>NC_140933.1:125798315-126337049 GCF_014529385.1 Adiantum capillus-veneris | reverse complement strand
TGACGTACTTGCTTCCTCTCTCTTCACCCCTCTCTCTCTCTCTTTCTCTCTCAAACTTTAAAAAAAAGCTATCAGGAGAGAGAACAACCTTTTTTTCCTGATAGAACAGCCTTTTTTTAAAGTTTGAGAGAGAAAGAGGAGAGAGAGAGAGAGAGAGAGAGAGAGAGAGGAGAGAGAGGAGAGAGAGAGAGAGAGAGAGAGAGAGAGAATTGTTTTTTTTTTAAAGTTTGAGAGAGAGAAAAGAGAGAGAGAGAGAGAGAGAGAGAGAAGAGAGAGAGTGAGAGGAGAGAGTGAGGAGAGAGAGAGAGAGAGAGACAGAAGAGAGAGAGACGAGAGAAGAGGAGAGAGAGAGACTTCTTGGCTCTCAAGCTACCTGCTATGAAAGATATATTTGTACGTGAGCGGAGAGGCGTGATGAGCGTTGGCATGGTAGGTAGAGGCGCAGGCTGCACAACCCATTATCAAGAGGATGCATGCTGGAACCAGTCCGCGCCGGTGCAGACTGGTTCTGACATGTTTGCAAGGGTAGACACTACTGAGAGAGCAAGCCACAACACACTACTGAGAAAGTGAGCCACAACGCGTCATACAAATGTAAGCAGTGGCCTACAATTGTTACCACCAGTGGCTGCCTCTTGCAAGGACCACGAGGTCATGAGAGAATTCAGAATGAGAGAGAGAGAGAGAGAGAGAGAGAGAGAGAGAGAGAGAGAGAGAGAGAGAGAGAGAGAGAGAGAGAGAGGAGAGAGAGAGAGAGAGAGAGAGGAGAGAGAGAGAACCTACACCCACGATATGCCATTGGCCTTTTACTTAATGGGCGTATCCCATGATCAGGATGGGAGGATGCATGATGGAACCAATGATCCGCGCAGGCGGGACGGGTTTTGGCACGTTTCACAATGGTGGAGACATGGGAAGGGGGGTGGCCACATCCCATGCTACACAATAGAGGATAACTTGGAAGCAGTAATATCACGTGTCTCTCATTACTTTGCATTCAAGTAGCATATGATGTCTTATTACTCCACATTCAAGTATTGATCACTAATATTGCTACTCCATTTCGGCTCCATCTAGTTGCTCACTTTCTTTGACCATCTGCTCCGAAAGGCATGTGGTATATGATCCTTTAGTGTCCAAAATTTTGGCTTTGGTGTGATGATGACGCTGGTCACCCTTGCTCCATGGAAGCAGCTCTCCTTCACAATGCATCATCCCTATCATGCATAGCTCAAGCTTGAACTCGATCTCCCCATCTCTAGCTACCCAATGCATTCTGCTTCCACCCTCGTCACTAGCATTGTATTCTTTGCCCAATGATTGATTGCATGAGCAATGGTTTTCTACCAGACACATAGCTATCAGGTCAAGATTTGGGTAATGATTGAAATCTGCATTGGAGTGTTCATTATGCTCATCTTTGTCGCTATGTTGGCTCAACTCTAGAAGCAAATCTAGGAGAATAGAGAAAAACCTATCTCTCTTGATTCCCATTGTAGGAATACCAGTAGGAATTCCTCAAAGAGGCCTCGTCCATCCATTCAACGGTGCACCATTTCATATTGACAATTTTGTCCAAAAAAAAGTGGTGGTTCAAGCAAGTCAAAATATTGAAAAGGATGTGGAAGATTGGATATTAGAGTAAATCATGCAATTAGTTGGGCTTCAGAGTCTCCTTTCTTTGGTAGCTTGTTAGTAGAAAGGTAACATGACTGTTGGGATGACTTATCTATGCCATCATAGAAAAATTTAACGAGAAAGCATGAGAGCTCATAGAAGCCTACGTGTCGCAGCAAAAAAGAACATGCCTATCAGCCTCATAAGAAGGACCTTCATGTCAACCCCTAAAGAATTTGCACTTCTATAAGGTTCTAACATGCAATGCTTTTTATTGGTCGGTATGCACGTTCTTTTCCCACTTAATGCAAGGAAAGGATTTCAAGAGTAGCCAAGCTTTGGTTTGATGAGGAACGGAATTTGAATTGAGAGGGTGGGAGACCTTAGCTATCTATGGTAGCCCTATCCCTTTGTGCCAAAGACTAGAGACACATTTTTGCGAGGTCCTCTCACTTTGTCAGGAGAGCATGTAAAGCTTTGGCACATAGAAAATAATAAGGGGGAGCATGTTTATGCTATTTATCATGAGGTTTATTAGTTCTACAAGGTTGTTCTATCTACTTCTCCAATATAGAGCAATTTTTGTTCCAAGATCTCACCAATATTTGGCAAAGAGGATCTCCAAGACAACATCCACCACTAGATAAGTCTAGTTGATATCATTAGATGCCTACCATTGCATACCAACATTACCATGGCGCTTAGTCAAGCTCAAGAAATAAAGCATGTTCGTGAGCTTCCATTACAACATAATGGATATACTGCTTTTGAGATGCCACAACAATGTGACAACTCAAGCATGTATGGTAAGGAACAACAATTTGATGGGAACTCTTGGACAAAATATGTGACTTGCAGTATTGACTTATTTAAAGGTGTGGTACGCTTTAATAGGTGTTGGGTAATTTTCGTTTCAGTTGAGGTGTTAGGTGGTGGAATTCAACAAGCCATGATTATTTTCTTCAATATAGCTTGTGCTTGCATCAATTTGTCAAGGGTGTTTCTCATATTTGCTCTGAAATTAGCTTTGCTTGGTTTTCTTTGCCCGTTGATTGGAAACCCCCGATGATTTTATGTATTTTTGTCCAGAATGTTCTCTTGGAGGGCATTGTTTATAGGATAAGTGCAACATGGTTGTAACACGGAAGCTTTGGGCTTCATTTAGTGGATGATGCAAAGTGAGGGTTACTTCCTAGTTGAATGCACATATAAAAAGATACACCCAACAAGGGCAAGCTTTGGAATCCTTTCTTTTGATGCTACAAGTGTGCACACACACATGCACATGCATGCACAAACAAAAATATGCATGGGATGATTGTGTGTGTGTGTGTGTGTGTGTGTGTGTGTGTGAGAGAGAGAGAGAGAGAGAGAGAGAGAGAGAGAGAGAGAGAGAGAGAGAGAGAGAGAGAGAGAGAGAGAGAAGGGGGTGGGGGTGGGGGAGAGGGAGCATATATTCTACACCAGTATGTCGGACCATTTCAGAAAACAATCTATTTGTGGGAATCTACAATAGATACGTTCTTTATTGACGAGCAAAAAGAAGTAGACAGGCAATGTGCACACCTGTTGGTGTGTGTGTGTGCGTGTGGGGGGGGGGGGGGGGGGGGGGGGGGGGGGAATGAGTAGCAGTTGAAGGTCCCGTTTGTCGACAACGACAGCAAGATGATGGCTTGCGAGCTGGGGGGGAGGGGGGTTGCGAACACTTTTTTTTAAAAACGAAGGGCATGGTATTTAGCAAGACAAGCATTCGAGTGAGGTGGTCAGCACGGAGGACTTTCTTCTCATTCATTTGAGTTCAACATGGTTTGTGGTTGACGGTTTTGCTACATAGTGCGTTGCTGCAAGTAGATGCAGGATAAGATCTTGGAAGATTCTATCCAATAAAATAAGCAAGCTACCAGTCTCCCAATGATTTGAGCAATCTCGATGTTAGTGTGAATATTGTAGTAGGTCTTTTGGTTGTTTGCTTTGACTTTGCAAATCTAGGGAGTTCAAATATTCATAAGTAATTTTTTTTTGAATACCATGAACGAGACAAAAGATTTACTCTACTTTAACTATAAATCAAAGTATCCCTATTGTATTTCCTTGATCATGTTCTATGTTTAAATATAACACATTCAATCCCCCCCCCCCCCCCTCTCTCTCTCTCTCACACACACACACACACACACACACAAACCTATACCTCTCTTGTAACATGTTCAATGTAGATAGTGTTGGCAGTGTCCTGTCCAACACCCAAATCAGCCATAAGACATCTGAGTCATACACACTCAACCGTAGTTGTGAAGACTGCCTTGTACTCAACCACACGACAAGAAGTGGCCACATTAGGTTTCTTCTTGCTCAACCATGAGATACATGAATTGTCGAGCATGAAACAAAAACCACTTGTGGACACTCCCATTGTTAGCGTGCAAATGACAAGGAAAATGAGTGCCTCTATAGCCTTGCACGAGTCACACCGTCGAAAAGAAGAACTATTGCACCACCAAAAAAACCTGTGATAAGCACCTATAAAGATTTATGAAAAACCCTTCAAGCATAAAGTACACTTGGAATTAGGAGAAACCAAGGACATCATGACCTAGCTCGTCTCAAGTAGATGTTCGTAGAGCATCCATAGACTAAAAACAAATGAAAGACGAGAGAGTTATGGCCACTCGAAACTGGGGGTGTATTCTCTCTTGCTAAAAAATGAGCTCTTTGGAAAGTTTACAGGTGTTGCAGAGAATTGAAGCTTAATGGGGGACTTTCTTATCTTTCATCCCCAAAGATTTCCTCTCTCTTCTCAGCCGACAAGGCTCTCTTTGTAGGCTCCTTTCAATTGGTCCATTTTTTTGCCTTTTTTGGGTAGGAAATGAGGTGTCGGTGACCTTTGGCCCAAGGGAGGGGGGTGTGGCAAGTGTCCAAGGGACCAAAAAAGGGAGCCCGGCACCTGCGCAGCTGAGTGGGAGTCCAAAATGGCCCCCCTACTCCCCCAAATGTCCACAAGCCCCCATAGCCAAGCTTTGAGAGAGCTCCTCTCACCTTTGATACACTCTTAATGGGCACCCCATCCTCCCCATATACCCCCCACTTTCCTCTTTCCTCTTCTCATGTGGGATAATCCATTGCCACATGGCACATTCCTCCCACTCTTCCCCAAGTCCATTCTCTCCCCACAAAAAAATTCCAACTTGATCCCTTCTCAGGACCAACTTCCTCTGAGCATAGTACACCGCTCCGGGCATCAAATGCGACATCATAAAGCATAGCTCGGATCCCATTACTTTGGCTATCTTTAGAAATTTGAATTCTCATCATTTCTAATTTTAGATCATCAAGTTGGCCCAGTTTTCTTTGTTGCATGTAACTGCAACCAGGCTGCAACCACTTTCTAAGTCGAGACCGCCCACTTCAGACGCACATAACTCATGATGTACAAGTCTGATTTATAAGCTATAAAGCATGACAAAAAATACTTATTGAAAACTATGTCTTGGGGACTCGAATAACCCAAAAGATCAACATCCAAGCCCGGTAAAACCAAACCTTTGTACATGGTCACTTCCAAGACTCGAAGCACTATGTACACATATACACATGAGGTTAGTTAGCAAGCTTTTTGGCATGATCTAATGACTTTATGCTCATCCAAAAAATGCCTGACATAGCTTGCCAACTACCCTGGTCTGCTTGATCATTCATGACAAGCCGAGATTTCTAGGGTGAACAACTGTTGTAGCTCATTCCCAAAAACCTCATTCACATTTTCAGATGTCATCACACTGTCTTCTTCCATTGATAGCATCGCATCTGTCACAATTTTCATCAAATGTGTCAGGTATTTCTTCAATTTGTAACCATTAACATGGTATTTATGATGTGCACCACCCAAATCTGCCAACTGATATGTCCCATTGTCAAACTTGTTTACAACAGTAAAAGGACCTTCCCAATTAATTTGAAACTTTTCCTAGAAAGTATTGTCCAACTTACTATTGTATCGCAACACAAGATCACCCTTTTCAATTTCCTTATCCTTCACACATTCATTAGCCTTTATCCGAGCCTTCTTTGACACTTCCTCATAGTAGCTTAAAGCCAAAACTTTGTCCAATTGCAAACATTGTAAATCTAACAACCTTTTTTGCCAAGTATCTCATTGCTCTTCATCTCTTAATGACAACAATTTGAGTGCAGGAATATCCACTTCAATTGGCAATAATGCTTCCTTGCCATAGACCAAGTGGTAAGGAGAAAACCTTGTGCTTGTTTTGATAGTAGTTCTATAGGTCCATAATGCACAAGGCAACTCTGAATCCCAAGTTTTCCATGTGTCTGAGTCATCTTTGTCAAGATTTTCACCAACTCTCCATTGAACCTCTCATTGAGACCATTGCATTGGGGATAATAATGAGAACTCTACATGTGCTGTATATTGAGATTTTTGCATAGGCAGTCAAACAAATCTCCTCTAAATCCCGGTCCTCTATTAGAAAGTAATTCTAGTGGCACACCAAATTTGCAGCATAGATGCTCGTATACAAAATTTTCCCATTTCCTTGTACTAGTAATCTGTTTGACAGCTTTGGCTTTTGCCCAACGCGACAAATAATTCGCTGCTGTCAAAATGTAAGCATTCCTTTTGCTACGGTCCAATAGCATCAAGACCCCATTTTTCAAACACATCAAAAGCTAGAATTGTCTTATGAATTCGGGCTTCTAATTTCTCTTCCCCATTTTTTGGCAAGGCAAATAGGACTTGCGCTAATGGTTAACATCCCGCTGAATACTTGACCACACACAGCCTTCTTGCAAAATTTTATGCAACATGATCTTCATGGCAAAATGGCCTCCACAAGATCCCTCATGATTTTCTTCCAAGATCTTGTAGATTTCCTTTTTCTAGGGCACACGACGCAAAACCAAATCACTTCCTTTCATGTAAAGCACATCATCAAGCAGTTTGTAATTTCTAACTTTTCTTATAAAAGCATGCTTTTTGGAGGATGGCAGACCTTCAGGTAAAACATCTGTCAACTGAAAATCCATCTCCTTTGATAACACTTTCCTCCCATGATATAACGGGGCATTTGCCTTCAGCACAAACACACAAATGATCATTTCTTGGGCAGCATCATGAGCTTCTTCATTTTGGGACCTTTCAATATGCTGCAAACTCCATGCTTCAAACTTTTTGAGTAACAATTTCACCTTAAAGGATAAAATTTTCAGTTTAAGATTCTTATACTTCCATACTCCCAATACTTGCTTCACAACCAGCAAGGCATCTCCTTTGATTTCTAGGTGGCTAATTCCCAACTGTAAATAGATGTGCAAACCACCTTCAAGAGCCATGTACTTTTCTTCATTGTTACTTTTTGCATCAAGTTTCAGCCCTTGTTTCCTTACAAGTTTTCCTTGTGCATCATAAATGGCAATGCCTCCCGAAGCAGCATCATGACTTCTTCGATAAGAGCCATCAAAATATAACAATGAAGCATTAGATATGACAGGGGTCTCGACTTTCTTCTTTCGCACCACCTCTTCCTTAACCAAAACAAGAGTATCTTTATAAGTGAGTAAATCTTCGAGGGTAGCCCAAGTACTCTCTTCTACCAAAAAGGTGAACTGAAACTCTTGAAGTTCAATAATCCATTTCATCATTGTTTTTGATATATTTGAATTATTGAACATTTGAGGAAGCAATGAATAACTGGTGAGAAAAATGAATGGATTTTGCAACAAGTAATGTTTGAATCGTCTGCAAGCACAAACCATACTGGTCATCACCAATTCAATTTCAGAATAATCTCTTTCATGAGAAGTCTTCACCCTGCTGGCATAATGCACGGTTTTCAGATACTAAGATTCCTTCCCTCTTTGCAACAACATAGCCCCAATGGCATCATCTCCTACTGATGGGTTAACATAAACTTCTTTTCCCAGTCAAGAGATTGCATAATGGGTAGTATACTCAAAACTTCTTTGACTCTGTCAAAAACATCTTCACAATCACACATCCACTCCAATGGATCATTCTTAACCGCTTGTTGCAAATTTGCAATGGATACAATAACTGTGATGCCAAAGGTATGAACCGAGATGGATATTTAACCTTTTGTATAAAAGTGGATAGTTGTCTTGTACCCTTTAGAGACGACAACAATAACAAGGCTTCTACTTTCTCTGGATCCGCTTCAATCCCATTTTTTGAAATTACATGTCCAAGAAGCTTCACCCTTGGCTGTGCCATTTGAAAATTCTTAGGGTTCAACTGACCCCCACATTCATTATACCTTGCAAAAGTCATTTCAAGCTTCTCAACATGCTCTTTCTTTAAACTGTATACACAGAAATCATTTATGAACCCTTTGACAAAGTTCCCAAGAAATGGGGTAAGGACCCAATCCACTTTTCTTTTTAAAGCTCTAGGTCCATTTGTCAACCCAAAAGGAAGGCAACAAAAGCAGAAACAACCCCATGAAGTGATAAAAGTAGTCTTTTTTGCGGTCTTCACAGAAGCAAGGATAAGTTGAAAATATCATGAATAACCATCACAAACACTGTATCTTTCAAAGCCAGCCACTTCATCCAAAAGTTGATCAATGAAAGTTAGGATACGGATCTTTCTTGGTCACTGCATTTAATGGATTATAATCAATGCAAACTCTCCAACGCCCATCTTTCTTTGGAGTGATCACTACAAGGCTCACCCATTCAACATTATCAACTGGAACAATGAACCCTTCATCCAAAAATTTATCCACTTCTTCCTTTAAAGCATTCATTTGCTCCTTACTCATCCTTCTTAATTTTTGTCTTATTGGCTTTGCCCATTCAACTAGTTCAATCTTCACAGGATCCAACAAAACCCCTTATTTCTCGATTTGAAGTGATGAAAAGATTTGGAAACCTGTCCAACATTGTTAAGTACTCCCTTCTTTCTCCTTGTGTCAATCAATACTCAACATATTTTGAATCAACTCCTTCTTCACTGGCAATTCCTGTTTAGGCTGCATCAACTCCTCAGATTTCTCTAAACGGCTTGAAGCATTTATACCCCCCAACACTTGCAATACTTCACCAATTTTTCTCTTCTCCTCGTCTAACAACAAGAATGACACTTCACCCTCATCACTGGAACTAGAAGCAGTGCTACTTTCTGAATCTTCAGAACTGTTTTCACTGGTAACTTCGGATTCCTCATTTTCACTCACATCTTCTAGTGCCAAAGGTTGCTTGATAATCATATCAAACACCCTCTTTTCACCCTTCTTGCCATACACACCGATTGTGCCCTTGCCCCAATCTTGCACAGCACCAACAACTCTCAACCAAGATCGTCCCAAAATGAGAAGGAAAAGCTCCCACGCTAGCCGGCATAACATAAAAGGTTACTAGAACCTTCACGTTAACGACTTCAACTTCCAAATTCTTAGTTGTAATGGAGTGATGGCCTATGAACTTTGAGAATAACGGAATTAAGAGAATTAGAGTGAGCATTTTTGTGAGATTACTTTGAGAACATAGAGGGTGAACTTCATTGATGGTAGCAACATGAACATATTACTTAGTTAACTTGGCATGAACAATACATTTGCAAGAGAGAGAGTGTTAGAGAATATGACAATAGTTGAGGACCGGATTTACTTGGAGCCCGCCCCCCTTCCAAAAGACGTTTGTATTATAGATTCTCCCATCAAGAGAGACTTGTTACAATACAATCTTTGTGTTCCTTGTGACCTTGGTGATGTTGATAGCCGTTTTTCGACTTTCCATAATTGCCATAGTAAGCTACCTCACCCTATCAAATCACTCAAACTTTTTGGTTATCCCTACCATTTCACTATACATAGGCGTGTGTGAGTTAGGGGACTTTCTCCATATTTTCTTAAAAACCCTCAATTAGCTAGTCACTGGGCTAGTTGAGCCAAAAAACTAAATAAAATCAAAAAAATAAAATATATTATGGCCCATTTGTGTGTAATTATTTCATTGTATATAGGGCCTAAATAAAACGATTTTTCGTAATTATTTTGGTATTTATTTAAATATTTCTACCTATGGTGTGTTATTTATGCTATGTACATTGACTCACCATTACCATATTTTTTCTTACCATTTTGCATACTCTTTATTCCATATAAAAATAATTTCATGCAAGCTTCTCTTATTTTTGGTGTAACTCCATTCCAATAAAAATCCAAAAAAACTAGTTTTATTTATGTGTATATTTTTTCACTATTGTGATTTTTTCCTTCCTACATCTATTCTCTATTACTCTCATAAATTATACCACCAAAAATATTCATCTTTTTAAGGTAGACTTATAATGAGAGATATTTATTTTGACCCCTTTATATTTTTTCCACCTATATTATTTATATTTGACATGTACATATTTTTTTTAGACCCCTCAATATTTGATTTTCTTAGTTGTACTATTCACTTATATCATGATCTCAACAATATCTTCAATTATAGACCTACCAAATAAGGTCAAGGGTATGTGGAATGCATGCATGCACCATGGGGAGCTCACTCTTGGAGGTATTCAAAAGAATCATCCAAAGAAGGACCTCACAAGGACCTTGTGCAGTGGAAAACACAATCGGTTTTGTTGAATTTTTAAAGATCACATGTTCCCAGAATTTGAAAAGATGATACAAACAAAAGTTGTAGCTCGTGAGCTGAACTTTCACCTCAAATTTTTTCATATTTTTTTGAGCTACGAGCTGTGAGCTATGATTTTATCGGTGGACCCCAGTTTGCCCATGCTACGCAGCCACACTCCCTCTTCCACTTTATCATTTTCCTCTTTCACACACACTCCTCCCTCTCCTTCCCACTCCCAAACCTGCAACTCCCATGTCCTAATTCACCCTCTTCACCATTGCCACATCTCTCACACCTCCATAGCCTTCATCCTCCATTTCTACACCCTATGTGTCCCCCTTTCTCTCTACATATATGTCCATATTACCATACTCTCTTCAGCTTTGTAAAGAACTTCAAAAAATCAACAAAAATCCAAGGTTAACCTCTGCAAATGAAGGCTTTTATCATGAATTTTCCAAGGTTTGAAGATAATATAGCTTCATCGACACGTGCAACTTCGCCATGCTGACCGCTTCTTCTTCCGGTGCTGTAAAGAGGTGAATGTCAACTTCTCCAAAGCTTCAGCCTCTCTTTACAAGCTCATCCCTTCTCTAAATTTTCTCATCATATATCTCACCATTTGGTGAATGATTTTGTAGTGATAATTACTAACTACTAACCACTAACCTTATTGTAAAATGCACCCTCTACTAGAGTAGGCACTCCCAAATTATTCACTTAATCCTCTCTCCTTTCATCCTCAATAATTCTCTTACCTTGAGCCCACATCCATGTGACTCAAAGGATAAGAGAGGCCCACCCTCATTTAAAAAAAATAAAAATTTGCATAATCTTTGATTTTTTCAAATAAACTTGATTAGGCCTAATCCTAATCGGGGCTTCTAAAACCTATAAATAGAGCCCTTCTCTCCCTTGTAAATCATCACATGATCACACTACACCACACCATTCTCAACACATAACACACCACTCTTCAAGCCTAGTTGTGTAGAGTGTGTGCATCATGAGTGCTCTATTCCATCATTACACATAGGTGCATGGAGAAGCTTGAAGTTAGTTATGCCATCTAGAGGAGTGGAGTGTATGCCATACTCTTCACCACACTTGTAGCCTACTCTTGTGCATAAATAAGATTTATAGTTTTGGGTGCAATTGTATGTTGCAACTACGACTCTTCTCTCCAAATTGACTTGATAAGTTGGCTCATCAGGTGGTTGAAGGTATATTTTCCTTGAAGTTTATTGTGCCATTTCATGCTTGGTGGTTTGAGGGCTTGTTGAATTGTTTGCCTAAAAGGTCAATTGTAAGAGGGTGCTCGGTGAGAGGGCTCCCGTGACCCTAAGACAATTTGTGTATTGGCAACAAGGTCAAGTTTTGTGTTGTCTCTTTATTTCTCATCAAGCTTTGTGTGCATCTAGTCTTTAAGGCTAAGACTGAGTTGCTCAAGTTGATTTGTGCTCTTTACCTCTCTCTGGCGCGGTGAATGTTTGTGTTTGGTGTGTGTGGCTATCTTGCATTCCCCTCTCTCTGTGCGTTTGAGTACAAGGAGATATCACGTGCGTCCTAGTTCGCATCTACAATTAGGTGGTGCCCCTTTTCTTGTTTGGTTTCTGGCTGTGGGTTGTTATTGTCTCTGATTGTGCTTGCCCCAGCCCCATTTGAGCAGCATGGGAGCCTCGAAGGGTGTTTAGAGGCCACTCTTCTTTTTGCCCGCCCCGGACCGCCTCAAATTGGAGCCCCCACGGAGGAACTGACTTTGTGCTTATTGTTGTTGTATTGCATGAATGCTTGAATTGAGCATAATCAAGAAGATTATATGAATCATGAAAACTTGTATGACTGAGTTTAATTTCAATGCAATAAAAATTGATCTAGAATATGGTTTGAATTAGCATAACATAAGAAAGGAAAAAAACATTTTCACATAAGAATCTAGAATTCATGAGACCTTTCAAAACTTTGTGTAGTTAGTTGAGTTACGAGAGAAAATGATTGTTTGGAACTAATCTTTGTGTGGTTCTAGTATTGAGAGACTATGACACGCTATACCTTTGATGATATCCCAATCTTCTTCGGAAATCTAGAAGAAGATGTTGATGATTTTCTTGCTGATTTTAGAATGGTTTGTCGTATCCTTGGTAAAAGGGATGACATTGAAAAAGGGGATTTTCTATTGCTATGCCTTAGAGGCAACGCTGAGCAATGGTTTTGGAGTATGTCTTCTCAGATTGAAGATGGGTATACCCAAATTTCCAAAGCTTTGAAGACCAGATTCACTAAATTTCCAACAACGGAGAAAGCATGGGCTTCATTAGGGAGACTTCAACAACATGGTGAAGACTACTATGCTTATGAGGATATTTTTTCTCGTCAATGGGGAGGATATGGGTTTAGTTCTACATTTCCAGATTATGTAAAAATGGAGCAATTTATTTCGGGTTTGTCTCCTTTCCTAAAGACTAAGGTTACTTGTAGTGGACCCTCTACCTTTGAAGAAGCGGTCACTATTGCCCGAAGGAAGTTTCACAAGTACTTCTACATCAAAAATGGTTTCCATCATGCTGGAAGAACCAACCATCATGAAAGTGTTTCTATCAAGGAGTCATCTCCTTTGCCATACTTGTCTCCTTCTACTCCGGCAAATGTTGAAGAAGTTACTTACATGCCAACTGATTATTTAAGTGCTAAAGTGTGTGGCCAAGATTCAAATGTGGAATCTCTTTCTTCTACCTTTATCACAAGCATGCAAAAATCGACACAAGATTTCTCAAATGGCATTGATGATTCAATAATGGATACATCCAACCTTTTGGCGGAGGATCAATTTCTAGTACGAGCAGACGAAGCTTTTGTGCAACATGACTCTATGGAGAATGAAGACCTTGAAGGTAATCTTGATCTTATGGAATGTGCTGAGAGTGTATCTTGTCTAAAAGAAGAGAGTGAAGAAGAAGATGAAATCATAGGTGGGGAGATCATAGACCACATTGATCATAAAGAGATGATTGTGTACATGGAATGCCAACTCCAAAACAAAGTAGAAGAGTGTGAGTTGAATCCATGTGAGGATAATCTTCAAGAAGTGTTTGAGGATGTTGAAAAGCATGGGTATGACCCATGTATATTAAGCATGGAGGAACCTATCATGCAAGAAGCCAAAGTTTTCACAAAATCAGATAGTAATCCATCAACCTTTGAGGTGGTACAATGTGAGGAGTTACAACCTTGCCAAAAGGGGGGCTTAGAAGGGGATGAAGAACATGGGAGAGTAGTAAAAAATAAAATCATAAAAGGAAACTGTCACAAGGGTATCATTCTCTCCAATGGTGTTTTAGTGGGTGGCTCTTCATTCATGGGACAATCTCTTAGCAAGAAAACCCAAACTTTGGAAGCCCTAATCATCTTCACATTGGGTTTTACCTCTTCAAAGTCAACTTCTCCTCTCTTCACATATACCTTTCATTGGGGGCACCATACCTTCTTAAGTGGAGGGGGACATGAATACTTGGTGATGAACGGATGTTTCCAAACCTTTTTCATTTGGTTCTTTGGTGTATGGAGGTCGCACATTATGATGCTTCTGGTCTTCATCATAGATGAAAAACTTGTTGATTGCTATATGTGGATATTTTATCAATCAGTACCAAAATCTATTCTCTTCCAATGTGTTGGAAGCAATAGAAACCTTCGTCTATTATCTACTTATGTGGTAAACTATTTGCAATATCTTTCAATAGCAGTTGGAATCATGGATCAAGCTTTCCTAAATCATGAAGGTCATAGAATTTTTGACTTGATTAGCCTACCCAGGTTGAATGAATTTTATGAGCTACAATTCAGGAATTTACTCATACAAGCTCTTGAATATCGTAGCAGATACATCAACTTTACACAAGAGGAAGAGCAACCAATCTTTTATATCACATTCATAGTGATAGATGCAATGATGGACAACAATAAAATCTAAAAGTTTCTTAAACCAAAATCAGTAAGTGATTCCATACCATACATTTCTCTTTGGGAAAGATATTTCAAGATCTTTGATCTTGGGGGGTGCTTATGGAAACTTTCTCAATGGAGGAGGTTTACTCCGTCACTTCATTACATCCTGCTATTGGCTCTGAGAACCTTTCATATCACACAAGGTTTTTTAATCATACAACAAAGGTTCCTCAAAGATGAGAGCAGATAAAGACAGACGTTACACAATCTACATGTTGTATGGTCGGATAAATGGTACATGAATGTACCATTATCTAAGGGAGGGCTAATGATAGCCGTTTTTTGGCTTTCCATAATTGCCATAGTAAGCTATCTCACCCTATCAAATCACTCAAACATTTTGGTTATCCCTACCATTTCACTGTACATAGGCGTGTGTGAGTTAGGGGACTTTCTCCATATTTTCTTAAAAACCCTCAATTAGCTAGTCACTGGGCTAGTTGAGACAAAAAACTAAATAAAATCAAAAAAATAAAATATATTATGGCCCATTTGTGTGTAAATATTTCATTGTATATAGGGCCTAAATAAAAGGATTTTTTGTAATTATTTTGGTATTTATTTAAATATTTCTACCTATGGTGTGTTATTTATGCTATGTACATTGACTCACCATTACCATATTTTTTCTTACCATTTTGCATACTCTTTATTCCATATAAAAATAATTTCATGCAAGCTTCTCTTATTTTTGGTGTAACTCCATTCCAATAAAAATCCAAAAAAACTAGTTTTATTTATGTGTATATTTTTTCACTATTGTGATTTTTTCCTTCCTACATCTATTCTCTATTACTCTCATAAATTATACCACCAAAAATATTCATCTTTTTAAGGTAGACTTATAATGAGAGATATTTATTTTGACCCCTTTATATTTTTTCCACCTATATTATTTATATTTGACATGTACATATTTTTTTTAGACCCCTCAATATTTGATTTTCTTAGTTGTACTATTCACTTATATCATGATCTCAACAATATCTTCAATTATAGACCTACCAAATAAGGTCAAGGGTATGTGGAATGCATGCATGCACCATGGGGAGCTCACTCTTGGAGGTATTCAAAAGAATCATCCAAAGAAGGACCTCACAAGGACCTTGTGCAGTGGAAAACACAATCGGTTTTGTTGAATTTTTAAAGATCACATGTTCCCAGAATTTGAAAAGATGATACAAACAAAAGTTGTAGCTCGTGAGCTGAACTTTCACCTCAAATTTTTTCATATTTTTTTGAGCTACGAGCTGTGAGCTATGATTTTATCGGTGGACCCCAGTTTGCCCATGCTACGCAGCCACACTCCCTCTTCCACTTTATCATTTTCCTCTTTCACACACACTCCTCCCTCTCCTTCCCACTCCCAAACCTGCAACTCCCATGTCCTAATTCACCCTCTTCACCATTGCCACATCTCTCACACCTCCATAGCCTTCATCCTCCATTTCTACACCCTATGTGTCCCCCTTTCTCTCTACATATATGTCCATATTACCATACTCTCTTCAGCTTTGTAAAGAACTTCAAAAAATCAACAAAAATCCAAGGTTAACCTCTGCAAATGAAGGCTTTTATCATGAATTTTCCAAGGTTTGAAGATAATATAGCTTCATCGACACGTGCAACTTCGCCATGCTGACCGCTTCTTCTTCCGGTGCTGTAAAGAGGTGAATGTCAACTTCTCCAAAGCTTCAGCCTCTCTTTACAAGCTCATCCCTTCTCTAAATTTTCTCATCATATATCTCACCATTTGGTGAATGATTTTGTAGTGATAATTACTAACTACTAACCACTAACCTTATTGTAAAATGCACCCTCTACTAGAGTAGGCACTCCCAAATTATTCACTTAATCCTCTCTCCTTTCATCCTCAATAATTCTCTTACCTTGAGCCCACATCCATGTGACTCAAAGGATAAGAGAGGCCCACCCTCATTTAAAAAAAATAAAAATTTGCATAATCTTTGATTTTTTCAAATAAACTTGATTAGGCCTAATCCTAATCGGGGCTTCTAAAACCTATAAATAGAGCCCTTCTCTCCCTTGTAAATCATCACATGATCACACTACACCACACCATTCTCAACACATAACACACCACTCTTCAAGCCTAGTTGTGTAGAGTGTGTGCATCATGAGTGCTCTATTCCATCATTACACATAGGTGCATGGAGAAGCTTGAAGTTAGTTATGCCATCTAGAGGAGTGGAGTGTATGCCATACTCTTCACCACACTTGTAGCCTACTCTTGTGCATAAATAAGATTTATAGTTTTGGGTGCAATTGTATGTTGCAACTACGACTCTTCTCTCCAAATTGACTTGATAAGTTGGCTCATCAGGTGGTTGAAGGTATATTTTCCTTGAAGTTTGTTGTGCCATTTCATGCTTGGTGGTTTGAGGGCTTGTTGAATTGTTTGCCTAAAAGGTCAATTGTAAGAGGGTGCTCGGTGAGAGGGCTCCCGTGACCCTAAGACAATTTGTGTATTGGCAACAAGGTCAAGTTTTGTGTTGTCTCTTTATTTCTCATCAAGCTTTGTGTGCATCTAGTCTTTAAGGCTAAGACTGAGTTGCTCAAGTTGATTTGTGCTCTTTACCTCTCTCTGGCGTGGTGAATGTTTGTGTTTGGTGTGTGTGGCTATCTTGCATTCCCCTCTCTTTGTGCGTTTGAGTACAAGGAGATATCACGTGCGTCCTAGTTCGCATCTACAACTAGGTGGTGCCCCTTTTCTTGTTTGGTTTCTGGCTGTGGGTTGTTATTGTCTCTGATTGTGCTTGCCCCAGTCCCATTTGAGCAGCATGGGAGCCTCGAAGGGTGTTTAGAGGCCACTCTTCTTTTTGCCCGCCCCGGACCGCCTCAATGCTATGAAGATGGAAAGCTTCATGCATCACGAGCTTAACATAAATTTTTCAGAAAGCATTAACTATCCCACGCCTCAGTCCTTCCAAGAGCTCAAACACCTTCAAAGGTGGAGAGAGCTAGCGGGGAATGAGGGTAGGGAAGAGGAAGAAGAATCATACATAGGATAAAGAAATAGTTTCTCACTTATCATCACTCTTCTTGCTTAGTATAGTATAATAGCATAGTAATGAATACGAAGAAGATGGCAAGCTTGAAGCATGGCTCTTGGTTGGATTTGCATTCCATAGCCAAGAGTGTTGGTGTAGGCTCTCCACTTCTCAACAAGCTTGGAGAAGGAGATGGAGCTCTTGCACTTTGCACTCCACACCATGAGAGAATGTGTGTGTGTGTGTGTGAGGGAGAGTATACTCCCCTCTCATGCTTGGTCCACCTCTCTCTCTCTCTCATATTATTTTATTATTTCAATATTTCATTTGAGCACGTGTCCTCTATTTCCTCTTTGAGAGAAGGAACTTAATTATTTATTTTTATGTATCTAAATTCTCATTGGACCCCTTTAAAATCTATCCAATAGCATTCAAGCACATCATGAGGGCCACATGTGGAGGATCATTTGACATGTGTCTTTTATGCTTATTGAGTCATTTGGTTTGAATTGAATACTTCAAGCACTTAGTCAATCAAGCATGGAAACGTTGATGCCTCTTGAGAGTTTATCTTTGAATTGAACACTTCAAGAACCTTAGTCATTTAAGCATGTGAGAAACACCTCAAGCTTTTGGGTAAGGTTCCCACTAACAATTAGCAAGCTGACAAGCACCTCATGCTTGGGTAGGATTCCCACCTCAAGGTCAGTCCTAGCTCGCCTAAGATCAAAGGACATTTTAACACTAACTTTTGGAGGTCTTTAATGAAAATAACCCTAACGTCTTTAAGCTCCATTAGGTAGCACTGCTCTTTAAGGGACTATCTCTCATTTGGACCCCTTTAACCTTGGCCCCGTGTTGAGATAGATCCATAAGCACATGTCTATATGCTTACCCTTGTTCCCGTTTATTCTCCCACATTAAATGATCAGTTTAATATGAAAAAAACATTTGGACTCATTAGATATTAGATTTGATGACATTATCTCTCACTTGAAATCATAGTCGTCCTCGACTATGAGGTAGAAGAGATAAAGTCTTAGTCATTACTCTACGTTTCTTAGCGGGTAGAGGATCCCTTTTCACTTGCGGCATCATTCCAGAATGGATGACTAATCCATTTGGTGCTTGGGAGACGTAGCTACCGCAAGCATGTCTGCTCTTTAGTCCATATCATACTCCCAAAGTAGAGTGACAAATTCTACTTGGTGTTTGAGTGACATCGTCATCACAAACATGATTATAAGCATGCATACTATTTAAAATTGTGCACAAAAGAGGATTAGTCTTATAAGACAAAAACATTGTTCATTTAGAAAGAATTTACATTTTCTTACTCTAGTGAAACATTGTAAGCATTGTTCACACTATCCTTAAGCTGTATTCCTTGCATCCATCTAGCATCTTCAAATGGATAATTTTTGAACTTAATAAGATACCGTTGGATAATCTTACCATGCCGTAGTACCTTGTCTTCATGCCGAAGGATAGCTTCGGGTTGTAGCACCTCTTCTTGGTCTTCGATTTCTGGAGGGTCGTTAATAATTGGTTCTATTGATAGCTCTCCTTTGTAGGGCTTAAGTAGTATGACATGAAAAGCATTGTTTATGAGCCAATGGTTGGGCAGCTTGAGTTGATAAACCATGCCATTGATTGGCTTCAAGATTTGAAAAGGACCATAGTATCTTTTTACTAATTTAACATAATACTTTTGATCGCCCGTAGGATTTTTGCCTGTCGTTTGCCTCAATTGAGCCTTGGGAGACTTAAGACCCAATCATTTTCTTTAAACGTTAAAGCCCTTTTGTGCTTGTCAGCAACAGCTTTTTGCCTTTGTTGAGAGATGGATATAGCCTCCTTAACCTTTTGAAAAGACTCTTGTAGGTCACGGCTATACTTGTCAGTAGCGAAGATCTTCCCATGTACTTTAAGTAGCAGGGGACTTTTAGGTCTTCCCTCTATGATCTCAAAAGGTGCTTTTCCTTTAGTAGTATGGACAATACTATTTTACGCATGCGCTACAAGGGGTAAGTACTTCTCCCATTGTTGTGATCGTTAATCTACTTCTGTAACATAGGTCTTTAGTAGATCAAATATCGTAAGATTGGCTATCTCACTTTGGCCATCCGTTTGTGGGTGGTAGGCCAAAGAGAAATTCAATTTTGTACCTAGATTTTCAAAGAGACATTTCCAAAAATTACTGGTCATTCTAGGATCTCTATATGACACAATGGATGTTGGTAATCCATGGTGTTTGAAAATATGAGATATGAAGATGGTTGCCATTTGGTGTGTCTTAATAGTATTTTTGACAGGAATAAAGTGTGCTTGCTTGCTAAACCAGTCGACAATTGTCCATATTCCCGTATTCCCATGGATAGACTTGGGTAATCAAAGATAAAATCCATGGATATACTCTCCCATGGTGAATTAGGGATGGGCAATGGGCTGGAGTAATCCAGGTTTCTTCCCTCTATCATACTTAGTCTTTTGGCATACCACACATTTTGAAACATACTCTTGTATGTCCACTTTCATGGTAGGCCAATAGAAGTACGTCTCTACTCCTCGAAGAGTAGGTTGAATGCCTCTATGCCCCACATAGGGAGGAGCATGGGATTCATACATGACTTTCTCATGAAGGGAGTGGGTAACACATAGCCTATTGCCATGCAGAAGATAACCATCCTGCAAGGTGAATGGTTCCACTTTCTTCCCCAAAGCAAGGGTTGACATTACATCTTTAAAATCAGGGTGAATAGCATACTCATCTATCATAGAAGATAGATCATTGTGAGTTGCTATAGACACCGCATTGCCTTTTGGTCATCATGAAAGTGCATCAGCCACTTGATTGTGCTTACCAGCAATGTGAGCAATATGAAAATAAAATTGCAAAAGAAAAATTTCCCACCTCATTTATTTGTCGGAAAGCTTGGTTTGCATCATGAAGTACTTGAGACTTTGGTGGTCTGTTTATAAAATGAATGGAGTCCCCAATAAATAGTGCTTCCACATGTCTAGGACATGTAGAACATCTAAAATTTCTTTCTCATAAATGCCCAAGTTCTGTTCATCGTATTGAGCCTTCGGCTCTCATATGCTATGGCATGCCCTTCTTGAAGAAAGACTGCTCCAAGGCAATCACCACAAGCCCTCACATTGGACCTCAAATAGCTTGAGAGATCCAAAAGCATGAGGACTGGTTGAGAGGTAAGCTTCTCTTTGAGCTTGTCAAAAGCTTTTTGCTCCTTAGCATTTCCATGAATACTTAACGTTCTTCTTTGTTAAGTCATGTAATGGTCCTGCTCTTTGAGAAAATTTTGCTATGAAGCGTCTATGTTGGAATTAGGGTTGCAGAGAAATGCACACAGCTTGGAGAAGACGAAGGAAGCTCAAGGCACACAATAGAGAATGTGTGACTTAGTGTGCAATGGAAAGATAGATAGCCCTAGAGTGATGGGCGTATATACAATGCTCGGGGGAAAAAACCTCCTAAAGAGGGAAAAATTGCCCCGACGGTCCTAGTGTGTCCATACACATCACTACCACATGTATATGGTAACAAATCCCCCCTGGAGTGATGCGGTGAACGAGAGCTGGCACATGAGTAAAGGGAAGTGCCATGCCCTAAGGACATGATCAGTCCACAAAGGGGAGTAAGCCCAAAGCTTTGCGAAAAGCTTCAAGCTTCTCACGAGACAATGCCTTTGTGAAAAGATCTGCAAGGCTGTCCTGTGTTGGCACATAAGCCAAGCTGATCTCTCCTGCTGAGAGCCTCTCCCTGACATAGTGGTAATGCACCTCAATGTCCTTTGTGCGAGCATGAAAAATTGGGTTCCTCGCAACTGCCAATGCGCTCTGATTGTCAGTGTAGATAGTGTTGGCAGTGTCCTCTCCAACACCCAAATCAGCCATAAGGCGTCTGAGCCATACACACTCAACCGTAGCTATGAAGACTGCCCTGTACTCAGACTCACAACTCGAAGTGGCCATAGTAGGTTGCTTCTTGCTCAACCATGATATACATGAGCTGCCAAGCATGAAACAAAAACCACTTGTGGACACTCGGGTGTCAAAACAACCAGCCCAATCTGAGTCCGAAAAAGCATGTAAGTCTGGCGGCAATGATCCCCCCTTGGGATAAAACAAGCCAAGATGTAAAGTGGCACTAAGGTAGCGAAAAATAGTCTTGACAGTCTGCCAATGCTTAGACCCTGGGCTCTGCATAAATCTGCTGACCTATGAGACTGCAAACTGAATATATGGCTTTGTGTTGCATACATAAATGAGGCAGCCAACAACAGTTTGGTAAAGAGTGACATCAGTAGGATGGTCAACATCATGTAGACTCAACTTCAAACCTGTTTCCATGGGAGTGGCAATAGGTTTGCAATCCTCAAGTCCAAACTTACATAGCAATGTCTCTATGTAACTTTTCTGACACAAAGCAATACCACCATCACACTGCTTAAACTGTATACCCAAGTAATGATGCAACAACCCCAAATCTTTCATCTTGAAAGTGGCATTCAAATCAGCCTTAAATTCAGCAATATGTCTCTCATTTGGTCCAATGATCAGCAGATCATTGACATAAAGAACCACAATGAGAAGTACATCACCCTCACGCTTTACATACAATGTGCTTTCTGTTGGACTGTTACGAAAGCCTCGTTTGACCAAATGAGTGTCAGCTTTCTCATACCAAGCACGAGGAGATTGCTTCAACCCATACAAAGCCTTCTTACATCTGCACAATTTGTCCTCTTGTCCTTTTATGACAAAACTGTGAGGCTGCGTTACATAAGCTTCCTCAAATATGTCACCATTCAAGAAAGTAGTAACAATGTCTGATTGATGTACATCCCAACCAAAATGAGCTTCCAATGCACATAGAAAACGCACAGTAGTCATACTACAAGTAGGAGCAAAAGTCTCTTCATAATCTATGCCTTTTTGCTGTGCATAACCCTTTGCAACAAGTCGAGCCTTATGGCGATCGATCTCACCATCCGGCTTACGTTTCAACTTGTAAACCCACTTCGTACCAATGGCCTTTTTGCCAGGAGGCAAATCACATAAAGTCCATGTGTCATTTTCTATAAGTGCATCATATTCTGATTACATGGCAGCCATCCAATTTTCTGAATTCTGTGCTTCATCAAAAGACAGAGGCTCCTCAACATCATGTAAGCTAGACACAACCAAAGCATAACAATCTGATACATAAGATGCATGGCGAGAGCCTGAACGAGTACGACTAGACGACGGTGCATCCAATTTACTGTCACGCAAGGTGTGCACCAGCCATTTTGGCATACCTCTAGCGTGCTCATTTTCAGCCCTATTCTCATCAAGTACATCATGTACATCTGCATCAATAATAGGCTGATCTAAAACATTTTGAGAAACCCCCATAGGCTGTACATTTGCCTCATTGGAACTTACATTTGAATTTCCACCACTGAAAAGAGGCAACAAAGTGTCATAAATGTCCTATGAGCTTACATTATTGTCTCTAGTACATGATAGCAAGGGCTGAACAGAATCTTCCACAAACACTACATCCCACAAAACCAGAATACGTTTTGTTTGCGGATGATACAACCTGTAACCTTTGCTTTCAACACTATAACCAACAAAAATACATTTAACAGCCTTATCATCCAATTTTCTGCGCTGCACTTGTGGGACCAAAGCATATGCCAAACAACCAAAAACAGGCATGTGCTCAATAGAATGCTTTCTATCATGCCATGCTTCATATGGAGTAATAGACTGCAAAGATTTCGCAGGACACCTGTTAAGTACATAAGTGGCACACATGATGGTCTCAAGCCAAAAAGAATGCGGCAAAGCTTGAATTTTGACCATACATCGTGCCATTTCCGTCAGTGACCTGTTTTTCCTCTTAGCAATACCATTTTGCTGAGGTGTATAAGGCACTGTACATTGGTGGTTTATCCCACGACTAGCCAGAAATGCATTAAATTCATGAGACATATACTCCCCCCCTCGATCGGAACGGAGGGTGCCCATAGTACATTTCGAGACATTTTCAGCCATAGCCAAAAATTGTTTGAAGCACATAAAAACTTCGGACTTCGCTTTAAGCAAAAATACCCATGCATGCCTGGAGTAATCATCAATGAAAGTCACAAAGTAAAGGTAATTGCCCAAGGACGGAGTTTGCATGGGCCCACAAACATCACTATGCACAAGCTACAACCTGCATGTGGCCCGAACTGAACCATCCTTTGGAAACTTAGAATGTTGCATCTTACCCAAAATATAGCCTTCACAAACATGTTTGACATGTGCTTCAAGAGGCGGCAAAGAAGCAACCATATCAGATTTCTACAAATGCAGCAAAATGGCAAAATTCAGATGACCAAAACGTGCATGCCAAAGTTTTGCATTTGAAATAGCCCTTGAATCTGCAACAGCATTTGCAAAATTTTGTCCACACTTGTCATACAAAGTGAGCTTATACAGCCCACAACACAAGAGGCGAGATGCAACAATCTCATCACCAAAACTGAGATCATGAACTGTACATCTGTAATCCACAAATTTGACTACAAGTGCAAGTCTAGCAAGTGCGGATACAGACAAGAGATTGTTCTTGATCCCAGGTACATAAAGTGCATCAACAAGTGTGAAGGAACTGCCATTAGCAGCAGTAAGCACAATCTTTCCAACTCCCTGAACTGGATAAGAGGCATTGTTGGTACAAGTGACTGAATTTCCATGAGGGACAGACTCGAGAGAGGTGAACAATTCACGATGTAAGGTAATGTGCTTTGTAGCACCACTGTCGAAATACCACACATGTGAATCTGCAGCAACTGACAAGCATGCATCATGGACAGCAGGATTGTAAGTGCACTCTGCGCTAAAAGCCCATACTGCATCAACATTAGCAACACAGTCTCCTTTCACAGAAGACTCAACAATGGCTGCATTTGTAGTGGAACCAGCATTTGCAGTGGAACCACCCTCTTTCTTCTTAGCCTCTTTGGCCTTCAACTTAGGACACGACTTGATCAAGTGATCATTAGCTTTACAATGATGGCAACGCATTTTCTTTTTGCCCTTATTACTTGAATTGCCAGACGAAGTGCTGTCAGCAGAAGCATTAGGAACAGAAGTTTTGCCACTCGCAGCAGAACCATAAGAAGTGGCTGCATTGCTGTTACCACCCTTTCTTTGAGAAGCAATAAAAGCCTGTTTAACTGCACGCTGTCTAGTCCTGTTCTGGAAAGTGACTCTTGCAATAGCAATGTGCATAATGCATCAAACTTGACAACTTCTGGATTTCCTTGGGTCATAAGTCTCCAAGTACTAGCGAAAGTCTGGTAAGAATCTGGTAAGGCATCAAGAACAGTTTGCACAAGGGAACTGTCTGAAATGACTTCACCTGCAGAAATAAGTTGCTCATTGATATCCTTGACACTAGCAAGGAAAGTGTCCATATCATCTTCCTCATGCATAATCTTCGAATCCAGCTCTTTACGCAGTAAAGCAATTTTAGCCTCATTGCGACTTGCATAAAGACCAGGCAAAATATCCCAAGCCTGTTTTGCAGATTGCGATGAACCGATGTGAGGAACAATGATGCGCTTCACAGACAACGCAATCAATGCATGAGCCTGCGCATCCTTAACATCCCAATGAGCTTGTTCTGCCGTAGGCAAAACAACTCTAACAGCAGCAATCCTTGCAGCAAGACCTGCAACATCCTCAACGTCGCCTACATCCTCAGAACCAGGACGTACATCAATGCCCTGCGCAATATTCCAAACGCCCTTTGACACAAGAACGTGTTGCATCATATAAGCCCACATAGGGTATTTGTCCCCATCCAACCTGTCCTCAGCAACAAACATCTTGAACACATCTGTGTTGTTGTTAGCCATGGTAAATGCTGCACCTGATGTGAAAACTGCCCAAAAATAGGAGAAACGGAGCGGGAACAACTTGTGCTATATAGCACAAACCGTAGAAGACCATAAGGCACCTATTATGCAAAAAACGGCATTGACAGAAATTCTGCACAAAATGACGAAATAGCCTGTGTAGCACTGCATGTAGTGGAAACGGAGGCCGAAATGAGCCCGAATCAAAAATTTGATCAGACTAAGCTCTACAAGCTTACCCAAAATATTTTTCGACCTGCAAACGCTCGCCAAACCTCACTAAAATCGGAGAAAGTGAGCAGGCGTGTGCTGGAGCAGCTGGCGACTGAGCCCGGGAGGACGCAACCTGCTCTGATACCAATTGTTGGAATTAGGGTTGCAGAGAAATGCACACAGCTTGGAGAAGACGAAGGAAGCTGAAGGCACACAATAGAGAGTGTGTTACTTAGTGTGCAATGGAAAGATAGATAGCCCTAGAGTGATGGGCGTATATACAATTCTCGGGGGAAAAAACCTCCTAAAGAGGGAAAAAATGCCCCGGCGATCCTAGTGTGTTCACACACATCACTACCACATGTATATGGTAACAGTCTATAGCATGCACACATACCAATAAAGCTTCTTAACTCATGTAGATTCCTTGGATTAGGCCATCTTTTATTACCTCTAACTTTGATGGATCCATACGAATACCATCTTGAGAGATAATATGACCTAAGCATTGAATCTCTTTGAAGGAAAAATTCACTTTTCTTTTGGTTGAGAAAAAGCTTGTTCTCCCTCAATGCTTGAAAAATCACTTGGAGATGTTGCTTGTGTTCTTCCAAGGACTTGGAGTAGATGATGATATCATCAAAGAACACTCTAGTGAACTTGCGCGGTAGGGTCTAAATATTTTCTCCATCAAACGATTGAATGTGGCTGGTGCATTGGTCAAGCCAAAAGGCATGACTAGATATTCATAAAGACCAAACGTTGTACGAAACGCGGTCTTTAGGATATCTTCATCCACTATCCTTATTTGATTATAGCCACTTTCTAGGTCAATCCTATTGAAGTAGGTAAAGCCTTGTAGCTTATCAAACAGACCTTATACCCAAGGCACAAGAAATTTGTTTTTGATAGCAATATGGTTTAGTGCTTGATAGTCCACACACATACGGTATGTACCATCTTTCTTTTGCACTAAAAGGACTAGAGAACAAAAGGGAGAGGAGCTAGGCCTCACCATCACTTTGTCTACCAATTCTTGTACTTGCCTCATGATCTCCTCTTGTTGAGCTTGGGAAACTCGATAAGGAGGCTTGTTAGGCAGTGAGCTTCCTAGTAGGAGCTCAATTCGATGGTCATCATCCCCTCATTTTCGAGGTAAGTCCATAGGGATATCATCGATGAAAACATCTTGCAATCCATTTAGAAAAGTAGACAAGTCTTAACTCTTCTTGATTCGTACCATTTTCATTTGATAAACCATTAGTGTCATTAGTGGATTCTTTGACAAAAATCATGTACGCAAAAATCGAGCTTTTCATCGACTTATAAAAAGTTGGTGGATTTACAAGTGGTATAGTACGACCAGACTCATTAGCATCTATATACATGTTGTTTCCCCTGTAGGTGAAGTAGATTCTCCTTTCAGGAAACTTCATGTTGGCAGCATGCGATCAAACCATGGTGCCCCTAAGATAGCATCCTCATGTTGGAGAGGAGAGATGAAAAAGTCTTCTTTGTCAACATAGCTTAGGACATGAAGCTTCAACTTCCCAAAATCAAGGGAGTAATGGAGGCTTGCTTTACCTTGAAAGCTGTGTGAGCCGTTACAATATCTCCCATCTTGACCATCTCGAAAGCTTGAATGCCCAACTTGGTGGCCAACTCCCTTGATATGAAGTTAGGAGTAGAGCCAGGTCAAACAAGATGAAGGAATCATGCTCCCTTGCCTTTCCCCAAGCATAGAAGAGAGATGATCCTTTGCAATGAGCATCCTCTTTTGGAGCTTCGATGGTGGAAGCCCTAGGAGTCTCATTGCGAGCATTTTTCTTGGGGCAAGAACAATAGCCACGTCCTTGCTCCCCACACTTAAAACACTTATGGTCCTTGCGAAAATCTTCAAGCTTTTCATGAGAGAGTTTGTTTTTACCTTTGTAAACTCCCTTCTCCTTTGGACCTATTGTTGTTGTAGTTGTTGTTGTAGAAAGTGCCTTGGAAAGAATTTTGGGCATTGGTTTTCCCCGTTGAATCATTTTTGTCTTTGTTTTCCATGGGTTTGACATTCCATCTAGCCCCTTGTTGGAAATTATGCTACAAGCAACCATGGTGTGGTGGATTACTTCGGTCATAGAACCAGGCCGTTGGGAGTTGACATACTCGGCCATTTCTTCAGGTAATCCCACACAAAATTGTTTCTTTTGCTCGGCAAAGTCTATCTTTTGGAAGACAGTAGCCTTGAGATGTAAATTCCAAAACTTGTCCACATATTTGTGAATAGACTCATGTGAGAGAAGCTTCAAATTGCGCCATTCGGTAAGTACTTTGTCCTTTGCATCGCTTGCAAGGAATTGCTTCATAATGGAAACTCATAGAGTTTTCCATGTCTTTGGGTCTTCAACATTGCCATGAAGGCTAGCCCACCATTGACAAGCCAATTTTTGGAAGTGCATAGCTACATGCTGTAGCTTGGAGGACTCCGTGAAGCCCTCGTCTCCAAAGGCCGCATCAAATTGCTGGATGAAGGCCAATACTTTGTCGGTGGCACCAGAGGTGCCATCATAGGTGAGTAAAGAGATACTTTTTCCTACTTCTTTGAACTTCTTGAGATTTTGTGATCTTCGCCATGCAGGGTATGATTTGTGATGTCCTCCCCTCTTGTATTCTCTATGGAGAATAGCCATAGCTTTCATCGAGAGAGGAGGAAGGTGAAGAAGAAAGAGAAGAGGGTGACCTCTTTCTTGAACTTTTCTCCCTTTGTTTCCTCTCTTCCCTTTCGGAGTGACGAGGAGAAGGACTATGTGTTGACCCTTTCCTCATGGGAGGAGTTGGCGATCGTCTAGACTGCCGTCTTCGTGGAGCCACATCTTCAGAGGAACTTAGGGATTCATTACTTTCTTGTTCTTTGGATTCCTCCTCTCGTATGGGAGAGAGTCTTCTTTTGGGGGTCTCATCAAGAGGCCTCCTAAGCTTTCTCTCCTCTTGGAGAGGAAGGGAAATCCCATAAGCATGAAGTTGTTGAGTAACTTCGGCTTGCAAAGTAGGGTTGCCCATAGCTTGATGCAACCTAGTAACAAGATAATTGATAAACATGGGGACATCATCATTAGCACCTTCATGTGCAAAATCAAATTTATCAATGTTCATTCTACTCTCTTGGTTATTGTCAGTCATGCTAATTATACTAACGTGTTTACTTAGTGTATGCTTTGGCAATTCAAAACCTTAGTTGCTACTCCTCTTAGCCTTTGAAAATAAGCACTTAAGTATCTACACCCACGGCTCGAATTGGTTAATTATAGAGAGTAGTGGGGTGGGTCTAGCATAGCAGATTGCCGAGGGATAGCTCCTTTTGGACTTCTTATGGCTCAATAATGGTAAAGCCGTAGGCAAGTCTAAAAAGACCCCATTATTAAGACCAAAGCCCCCAAGGTGTGCACCATATCCCATCCTAGTCCTATTTACCCTAATATAATTAACAAAATCAACCATTAATAGTGTTAGCAGCAAGGTAACACGGATACCATTTTGCAGAGTTCTCTTTGTAAAACATTTATTATTTTGATAAATCGGGAATATTGTAACTCCTATTTTCTCGGATAAACTCTGAAATTAATGAGCCGGGGCTACAAGCTTCTAGATTGTATCAGCCAGTCACTTCACAGCTTTGGTAGAACTCCAGATTATTAGTTTTGACCACCCAAAAACCTTGGCTAAGGTATAAAAGCCAATTTTGTAAGTTTTTTATAAGTTTTTGGATAAGAAATACATAGCGTGAGCTAACGACGCTCACTCCTCTCCTTCTCTCGCTTCCTACTCCCTCCCCGGTTGTCACATTGCTGTCGCGTTTGTTGCATTGCAACTGCAGATAAGAGCTCTACGCATTGACGTCGCAGTTCATAGTTTTTTGTAGCTTTTGGCGTCGCCGACCCATGGCCTAATTTCATCATAACTAGGAATTTACACTTTCAAATCAAAAACTAAGCATAGACGGGGTATTGGGCGATCGTTGCTAAGCATTTAGATGCATTCTGGGTCGAAAATGTCTAGGTAAAAAATCCACTGTTGTTAATAATCGCAATTTTGAAACTTGACCTAAAGTGGGGTTTGAGACCATAAGCATGTGTGCTTACGTCTTATAAATATGTCCTAGAAGTTTCATTACGTTTGGATGTCATTTGATGCTGTAACGGATGTGATTTGTTTGCCGATGAGCGATTGGCTTTTGGTGATTTCAGTCACTTGAGTGTAGCTTGAGTTAGATGCGAGTTGCTAGTTGTTTTCCGAGAGATTGACAACCTCTTGTAGCCTCTATGCACTAGTCGAGTCAGCTTCGTCCCATGGATTGACAATTTAATCGTGGTTCTCACTAATACTGCAATAAGATAGGATGGTGAGGTTAGACACGCGTACCACATTTGGCGCCATTGCCGAGGATCGAAGAGATCTAAACTAGGAAAAAATAGGAGCATCTTGTGAAGTTATTCTTTAACTTCCTCTAGGTTCGCCTAGAGTTCAAAACTTTCTTTTACAAACCGCATAGCTTAAGATTGTTGTCTTTTGCTACGTAGAGGTAGGTTGGAAGTAATTGTACTTGCTGAGTGCCTTTAGGATCGTAGGATTGTAGAAATAGATTAGGATTTTGAGAATGGTTGGTAGACGAGACAAGTCTTAGGAACAGTGCTCAGAGAAACATTAAAGACAAGAAAACGAGTGTTTGTGGACACTTTCCACAACCCCATCCATTGCATGAGAATCTAGGAGTAGGGTAAGTAGGATCCGAGGTGGATTTTAACACATTACTCTCTCTGAAAGAATCAAATGTTAGTTGTTATTGGAAGTTGCAAAATTTCAGGTCTACGGCTAGAAATAGCTCGAAAAGACTAGAAACCACTCAATCCGACGGGAGAGTAAGCTTAAAAGTTGTCGGAACCAGTTGGTAAGCTCAAAGACAATCCGAGGTAAAAGTATCAAGAGTTGGCCAAAACTCAGATTATTTACTTTTTCTTGACATTTTAGGCCAAAGTAAGTTTTGACTTGATTCATAGGCTCATATAAAGACTGTCTTTGAAAAAATTGCAAAAAAGTGCTCATTTCAAGCCTAAAGTTAATAATCGCGATTATTAACTTTCTGCTCCAAATTGACCAAGGTTCATACCATTGACTCATTGCATGTGTACAAACAACTTTCGTAAAGGCCCAAGAGATTTGGACTAGATTTGGATCACCAAATTGGCAAAAAACTGGGTAAAAACTAAAGTTTGTACTGACTTTTTGAATCTTGAGTGTAAATTTGGAAAAATTTTGTCCAAACTTGATGAAAATTGATTCATAGGCTTATATTGATGTGATAAACATGTGTACATGCTCAGTTGACCAAAAATTTGCAAAAACTTGTCACTTGTAAATAATCACGATTATTTACATCTGTCCCATTTTTCAACTTTTTTGACCAAGTCAACATACCACTAGTTTTAACATGTTGTAATAAGCCCACAAACCAAATTTGGGAAGATTTGGATCACTGGATTGAAAATTGTGACCAAATTTGCAAAGAGTCTACGGACAGATAATTGATGACCGTTTGACCAAAAATTGTCCAAACTTGATGAAATTTGGCTAGTGACCTTAACTAGAGGTGCTTAACAGATTTGTGTCAAAGTTGGGGCAAAAAGTTACAGAAATATAGCTGGAGTAAATAATCGCGATTATTTACATCTACTTCAAAACTTGAGAAATTTGCAAGTTTGAGTATAACATAAGGTCAAGCATATCAAGTAGGCCTCACAAATCAATTTTGGTGAAATTTGGATCACAAAAGTGAGACTTAAGCCAGATTCTCGAAATCAGAGTTTGCGGGCACAAAACAATTGATAAACTTGATCAAATTTTGTCCAAACTTGTTGAAACTTGTCCAGAGACTTTAACAAGTTGTATACTTGCCAAACCAATCAAAAAAGTGCAAAAAACTGACAAAACTAAATAATCACGATTATATACTTCTGCTATCTAGAGACATCAATTTTGACTTTTGAACTTATACAGTGTTAGACCAACATAATATAAAGCCACCGGGCAATTTTGGGTTCAATTGGATCAAAATTAGTACATGTTCACTCAGTTTCCAGGTTGCAGATTAAACCTTTGATTTTTTGCTAAAGTCGAATATGAAAGTCAAATTTTGACTCCCATAGCTTGATTTGAAGTGACACACATAGACCAATCACGAGAGTTAGCAAAAACTCTACTGTCTTTATAGAAGGATAGCTAACTTGATCAAATTTGTACAGGAATCAAGTTGCAGATGAGAGATCAGTGGCTTGACAAAAAGTTGCAATTGAATCAAGTGGAAATTGACGACAAGTCAATCCAAAGGTGAGTACTCTATTCAGGGCTTCATAAGTCTATATGAACCTTAGATCTGGTCGTGTACTAGGAAATCAGGGCATACTCGGAGAAACCTCCAGTAGAGTATCCACCGAAAAAAGCGTGAATCAAGGCAATTCCTTGCACACAATTCTTGAAGAAGTCTCAGACACTTTTTTAGATTCAACATCCGAAATGTCTTCTTACTCGACTCACTCGAAAATCGAAACGACAATGCGCTATAAGCATATACTATCTTTTTACAAGACTAACCGCCATGGAGCCCAGGTTTACTTGGACCTTAACGAGGAGTATGCTATTCGCATTGATGACCATGGTATTGAGTTTGAAGAAGAGGTTAGGGCAAACAAACAAGGAAAAATGCACATGGACAGAAACGAAACTCAATATGTACAAGTCAAAAACCCTGATATGGTAGACAAATTGGGGCTAGAAGTAAACACCATAATCCCAGATATGTCAGTAAAAGAAGGACTACCAACTTTAGAATTCAAGAGATACGATCAAGTAGATTTGAATCCTTTGAGAGGACTTAGTACGGATAATCCTAGGATTGGAGTCTATTGTTGGGAAGATAGAAACATAAAAGATCTTTTGTGGACTTCGCATGCCAAACCAGGACAACTAACAGCCATGAAGATCATCTATATCTTCAAGATCAAAGATAAGGGATCGACGGACCTACCAACCTACCTGTTTAGGGATTGTTATAACAACAACTTTGTTATGATGACTCCTGAGGAGGTAGAACAAACCAAATACCAAGGGTATTCCATACGGGATTGGATATTGGGACAAGGATCAAAGACAATTCTAAGAGATGAACACCGTGAGAGGTCATTTGAGAGTAATGTAAAGAAACCAGAAACCACCTTATCACGTAGAAAACCGAGTGACACTAAGGCCAATCCAGGGCTACATGAGTCACTATTTCCAACAGACTGGTTTGGAGGACTCGGAACATGACCAACTACCAGAAGACCTGGAGTTGAACCAAACAGACACGTCAGACCAATCGATTTTCAAAAATGGGTCAGAAAATACAGTGGATCAAGGGATCCATACAACCACTTAGCAAACTTTAAGCAAGTGCTAAGAGCAAAACGTATATTCAATTTCCATACTCAATTTGAGGGGTTTGGAATGACATTAGAAGGAAAAGCATTGACATGGTTCCAAAACATTCCACCAAGGTCAATCATGGACTTGAACACATTAACTCAAGGATTTGTAGCTGCTTGTTCCAAAACGGGGATCAAACATAATACAGTAGCTCAAATCTACAGATTTAAATAGAAACATGGTGAGTTTGTTAGGGATTGTGCAACTCAAATGAAACAATACATTGCCAGATGCCCAGGGCTAGAGATACCTGCAGAAGAACGACTTGTATCTTTGTTTTTAGAGGGACTGCTAAACAAAGAACTTCATGCTATACTCTATAGTAAAAAGCATACAACCCTAGAAGAGTGTGTGTCAGATGCTATTAACTTAGGAGACAATTGCGAAATTTTCAACAAAGAAGATGTCCCTAAGGATAACCAAAGCGAGAAAACAACATCCACTAAACCAGCACAAGTGGGAACAGCTGCTGCAACACCACTCTCAACCATAGAAGATATGCTTAAAAGGATGAACGACATGATGAACAACATGCAAAAAGCACCTATGAGGGGACTAGGACAAGGGATACCTTCACAGGGACAATCAATTAGGCCACAAAAATGGTGTGCAATCGAGGGTAAATGGACCAACCATGAGACCCACAAGTGTTACTTCAGACCAAAGTATGAGGGGAATGTTCAGTACATGCCCATGAGGCCACAAGGACAACCCATGTACATATATCAGCCTAATATGGCCCAAGCTCAAAGACCACCAATGGGCATGGAAAGACCTCAACCTGTGTTGGGAGAACAACCTCCGTATCCCGGACACAATGCAATGCCTATAAAGTAGATGCACTCTGAAGGAGTCATAGATGAACAAACATTAGTGCCTGTTACACCCTATGCAGAGCCTAGTCCATCTACAATAATGGTAGAAGGAGACTGGTATAATTCACATCCACCACCAATGGAAGAAACCGTGACTTATGCTCCACCAGAGCTCACACCAATGTATTATGTAGCTAATCAAGGTGTCGGACCTCCCATGGTAAGACCCATGATGAAGCCAAGAATAGGAAACTGTCATAATTGTGGTGCTGATGATCATTGGAAAGATGAATATCCAGAGCTTGACAAAAACCTCAAACCAGTTGAAGCCTATTGCATACAATGTTGCGAAAAGAGAGGACACTTTCTGGAAGATTGTCCTAAAAATCCTTTGAACAAGGGTAAAACCGTAGTAAACATAGTCCAAGTGATACCTAGTAGCTCATCAGAGAGTGAACTGACTGTCCCAATTAAGGTAATCACTAGAGCCAAGGCCAAGAAAAAGAAACACAACTCCTCTGATGATTTGAAAAATACGAAAGTTTCCTCTCAAAGAATCAAAAGGAGTAGAAGCAAAAGATATGAGATGAGAAAACAAAAACAACGGGTTGAAATCAAGGAGAAAGCAAAAAAGCTATTCCAGAAAAAGTTGAAAGAAACTGGAGGTGAATTCAAGGAAACAACCGTGAAATCTGGAGGATCCATTCTGGTTGATAAAATTTTTGAACCTATTAATACCGCCTTGGAAGCCTACCAAGCAGGACTTAAAGCATGCCAAATCATGGAAAACAAATGGAAAAACTATCCTTCTCTAGACATGGAAGCAGCTAAACTAGAAGCTTATCAAAATTTTGTAAGGATCACGCAAGAAATGCTAGAACAACAAAAACCCAAGCTTGAAAGTATCGCAAAGCCCGAAGAGCTTGTGGTGAGAGACACTAAAGAAAAATCCGATGTGGTGGCAGAACCCCTCCTTGAAACAAAATAACCAGAGCTTATAGTGCCTGACAGCGAAGATGCCTTAGACGGAATTCCATTCGTAGAGGAAGACTGGCCATGACACTTATGGGAAAAAGCGAGAGAGATCAATGATGGGAGCCTAACTCTAAAGTCAGCTCCTATAGAGGAAGTCTGGTTGGATAATCTACATTCTGAGATGAACGTGGATGTACAATCCTTGTACGGGGATTGTGGATCTGAAGCTTGGGTAATGTCAAAACCATTGACCTTGAAAACATTACCCTCTTACTTGGGAGATAACGAAGACGAATCCATCGTATGTAAGACCACTCAAGTAAAAAGAGCTAAACAGACCCTAGAAGTAGACAACATTCATTCAATCATGTCTACGCCCATCCAATGTGCTCTTACCTTGGGAGAACTGTTAAAACTCAGACCATACTTGTGGAATGATCTACAGAAAACCCTAGAGAAGGTGGGGATAACGGGGTTAATCTCAAAAAAGTTAGAAAATTTGAAAAAAGAAATGGGCAACAAAGAGGTTCGGTCTGCTCCCATGAACAAAGTTGGAGAATATTATGAAGGGGAAGAAGGAAACACCACCCTCCCAGTGAGATATAATGACATTGAAACCATGGCAATACTAGATAGTGGAGCTGGCATAGCCATAGCCACTAAAGCAATATGGGAATCATGGGGACAACCAGCCATTAGACAAACACGAATGAAATTGCAATTGGCTGACGGAAACATTGAGAGACCATTAGGGCTGCTTGAAAAAGTGATAGTCAATTCCTGTGGAATCGAATATCAACACACTTTTGCCATAGTAGACTTTGGAAAAAAACTCAACTATGAAATCATATTGGGAAGACCTTTCATGTGACAGGTACAACTTATCCAAGATTGAGGAAACAATTATCTGTACTTGAAGCAAGTGGGAATCTATAACAAGGGTAAATCTAAAAGATCACACTTATAGAGATGTATTGAAAATACCCATCCAAGAGTTTGATTCAGTCTCTTCGGCTGAAACCAAACTCCCATCCTGGTTAAACAAAGACACTCCTATTTGGATGTGTGGAGCTTCAGAAAACGGAAGCTTAAGACGAGAAGAATGTATCCTAGAAAGGGACTGCACAGACGAAGCCTATGTACCTGAACCCTTTCAGGAGCATTTGTTTTTTGAGTGGACTCAAATTTTAACGACATTGGATGTATGTGTGAATACGTCTATGCCTACTCAATTTTGCAATGAGGATGGCTATGACATAATTCCCATCCAAATGATTTCAATCCTCAACATTGAAGACGAAGATGAGAAAACCAAGGACTTAATGAAAGCTCAACAAGTCTTTTCAGACATCTATTACAATGCAACTGATGACTTAGATGAACACTCAATTATCTCAGAAGATTCGGGATAAAAAAAAGAGCATATGAGAGCTAAGCTACTCTTAAAAGGAGGGGAGGAAAAGTTTTTTAACTTTCCAAACTAGAAATCAAGAAGACAAAAATGGTATAGACGAAAAAGAGACACCAGAATTGTGAAAACACGGCCTATGCCATCACTCTCCAATAAAACACAATTCCTGATGCAGATAGATGCAAATGATTGTGTCAAGGACAGAATCACTGGAAGATATCCTTCAAACAAAAACTCAGAAATGTCTCAAACATCGAGAAAAACAAGGAAGGATACTCAAGCAAACCCACAGGATGAGAAACCACTCATGACCAGAGTTGAGCGGAAAAAGAAATATCAAGAGTTGAAAAAAGCTCTAAAGGAAATATACACAACCAAACTGGAAACCACGGAAGAGGATGGTAAGGATGTAATGAGTGTTCCATCCCATTACAAAAAGTATACTCTCCAAGATCGGAAAATCATAGTCGAACAACCTGTTAGGGAACTACGGAAACATGACGAATCTTATGAAGGGCCTGAAAACGCTAAAAAAGTAGACTTGGCTGGACCGAGAGAAGAGCCTAGACCTGCTTACATTGCAAATGACCTAACAAAAGAGAAAGAAGAGCTCTTGCTGAGCCTGTTAAAGGAATACCGAGATATCTTCACTTGGTCTTACAAGGATCTCAAGGGCTTTGATCTAGAAATTTGTCAACATACCATACCCATGAGAGATGATGCAAAACCAAGTAGACAAAGGCCATACACGTACAATGGAACATTTGCCATACACGTACAATGAAACATTTGCCAGGAAGATAAAATAAGATAAACCAAGTAGACAAAGGCCATATACGTACAATGAAACATTTTCCAGGAAGATAAAAGAAGAGATTGAAAAACTAAAGGAAGTCGAATTCATTTACGAAATTGAACACACAGATTGGGTGTCTCCAATTGTGGTAGTACCCAAGAAGAATGGAAAATTACGAGTGTGTGTTAATCTCAAAAGGGTGAACACAGCTACCATTAGAGACAACTTTCCTCTTCCAATCATTGAGCATCTTTTAGAACGAGTTGCAGGAAAAGAATCTTACAGCTTCTTAGATGGCTTTTCGGGATACAATCAACTTTTGGTTGACCCAAACGATCAGCATAAAACTGCTTTTGCAACAGAATGGGGTATATTTGCCTATCGGATTATGCCGTTTGGGTTAACTAATGCTCGAGCCACATTTCAAAGGTTGATGATCCATGCTTTCAAAGAGTATCTTATGAAATTCTTAGAAGTATATATGGATGATCTATGCGTACATTCATCAATCCAGGCTGATAATTTTGAACACCTCAAAAAGGTATTCGAAAAATATAGACTTTATAGGATTTGCTTAAATCCTGAGAAGTGCACATTCATGGGTAGACAAGGAAAAAATCTTGGACATATAGTGTCTAAAAATGGCATAGCGACGGATATTGAAAAAATTCATGTCATTGTTGATTTGCCTAGACCAACAACAGTCAAGGGGGTACAAGCCTTCATGGGGCATTGTGGATATTACTGATGGTTCATCTACATGTACGCTATGATTGCAAAACCCATGTATAGCTTGATTACACACTTTGAATGGACCGAGGCATGTGAAGAATTCTTCATGAAGCTTAAGCAAGCTCTCACCTCAGCTCTAATATTGAAGACACCAGATTGGAATAAGGTGTTCCATGTACATGTAAATGCTTCTAATTTTGCTATCGGTTGTATACGAGCTCAACCAGGAGACATGAAAATTGACTTTCCTATTTCTTATGCTAGCCGACAATTGAACACAGTGGAAAAGAATTACACCACCACCGAAAGGGAAGGATTAGGAATGATCTATGCTGTTAAAAAGTATAGACATTACCTATTAGCCAACAAGTTTGTGTTTTTTGTGGACCACCAAGCTTTGTTGTATTTGATCAACAAGCCATGCAGCACAGGAAGAATAGTGAGATGGTTTATCATTATTCTGGAATTTGATTTCACTGTGTTTGTAAAAAAAGGCACTACACATCAACGAGGAGATCATTTGTCAAAGATTGTTTCAGGAGAACCACCTAAAGGGGTAGACAATGATCTACCAGATGCCTATTTGTTCTCCATGGAAATGATACCTCGATGGTCGGAAAACATTGTGTCATTGATCACAATAGCCCAAGTGGATTCACAAGTACCACTTCCTATCACGATCAGATTAATCGAGCAATTGGCTATGTATCAATTACTAGCTGGTAGACTATACAAAAGAAATTGAGACTAGATATTGCTCTTATGCATCAATCCTGAAGAAAAAGAATAGTACCTACGCCAAGCACATGTTACCATAGTAGGACTTCACTTTGCGGAAGACCAAACTATGCAACGGATCTTGAGACTTGGAGTATTTTGGCCGACTATGAGGAGAGATGTTAGATCTTTTATAAAGGATTGCCCTCAATGTCAAAAACAAACACCCATACCTCATGTAACATTGTTTCAAATGTCACATGTTCCTAAGTGGAGTAACTATTTAGTTACTTACTTATCGAGCCGAACATCTCTTGAGGATATGAGTAAACACCGTCAAAGAGCAATTGAAATTGCAGCAAGAGACTATGCTCTTATTGGAAACCAATTGTATCGGAGAGGTAAAGATCAACATTTGTGTCTTTGTGCAAATGAAAATGAGTATATTCCGATTATAGATCAAGCACATGCTGGATTAGCTGGAGGTCACTTTTCTAGTGAGACCATCGCAAGAGAAATCTTGATGGCAGGCATATGGTGGCCAACACTTTTTGAAGATTCCAAAGAATATGTTTGAAGGTGTGATGCTTGTCAACGAGCAAAAATGCCAACACAAGTAGATAGCATGCCCTTAAGACCAATGATGGGAGCTAGAGCTTTTGCAAAATGGGGTACATATTTTGTTGGACCAATACAGCCACCTGCTTATAGAACCCAAGCTCAATATATCATTGTAGCTACGAACTATTTGACCAAGTGGGCCGAGGCTAAAAAGAATGATGCCAGAACCACTGTTGCATTCTTATATGAGTATGTATTCACGAGATATGGACTACCAATAGAAATTGTTAGTGATCGGGGAACTCATTTTCTCAATGAGGTAATCAAGTATTTGCTTAATGAGTTTATGGTCATCTATAACAAATCAGCTCCCTATCACCCACAAGCAAACGGACAAGCTGAGCATACGAATAAAATTCTTAGCTTGGTGCCGACTAAAGTGGTTAGTTCAGGAAGGACAGATTGGGAAATGAATCTCCATGCTGCTCTTTGGGCTTATCGAGTTTCATTCAAAACAGTTTTGAATGCTACACCCTTTAACCTTGTTTATGGTCTTGTTAAGGGTAGCACAAAATCTTGAGTGGACTGGACATGAATTGTCAGAAAGACTTGAAGAGTTGGAAAAGCTAGATGAGCAAAGGCTAATTACTGTAGCTCATATCTATGCACAAAAGCGGAAACAAAAACAATTTTTTGATTTCCACTTAATCACAAAAAGCTTCAAGAAAGGAAACTTAGTTTAGTCTAATCCCTTAAGCAACACATTCCCAAGTTTAAGAAAAAGGAAAACGGACCGTTTATCATTGAAGATGTATCTCCAAGTGGAGCAGTAAAATTGTCCACCCTAGATGGTGAACCAATGGCTAATTGGATTAGTGGATGTCGTTTAAAGAAATACAATTTGCCACTAACCAATGAATTGCTAGAAAAAATGCACGCAGCCAAGCAAAGAAAGATTAAACGACAGCAGGTTATTGATGAAGCCCAAGAGGAAGCTCAGCTTCGAGTACTCAAGTGAAAAGCTGCTCTCAAGAATCAACAAATACCGATTCCCATCAACACTCTGGAAATAGATGACCGACAATGGGAATTACCTAAAGATGCAGCTTCAACAGATGATGACTGGTTAGACGGAATGGACCTGTGCATCAAAGTACAGCTCAACAATCATAGCACCAATGCTTTGGTCGACAAAGGAGCTAGAGTAAATGCAATCAGTTATTCACGTACAAGAAGGCAACAAGTCAAGCATTGACAGCAGGAATAACGACAATCAAAGGATGCAACAAGAACCCAACTCCGACATTGGGAGTAGTCAACTTTAACGTGATAGTACATGGATGTTCATGTCCTCATCAATTTGTATGCTTACCAGATGAACACATGAATGCGGTGATGATTCTTGGAATTCCCTGGATGCGAACATACAAAGCAGTACCAGATTGGGATACAAATCAACTAAAGCTATCACCTAAAGGGGGGTAACTCATTGTACCAATTGTACCAAGCAAGGAAGAATAGAAAAGAAGCAATCATCAGACCAAACCACGAAGTAGTCAATCTTCTCCATCCCCTCGACAATCAAATGCTACAAGTAGCATGCAAGGAGTCAGGCAAATTTGGGTACCAAAAGCACAACTTAAGGATAAACCAATTCAGATCTGGGTGCCTAAAACTTCACCGACAACACAAAAGAAGGTTCCAAGGGTTAAAACACAGAGACGAGCATCTCCGAGCAAGGAACCTAACATGAAAATGGTTTGGATGAAAAAGGAGCACTTATCTTCTCCACAAACCGTAAAACCAATCAAGCAATGGCGAGTTAAGTCTCAAAAGACTCCACCACACCATACAGCACCAAGCAGACCAAGCTACCAATGGCGAGAAAAAGCTCGACAATAGTCAAAAGTGCTACCAACAACTCAAGCAATCAGTGTGCTAAAGCATCCCGATGGTAAAATTAAACAGAGAGCACACATGCTACAAGATTTGCTCTTTGGAAGACATCAGCAGCAGCAAACCTCGACATTAGAAACCCTTGAGTTAATTACTCAAGACCCAGCTCTTGCACAACATAATGGTTTGAATTGCATTGATCTTCATAGCATGGTAGAGCCAACCACGACTATGCATAGACACAATTGTTCAACCCATGCACACAGTCATACCGGAGTACGCCATCTAGGAGAGGTGGAAGGGCACTAAGTACTAAGTAATTAAGGGCAATGTTTGAAGAGGGAGAAAAAAGTTCGATGTTAATGTGTAATTTTTTACAAAATTACCTAATAATGCCCTTATAATTCATCATCAAGGGAAAATTCATTGATAATATCTTCCCTGATGAGTGTAAATAGTGTATATATTATCAGAAGATCATAAAAAATAGTCTTTTTTTGGGTATTTTTAAATCATTTTTATTGATAATGAGGCTTAAAAATAGAAAAATCCAACAAAAAACAATAAAGCTGTGTTTTTCAATGGATTCTCTCAATTATTGGATTTTCACTTTACTTTTTTACAGCATTTTGCTATTTTTTTGATTTTTTCAAATAAGCAGGTCAAAAATTAATAATAAATAGCAGAAAAGCTCAGATGAAAAACAGAAGACACAATGGGGATTAAAAAGACAAGGCGGACGAGCACAAAAATTTTCAATGAAATCAGAAGATGGAAGCGAGAAGCTTAAATTAGGCGGCCAGGCCTACTTTTGCAAAATTCTTGTAGAAGGAGCTACAGGAATCCGATCAAGGAAATTTTTGAGTCTAACATAGATTTCACGGCCTAGTAGGACTAAAAAATTGGTTCAGGAAGTCCGGGTATAGATATCCAAGGTAGGACCACCTTATTTCCACTTGCAGCCTTTGCAGAGAGAGATTTGACTTTTCCGGAGCCCACAGTTGACCGTTTTGAGTGCCATCTCAAACGAAATATGAGGGGTAAGTTCTTTACTCGCCAATGATCTAAAGCCCTAGAAAAAACCCTATAAATCGAGCAGTGCACGAAGACCTACGACCAAAAACTGATCGTAGCGGCCTGCCAGCTCGACCAAATCAGATGGGATTTGAACCTCAGAATGCCCTAACATGATAGAGCCTTTCTATATCATCAGTTGACCATTCGGCCGGGGTCGAGGGGGTCCCAAATAGAAAAGACAAGTTTTGGGCAAATGCCAGAATTCCGATCTGACTCCATAGATGGCTTGCCTACGAGGTCCATATACAATGTATATGATTGATTTGGTGAAATCAATCTAGAAAAGCCCTCGAAAAGCAAAATATAGCTCGAAGGCTACAAAGTGTCACATTTGATATACGAGGTCAAACTGACTCCAAATGAGCCAGAATTGGACAGGTTGCGTTCACGACTATGTTGCAGACAAGTCCAAAGCCTCAAAGTTGACTGACCAACCCTAGTGTAGTCACAAAAAACGGTGATTTCAAAGTCGACAAAGCACAAAGTGATGCCGGCATGACCAAACTTGACCAAATGCAATCTAGGACTTGTTTTAGGTGTATAGAATATATCTAGGTCAAAAGTTGTAAGTTTTGCAAAAATATTGTCACTGTTGTAAATAATCACGATTATTTATTTTTGCATCATTTTTGCTTGGAAATTGTTACATCTCCTCACCTATCATGTGTACACACCTATTACATGCCAAAAATCAAGTATGAGCCAAAATGAGCACCCATTACTTGGAAAATTGTCAAAAAAATGCAAAGAAGTCTTTGCAAGCCAATTTTTGGGTCATGGACAACATTTCTTGATCCAAATCACCTTATATCTCATATATAGGGTCTATACAATGCCTAGAACCAGTTTGTACCGAAAAATGTTAATTTTGAAAAAATTGTGATTATTTACTTTCTATCCAAAATTGGAGAGTTTTGATATTTTGCCATCATACATCCAAAGTACATGATGTGTTAAGCACACTAGCCAAGTTTGAACCAATTTGGAGCTCAAAATCTCAAATTTTCTATATATCTACTATTTCAGAGACCTAAAGCCAAAATCTGGTACCATTTTCACCTATGCATCCAAATGAGCCCATATTTCACTTAGAGTATGTATTTGGTATATACTTCAAGCCTATGAAGCCAACTTTGCAAAAAATTGAAAAATTTGCTCAGTTGCAAATAATCGCGATTATTTACTTTAGTTGCAAAAATTTGTTTTGACTTTACAGTTTTGTTCCTTGCATGTTTTTATGCATCTAAGCTTGTTCAGAAATTGATTTGAAGCAAATTGGACCAAAATTGTCAGCATTTCAGCCTAAAGGACATTTCAGAGAAAATTCTGACAAATCTGCTAACTTTGCACTCTATTCACTTAACAGGAGCCATGCAAGCAACAGAGAGGGCCAAGAAAAAGCTCAACCAGAAGAAGAAGTTGCAGGAACTGCCCGCATATCACCTAGACCCTGATTCAGATAAGGCGGCCAAGACATCATACCTCTCTAAAGAACAACTAGAAGAGCATCACACTACAATCTTCACCGGCAGATTCAACAGTGAAGAGGGGCATGAGGTGGAGTTGCAACTCCTACCCAAAGAAGTATATGATGTTGCCACCAAACCAGAGACCAAAGAAGCCAACCGCAGGCTTGGACTCAGAGACTTTATGAACAGGAGCCTTGCGGAGTGGATTTTCAGAAGGCTTACGAGCTTCTATCCACAATTAAAGAATATAGAACCGCATAGATATTTGACACTCAGGGAAACAAGGTCGAGGTGGTCATAACCAAAGATATAGTGGCAGAGGCACTTAGATTGCCTACAGAGGGAATGACCATGAGAGAAAGGGATAGGAAAACAACAGGGACTTTTACCAAAGAGATTGCCGCGGCTACCTTTGCAGATTTGATTCACAAACAAGTGGAAGAGCCAGCAGATTATACCATCATCACTTCCATTTTTTTGGCAAAAAGGCCACCTAGGTACACTACACCAAACACGCGGTTGCCACCACATTTACCCAAGTTCTAAAGTCGACAACCAGGCAACTGGTGGACCACGCTCAGTATGTCCTGACCACCTTAAAGGGCACCAAGAAAGAAGGCAAGATCACTTACTTGGGTGCACGAGAAGTCTTAACGAGGATAGCATACCATGCCATTGGCATGGTTGACAATCTACCACCTGCTCTTGATCAAAATACATGGATATTGGCAGCACAATCATCTTGGAGAGCTACAAGGTTAGGAAAAAGATCTTGTAAATCCGATGAAGAATCAGCTGACAGCTCGCCGGAAAGGCACAACAACAAGAGGTTTGATAGCAAGGAGAAGAGAGTGAGAAGAGAAGAAATGAAGAGAAAAGATGTGGCCGCCCACGAAGAAGAGCCAGCGCAGAAACAAGCTCGCTTCGAAAGAGAAAAACATGCCTACCAGTGCAGTCAACAAGCACAAGGGAAGGACCTAGAGAAATGGGTGCCGAGCGGACTGAAAGGCCTAAGAATGAAGCATCACACAAGAAAAGAGGTTGAAGACCCCACTAAGACATTGGAAAAAATGTACCAAGAAGCTGAAGGAAGCCGAAGAAGCGGCTAGAAAAGCCAAAGAGGTGGAGGAACAAAGACAAGCCGAGGAAACGGCAAGAGAAGAAGCACAAGAACAAGGTTATGAGTCTCCCAGACCCACCTCACCGCCTACAGAGCAACAAGACCACCCTATGCCAAGCCCACCACCATCACCTGCAGGCAAAGACACCAATAAAGAAGCTGAACCTGAGAAAGAGACAAAATTTGAGTCCACCAAAGAAACAGAATTTGCACAAGAGGCTGACTAGCACGAGAAACAAAAAGATAAAGAAGCAGAGCCAGAACAAGAGGCTACCATTGCACAAGAGGCCACTGCTACACAGGAGCAACAACAACATAAAGAACCTGAGCCAGAGAAGGAAGTGAGTCCTGCACCTGAAGAGACTACACAGTTTGGGCCGGCACCCTCTACATCCACACAGCAAGAAACAGTCGAGGCATCCACAAGGCCTCAGGATGACAAAGAAAAAGAGCAACCCTCTACCTCCATGCAAGAAGAACCAGTAGCTATGACGCAACAGAAGGACACACATGAGGTTGCAGGCACATCCACTCAGCTTGCAAGACAAGAGGATTGGCAGTCAAATGACGAGGTCATATTGCAAGTAAACGAATATGCAAGGCATATGTAAGATATGACAGAGAGACTCCGATCAGCAACACTTAGCCGCAGTACCAAGGCTAAAGAGCTCAAGATGGTGATTGACGCTCTCCAAGGAGAGTTAGAAGATAGGATGACTGTCATCACCGATCTTCAGAGGCAAGTGCAGGAGATGAAAGCAAAAGCTGAACAGCATCAGCTAGCTAGAAATAGACAGCAGAAAGAAATGGAGGAGTTAGGTGATCTGCTCACCAAGTTATCCAATGCTTGCAAAGCAAAAGACGAACATCTGACAGAAGTTACAAATGAACTTCTTACGACATCCCTGTCAGCTCAGAAAATTCAAGTGCAATTGGATGTTGCAAATGCCTCTTTACAGTACTTTGAACAGCAAATCAATGATCAGTCAATCTTCTTACAACAAATAAGGGAAAATCCAGCCGTGGCCTCGATCAAGGGGACTGATGAAGTATACAAGGCACTAGAAAATAAGAACAAGGACCTTGAGTTAGAATTAAAGCTGGAGCAATCAAAGCGCAGGGACGTGGCTTTGATGCGGGTCCAAAGAGAAGAAGAGCTCCTTAAAGAAATAGCTGAGCTCAAGAGAGTTAACCAGCTCCTGAGGGAAGGAAGGTCAGATACACAGGAAGAGGCAGGCACTTCAGACCCACCGCAGTTAGACATACCCTCGGTCTCACTCGCTGAGTTGGAAACACAGTCCATGGCAGAGCCGAGTGGCGAAGAGCATTTTCAGATAAACGTTACAGATGCAGACATAGTGCCTATGGTCCAGCTGTCAAAAGCTAAAGAAGACACACTGAAAGAGAAGATCACCCAAGAGATGGATGAGCAGTGGAAAGCTGCGATGGATTGGGAGTTGAGAGTTCTACACTTTGTCAACGTCACTCAACTCACTCCCAATCAGATCAATGCATAGTGGCATTAGCAATCCCTGCCATAGCCTCTCATAAAAGTGGAATTGCTACAGGTAAAAGAGAGGCTTTACAAAGATATGCAAGAAGATGGCGTAGCTAAAGATCACCCAAAGTGGAGGTTAAGATGGTTGAACAAGGATCCACGGTATTTGATTCTGTTCACAAGAGCACCTGCAACCCTTCAAAGAGATCCAACATTTTGTCTTGTACCCAGAGTAAGGACATGGAAAGAGCATGAGGCACTAACAAAGAAGAGGCCAACCTGGCTAAACTACCCAAGATTGCCAGCTCCAGAGAAAGGACAAGCAACAGAGGAATACATGGTGAAAACCCTAACGGGCGCCATGTCTTTCTTCAAGAGTCTACCAGACCTCTCCTGCGCCATGTTATATAAAATTTGCCGAATGCTGCTCACGTGTATTGAAGTATTTCATGATCCAGAGCAAGCAGGAACCTCGTGGATGTCATTCCTCGAGGGAAATAAGGGGCTATGCTATGATCTAAGTAGTCAGCCTTTCAAAGAAGTACTCTATGGCTTCTACGCTCGGTGTATGTTCTTGCCATCGCATAATATGTTGGCGTTCGAAGAAGCTTTCTACACTGGATTCTTCACTTGGCTAACGAAGATCTTTGCACCACTGATCAGCAACCTCACATCCAGATTTGTAAGCTACTCAGCGGTGGAGCTGAAGAACAGAGTGACCATGCAATTTCTGCAAGTGCCAGAGAAAGAAAGAAAAATCAGATACCAGAAGGCACTGGATGCGCTTAAAGACCACCTCGCTAGCCGTCAATCCGAAGATTATTTCAGCCCATAAAGCTGTGTCAAGGGACGACACATGCGAGGAGGAGGGGAATGTTAGCAGCAAGCTAACACAGATACCATTTTTCGGAGTTCTCTTTGTAAAACATTTATTTTGATACATCGAGAATATTGTAACTCCTATTTTCTCGGATAAACTCTGTAATTAATGAGCCGAGGCTACAAGCTTCTAGATTGTATCAGCCAATCACTTCCGAGCTTTGGTAGAACTCCAGATTATTAGTTTGACCATCCAAAAACCTTGGCTAAGGTATAAAAGCCAATTTTTGTAAGTTTGTTATAAGTTTTTGGATAAGAAATACACACGTGAGCTAACGGCGCTCACTCCTCTCCTTCTCTCGCTTCCTACTCCCTCCCCGGTTGTCACATTACAGTCGTGTTTGTTGCATTGCAACCGCAGGTAAGAGCTCTACGCATTGACGTAAGCAGTTCACAGTATTTCGTAGCTTTTGGCGTTGCCGACCCGCTACCTAATTTCATCATAACTAGGAATTTACACTTTCAAATAAAAAACTAAGCATAGGTGGGGTATTGGGGCATCATTGCTAAGCATTTAGATTCATTCTGGATCGAAAACGACTAGGTCAAAAATCCACTGCTGTTAATAATCGCGATTTTGGAACTTGACCTAAAGTGGGATTGAGACCATAAGCATGCGTGCTTAGGTCTTATAAATATGTCTTAGAAGTTTCGTTACGTTTGGATGCCATTTGATGCTGTAACAGATGTGATTTGTTTGTTGATGAGCGATTGGCTTTTGGTGATTTTAGTCACTTGAGTGTAGCTTGAGTTAGATGCGAGTTGTTAGTTGTTTTCCGAGCAGTGTTCGGGAAAAATCATTTTTCCAAACATACAAAATTTCTTTCCTTGTTTATTTCAAGAGGAACTTTTAGAAAATTAGGCTATTTTTTAATATTTTTACACTATTTTTGTCTATTCTGGGTGGCATTTCTCCTGTTTCCCGTGCCCTCAACCAGCATTTTTGAAATTGAGAACGACACGATATTAAGCCGAGACGCATTTTTCCCAAACACTGTTTCCGAGAGATTGACAACCTCTTGTAGCCTCTATGCACTAGTCGAGTCAACTTCGTCCCATGGATTGACAATTTAATCGTGGTTCTCGCTAATACTGCAATAAGATAGGATGGTGAGGTTAGACATGCGTCCCACAAATAGGCTACTTAAGGACCTCTGTTCTTAAGCAAGAAAAGAGAAACCAAATGCTCTGATACAAATGTAATGGAAATGGCCTATGAACTTTGAGAATAACAGAATTAAGAGAATTAGAGTGAGCATTTTTGTGAGATTACTTTGAGAACATAGAGGGTGAACTTAGTTGATGGTAGCAACATGAACATAGTACTTAATTAACTTGGCATGAACAATACTTTTGCAAGAGAGAGAGAGAGTATTAGAGGACATGACAATAGTTGAGGACTGGATTTACTTGGAGCCGGTCCCCCCTCCAAAAGGCGTTTGTATTATAGATTCTCCCATAAAGAGAGACTTGTTACAATTAATCTTTGTGTTCCTTGTGACCTTGGTGATGCTATGAAGATGGAAATCTTTATGCATCACCACAAGCTCAACATAAATTTTGCAAAAAGCATTAACTATCCCAAGTCTCAGTCCTCCCAAGGCCTCAAACACCTTCAAAGGTGGAGAGAGCTAGCGGGGAATGAGGGTAGGGAAGAGAAAGAAGAATCATCCATAGGAGAAAGAAATAGTTCCTCACTTATCATCACTCTTCTTACTTAGCATAGCATAATAGCATAGTAATGAAGATGAAGAAGATGAGAAGCTTAAGCATTGAAGCATGGCTCTTGGTTGAATTTGCATTCCATAGCCAAGAGTGTTGGTGTAGGCTCTCCACTTCTCAACAAGCTTGGAAAAGGAGATGGAGCTCTTGCACTTTGCACACCACACCATGAGAGAATGTGTGTGGGAGAGCATACTCCCCTCTCATGCTTGGTCCACACCTCTCTCTCTCTCTCTGTCTTATTATTTAATTATTTCATTTGGACATGTTTCCTCCTTTTTCTCTTTGAGAGAAAGAACTTAATTATTTATTTTTGTGTATCTAAATTCTCATTGGACCCCTTTAAAACCTATCAAATAGCATTCAAGGACATCATGAGGGCCATATGTGGAGGATCATTTGAACATGTGTCTTTTATGCTTATTAAGTCATTTGGTTTGAATTGAATAGTTCAAGCACTTAGTCAATTAAGCATGGAAACGTTGATTCCTCTTGAGAGTTTATCTTTGAATTGAACACTTCAAGAACCTTAGTCATTTAAACATGTGAGAAACACCTCAAGCTTTTGGGCAAGGTTCCCACTAACACTTAGCAAGCCGACAAGGACCTCATGCTTGGGTAGGATTCCCACCTCAAGGTCAGCCCAAACTTGCCTAAGATCAAAGGAAATTTTTAACACTAGCTTTTGGAGGTCTTTAATGAAGATAACCATAAGGTCTTTAAGCTCCATTAGGTAGCATTGCTCTTTAACTTATCATCTCTCATTTAGACCCCTTTAACCTTGGCCCCGTGTTGAGACAAATCCATAATCACATGTCTATATTCTAAACCTTGTTAACCGTTTATTCTCCCACATTAAATGATCAGTGTAATACGAAAAAATCATTTGGATTGGTTAGATATTAGATTTTATGACATTAATCAATCCCAAATACTTCACTTTGGCATGGTTTGCTAGTGGAATCCTAAACCTAGAGCTCTCGCATGGAATGAGACCCAGTCTCTCGACAAATTACTGTGTGATCACACAGACTTGAGCACCTCCATCAATGTAGGCATCTCCCATGTCCACACCTTTGTGCCAAGCGTTTACCACACGACAAATATCAGGTAACTCTTCCACAACCAACACTCTGACTTGTCCATGCTTCGGCTCTTTCTCTGGATTCACTTGTGACTTCCACTGCCTCTTAAGTTTGGACACCATATTCATCAACTATCCAAAAGTACAATCTACTTTCCTCCCAATCAGGTCTTCTTTTAGATTGTAAGCTATTTGGCCTTCTCCCAAAGGTAAATCTGCCATTTCAAACCGTCTACGAGGTCTTCTCTTCCTCTTGACTTTCGCATCTTCACCCTCTTTCTCTTTCCCTTTCTTCTTACTGGGACCTGGAGCGGCATAGACTTCCCTCTCTCTTTTGCCTACGAGCATCATATCTGCTTCTTTCATTTAAACCCGCATAATACCCACATGACCACCTGAGGTTGAGGCTTGATTTTCCTGTTCAGTACCTTGATCCCCCCGTATATCCAATGCATAATCATTGGCCCTGTTAAAAATCTTCTGAGGAAGTGGAAACATATCACCTCCCATCCTTGTCAACTTTGGACAATAAGTGTCGATATGACCAAGTTCACCACAATTATAACAGGTAGGGATGAACCTCGTTTGCGGCTCAAAGACACTTGTCCACGACCCACATTAGCATTAGGCTGAGCTTCACACGGTTGGGCCATTCCTCTACCATGACCATGACCACAACCATCTTCACCTCCAAGAACACTGAGCTGCAATTCCTGCATCATGGTCATCATGTCTTGCATTTTTAGCTGTAACTGTTCAGTGTTCGCAACCCTTTGAGAAGTTTGGGCTCCAATCTCTTTTGGATTTCCCTCATTTTGGCCACCAGTACCTTGCACATGGACCGCTTTCCCATACTCATTGAGTCTTTGATCTTTTCATTCTTTCTCCTTGGCGATATTGACTGCTTCCTTGAAGGTAGCAAGCCTTTTCAACTCAACTTTGAACTTCAGCCTTCCTTTAAGTTTGCCACAAAACGATCCTTCTTTAACATGGCTGGAGGGATTTCATTTCCCAAAGCTCTGGCCCATTTATCCCATAAACGGGTGAACTGCATGAAAAAATAATCACCTTCTGAGTGTACCCCAAAATTTCATGCCAAACTTCATCAGGTACTTCAATGCTCCTGTATTGTGCCAAAAAAGCTTGCTTCACATGATTGTAGTCCAAAACCACCCCTAGAGTTTGTGCCTGCACCAGCTCTTCATGATTTTGTAACGAAACTTTTGCCTCATCTTGTAAACTGTATTGCGGCAACCGAACAATATAGCTTGATCTAGTATATTTTGCAGTAAGCAGTTGACTTCCAATTTCTCAATAAAATTCCATGCATTCTCATTAGGCAATCCATGAAACTTTGGAAACACTTACAGGTGACGTTGAAAGTTCAAGGGATGTCGATGGATCGCTCCAGTACCTAATCCACCTTACATTGGGTAACCCAACCCCCAATGGTTGGCTTCACAAAACCTCATGACCCTCCAAAGGCTACAATCCAATTACACGACCTCCACCTCAAGTGATGTCCACAGTTTGCACATACATAGGTGGTTGTCCATAAGGACCCATATCCCCTTTACATTCCCTGTCTACAGAATATACATATTTCATAACAAGTATTGGAGCACAGGAGCACTTGCTCCTTAGTGGGGGCACCAAAATGATGCTAGTGTGCAAACGGCAAGGAAAACGAGTGTCTCTATAGCCTTGCACGAGTCACACCTTCGGAAGGAAGAACTATTGCACCACCAAAAAAACCTGTGATAAGCACCTAAAGATTTATGAAAAACCCTTTTAGCATAAAGCACACTTGGAACTAGGAAAAACCAAGGACATCATGACATAGCTCCTCTCAAGTAGATGTCCGTAGAGCATCCATAGACTAATAACATATGAAATATGAGAGAGTTATGGCCACTCGAAACTGGGGGTGTACTCTCTCTTGCTCAAAAAATGAGCTCTCTGGAAAGTTTGCTGGTGCTGTAGAGAATTGCAGCTATAATAATGGGTCCTTTCTTATCGTTTATCCCCAAATATTTTCTCTCTGTTCTCAGCCAACAAGGCTCTCTTTGTAGGCTCCTTTCAATTGGTCTATTTTTGGCATTTTTTAGGTAGGAAATGAGGTGTCGGTGACCTTTGACCCAAGGGAGGGGGGTGTGGCAAGTGTCTAAGGGACCAAAAAAGGGAGCCCAACACCTAGGCAACTGAGCGAGAATCCAAAATGGCCCCCCTTCTCCCCCAAATATCCACGAGTCCCTATAGCCAAGCTTTGAGAGAGCTCCTCTCACCTTTGATACAACCTTAATAGGCACCCCATCCTCCCCTTATTATATGCCCCACTTTCCCCTTTCCTCTTCTAATGTGGGATAATCCCATTGCTACATGGCCCATTCCTTCCACTCCTCCCCAACCCTTCTCTCCCCACAAAAAATTTCCAGCTCGACCCCTTCTCAGGACGAACTTCCCCGGAGCATAGTACATCGCTCCGGGCATCAAATGCGACGCCGCTGTAAAGCACAATTCGGATCCCATTACTTTGGCTATCTCCAAAAATTTAAATTCTCATCATTTCTGATTTTAGATCATCAAGTTGGCCCAGTTGCCTTTGTCGCATGTATCTGCAACCACTTTCTAAGTCGAGACTACCCACTTCGGATGCACATAACTCATGATGTACAAGTCCGGTTTATAAGCTATAAAGCACGATTGAAAATACTTATTGAAAATCATGTCTTGGGGACTCAAATAACTCAAAACATCAGCACCCAAGCCCAGCAAAACCAAACCTTTGTACATGAGATTTTACATGGTCACTTCCAAGACTCGCAGAAGCACTATGTACAGATATACACATTAGGCTAGTTAGCAAGATTTTTAGCATGATCTAATGACTTTATGATTATCCAAAAAATTCTTGACAGCGTGTCATAACAACCAGCCTAATCTGAGTCCAAAAATTCATGTAAATCTGGCGGCAATGATCCCCCCTTGGGATAAAACAAGCCAAGATGTAAAGTGCCACTCAAGGAGCAAAAAATTCCTCTTGACAGCTTGCCAATGCTTAGACCCTAGGCTATGCATAAATTTTCTGACCTGTGAAATTGCAAATTGAATATCCGGCCTCGTGTTGCATACATAAATAAGGGAACCAATAGTAGTTTGGTAAAGAGTGAAATTGACATGATCACCAACATGATGAACACTCAATTTCAAACATGTTTCCATGGGAGTGGCAATAGGTTTGCAATCCTCGAGTCCAAACTTACATAGCAATGTCTCTATGTAACCTTTCTGATGACACAAGGCAATACTACCATCACACTGCTTGAAATGTATACCCAAGTAATGATGCAACAACCCAAATCTTTCATCTTGAAAGTAGAATTCAAATCAGCCTTACATTCAGCAATATGTCTCTCATTTGGTCCAATGATCATCAAATCATCCACATAGAAAACCACAATGAGAAGTACACCACCCTCATGATTTACATACAATGTGCTTTCTGTGGGACCGCTACAAAAGCCTTGTTTGACCAAATGAGTATCAGCTTTCTCATATACCAAGCACGAGGAGATTTCTTCAACCCATACAAAGCTTTCTTACATTTGCATGTTAGGTTATTGTCCTCCTAGGGCATATCAAAGGGTTAAATTAGGTAGAGTAAGTTTGGAAGGTTGTTTCAATCGCTTTTGTAAGTCGATCAGATTTCCCTTGATTGGGGGAAAACTTCTAGTTTGTAATAAAGCCTATTTAAAGTTTTTATAAAATTGAAGTCGTAGTAGTCGTGGTTTTCTCTCTGCTTCAAACTCCCAGCTCTATAGCTCCTATGGTGATCATGTAGGTTGTGTAGCTTACTTCAATCCAACATGGTATCATAGCTAGGCGCAGCCTGCTTACCTTATCCTCCTGCTTACCTTATGTTTCTCGGTAAATTAGCAATGCATTTATCTTCTACAAGCTTTGTTGAAGTCTTTGTCTAGAAGATATTCATCGACTTCTGCCAGTAAGCGAAAGCCTCGCAAAGCTTCAAAAATTGGTCGACCCTCTCAACTTGATGCTCGGAAGCGTCAATGGGCAATCTCTGAACCACATTGCTGGCCCAAGATGACACATTATGGGCTTGCATCCCAATCAAATCCGACTGTACAGATTTAGTGAGCAAGCTTGGGCGATTCCCACTATGTCTTTCGCTATACAACAATAAGCTTATGCTGCCAAATTCCATATTGGACAACACCCGATAGCTTTTGTGGGCTCCTTTTGTCTTTTTTGAGAAGGTCGTAAGCCTTTGAATGTGAATTTATTTAAGCCTATGTTCACGCTTTAGTTGTAAATCTCAACACTTACTTCATTTGTAGAGCTCAATAAGCACACACAGAGTGAGTACTCATTTCAATTGTAAAGTTGAGTAATCACACACAACTAAGGTAGCCATCTATAAACAAGAGTCTTTTCATGTCTTCCAAAGGAAGCAATCACCACTGGGCTCAGAGCATCTCCTCCGACTCGTCTAGCTCTTTAGTCACTTCATCGGCAAACCCTCAAGCAAACGCTCAAAAAATTGAAGTGATGTCTCCCTTGGTTTGTCAAGGTGTTCGTTCCAAAAGGACGGCAAGGAAGCACATATTACCCAACAAGCAACGGTGGATAATTGAGAAGCCAATCCACTGAGAATGTTGAAATGAAATTTAAAATGCATGCAAAATATATTTGTTAAAAATTCAATTTTGTCAAATTTTCATCATTCTTTGCTTAATTTTGAGTGCCACATTGTAAGACAGTAGACACTGCTCTAAACTAGAGTAAGACCCTATCATGGCACCTTTAGAAAAAAAAGAAAAATCTGATCGTACTAATTTCACATGTGGCAAACAAAAATTAGATTTCAACTCATGAAAAAAGGATCGTGGAACGTTGTAAAAGGCACGGAAACACACACAAGTACTAAAGAGGGTAGTGCACAATGGGAAGTAAAGAACGATAAAGCCTTGGGAATTATAGAAGAAAATGTTGATGACACTTTAGTGCACCACATTGGTCTTGCACTACAACAAAGGAATCTTGGGATATTTTGGATGCCTCTTTTGGAGCAGGTTGTAAATACTAAAAAATGATCATACTTATTGATTTTTTTGCGTTGATTAAACAACGACAAACCTCAATGGAAAAGAATCTAAGAAATTTCAAAAGCCTACTTTCTCAGCTAATAGGAATCCAAGTTGTAATTGAAGATAATGACATTAAGATAGCAGTACTTCTCAAGAGCATCACTGAAGATGATTACTCTAGCCTCATCACCACTTTAGAGAATTTACCAACACCAAAACTTTCAAATATTGAGGCATCACTGCTTGAAGAAGAGCGTAGGCTCAACAAGAAGATTGACCAAGTTACTGAAGGAGCTTTTCTTACCAAAGGACGACCGGTTGCTTCTTAGAAAACTAAGAAAATTTTCAAATGTACCTTTTGTGGCAAGGAGGGACACTTAGAAGAATACTATTTTGCAAAGAAGAAGGCACAGAAAGCTTATTTAGCAGAATCAAACAATGAAGATCCAAACACTTCACAAGAAACTGCAAACTTTTGTTGTGAAGTTGACAAAGATTGGGTGTTTTAAGTCCACACTTTTTATGCATCTTATTTTTCCTCCAAATCATCCTTTTCTTAGGGAAACATATCTAGTACTTTGATGGGCATTGTAAACAGAGATTGGTAAACCTTTTTTTGGGGCCATCTACTTTTTGACTTCATACTATTGATGATCTATATTTTATAGACATCTCTTTTTGTAAAGATTCACTCTTTGTCGTCATAACCCAAAGCCTCTAGCATTGCTTGCCCTAGTTTGGATCGAAGGAGGATTTGTTAGGTTATTGTCCTCCTAGGGCATATCAAAGGGATAAATTAGGTAGAGTAAGTTTGGAAGTTTGTTTCAACCGCTTTTGTAAGTCGGTTAGATTTCCCTTGATTGGGGAAAAACTTCTAGTTAAAGCCTATTTAAAGGCTCACTTGTTTTTAATAAAATTGAAGTTGCAGTTGTGGTTTTGTTTCTGCGTCAAAATCCTAGCTTTGTAGCTCCTATGTTGATCACGTAGGTTGTGTAGCTTACTTCAATTCAACATTGCACACTTTATCATCTTGTCCTTTCTTGAGAAAACCATGAGGTTGCGTTACATAAACTTCCTCAAATATGTCACCATTTAAGAAAGGAGTAACAATGTCTGATAAGCGGATATAGCCATGCATGCCTAGAATAATCATCAATGAAAGTCACAAAGTAAAGGTAATTGCCCAAGGACAAAGTTTTCAATGAGCTCACAAACATCACTATACACAAGTTGCAACTTGCATGTGGCCATAACTGAACCATCCTTTGGAAACTTCGCATGCTCCATCTTACCCAAAATACAGCCTTCACAAACATGTTTGACAGGTGATTCAAGAGGTGGCAAAGAAGCAACCATATCAGATTTGTGCAAACGTAGCAAACTAGAAAAATTCTGATGTCCAAAACGAGCATGCCAAAGTTTTGCATCTGAAATAGCCTTAGAATCCACAACTGCATTTGGAAAATTCTACCCACAATGTCATACAAAGTGAGCTTATACAGCCCACGACATAAAAGTCCAAATGCAACAATTTCATCACCGAAACTGAGATCATGTACTGTACATCTATCATCCACAAATTTGACTACAAGTCCAAGTCTAGCAAGTGTAGATACAGACAAAAGATTCTTCTTGATCCCAGGTACATAAAGTGCATCAACAAGTGTGAAAGAACTGCCATTCACAGTAGTCAGCACAATCTTTCCAACTCCCTTAACATGATAAGAGACATTGTTGGCACAAGTGACTGAATTTCCCTGAGGGACAACCTCAAGAGAGGTGAACAAATCACGATGTGAGATAATGTGCTTTGTAGCACCACCTGTCAAAATACCACACATGTGAATCTACATCAATTGACATTCATGCATCATGGACAACAGGATCATAAGTACACTTTGCACTAAAAGCCCATTCTGCATCAACATGAGGAATCTCAAATATCGAGCGAGATTTTTCGAGCAATCCCTAAAACGAGCAAGAATGGCCAAGGCACACAATACAAAACAAAAACCAAACAATATTTTTTAGTTGACTTCAAGCACAACAAAAAAAAACTAAAACAAGATTACACCTAATTTTAATGGTAAAACGACCACAATTTTTTGACCAAAAACCCCCTTGAATAAGGGTTTGGTAGAATGTTTCCTTTGATGGGCTAGAACAATTGGAACCCATACAATGGCATGTGATATTCTTCTAGTTGCCCTCATATATTGGAAGCTCATTTCTACCACCATTGATCCTTGTTGGGAATAGTGGCACCATGATTCCAATGGATATAGATCTCCTATTCCTACCTCCCTACATGTAGGACCATGGGACTTACACTAAAAGAGTAAGGTGGTTGCCACCCAAACAAATCTCATGAATAAGGAGAGTCTGGGAGCTCGAGCTTCTCTTCACTTCTTCTTATGATTCTTCTTCTCCTCTCTCTTGCTCTACCTCAAGTTATTGTGGGTTGATGTACGATAACATATTATGCATTCTAAGTTACTCTAGAGAAAGCGGTGGAAACTTGAAAATACTTCTATTATTGAAATGAGACTATTCTTTTGAGAAAATCCACATCATGGTATATATTAAAGTTTGGATCACACCATCATAGGTAGCCTTCTATCGGGGGGGGGGGGGGGGTGGGGGATTATACAAAGTGCTTTGATAGAAGAGTATGCAAGGTTGATAAAGCTACGAACAATTTTCTTATGACAACTTCACATGCTAGTTCTCTTTCACCTACCCATATCGATAAAAAGCTAGGTTTAGTGTAATTTCACCTACAAATTTTGAGAGTTTATCTTCAAAATTCAAAGGTGAATAAACCTACAAACTTTAGAGAGATTTAGTGTAAAAACCTTCTCTTAAATTTTCCATGTTTATATAAGCATAGCTCAAAGCTCCTAGACTGCTCGGGGTTCCTAGTCTTTTGAGTTTTCCGTTATGCCTCGACCCAGATTGCTCACCCAACATGTGATGCCCCTATGCTGAATACACTTCTTAGCGCCATGGTGTATGATTGTGATTGTATTCCTTTGAAATGCTTTTCCTAATGCGGCTTAGCCCGCGCTGGTGTGGAATTTTGTTTAGAGATATTGAGAGAGATGGAGGGGAAAGAGAGAGAGAGGAGGAGGGGATCATATATGGGCAGGGAAGGCTGGAAGGGAAGAGGTTGAGGAGGCGGAGATTGTGCATGCTGTAGGATCAACATATATGTGCTGACGTTGTGAGCGGGATGAAAACACACACAACGCCTCTATAATGACCCAACACACACTCTTGGAATAATACACACATACACTATGGGGCACCACTCGGCTTACACAACCCACCTGGCCGAGACAGGGAACACACCGATGGAGTGAGAGGAGAGAGACTATCCACTTGCCCACTCCACACACACACACACACACACACACACACACACACACACACACACACACACAAACTCAGCTCAAAAGAGGAGAACTTCTGATATTTAGATACAAATGAGCTTGGGCCAACACCAATGGGGCAAATAGCTCACACAATATGGGTAAAATATGTCAGATACAATCACAAACTGGAGCAGAAGCTTTGCTCATAGGAGAAACTTACACAGCCAAAATAGCAAAAAAACAGTGAGGAATTTGTCAAAATGGACAGCGCCATCGCGTCCGGAACGGCCCAAAAACCCCAGTCTACAATGTCAAAGTGCTCAAATCCGACCTCGGATGAGCAGTTTACGGCCAAAACAGGCTCCAAAAACCCCAAAAACACAGTTGCGGTTGTTCCTCCTCTCTTCTCCACGTTTTTTTTGGTCCTCTCTATGTTTTTTCAGTTACCACACTTCACTTTATCACTTGGGCACCCTTGGCCTTTTAGATGACCTCAAACAGACCCCGAATAGGCCAAAAACTGACCTCGCAGTGCATAGTTGTCACATTTTTGCATCATCCGCACACTTGGCACTCAGCTTTTTCCAATAATGCATCCCACCATCACATAAAGTGGCCCCAAAAGATGGTCCTCATGATGAACTTTCTGCATAATTATCACAAAGAAACACCCACGTTGTGTCCGTACTTATCCACGTGGAAGTATTGACCCCATTCGCCTTCCTGACGCCACTAGATGCCATCTGACGCACCTGCTTACCTCATGTCGTCGGCCCGCGGATAGCTTCCTCAAGAAGTTTTACATGCTACCAACTCCTCATTATTATAAAAAAAACACACTAGTACTGGTGATAGTGAAAAATGATGCACTATGTACACCCTACCCTACCTGTACACATGTGGGCCCCACGTCACCACCTGGCTCTGGAAAATGGGCAATCCTTTATTTGATGCGCCATGCATGTGTATATACATATGCGCAATCACTTGCTCCAAAAAACTCCTGACAACGTGCACCACGCGACCTTGTACTCTGTCACAAGGAGAGCTTCTGGATGTTGATGCAGCCCGACCTAATCTCTTGTCGCACAATCATTTTTGGTGTTGCAGCTTGAGTAGGTTTTCCCGAACCCAATTAAGCATCCAGTGTGAAGAATTGTCGTGACTTTTGGAGGAGCACGCGCTCCTGCGAGGTAAGATTTCAGTACTTCTGTTGGGGATAGGTAGAGGCAGCAAAAGGAGACCTCCGGAGAGGCGTTGCTACTAAATCGCACTTCTCTCTCTCTCTCTCTCTGTCTCTCTCTCTCTCTCTCTCTCTCTCTCTCTCTCTCTCTCTCTCTCGATATGAAAGCATCAAACTAGCGCACACCCACACTTATCTACTGGGTCGTTTCTCTTTTTATTACGTAGATACTTTGCAGATTCTTCCAGCCAGGATACTTGAAGTAGTACTACCTCACGACACAAAGCAAAGCTAAGCAAGAATTGATCTCTGCTAGCCCCGACCAGAACCAAGAATCATGGGCTAACCGTCCCACCACCCGCAGCTTGCTGTTTGAGGCTTAAAGCCCCCAACAAAAAAATGGATGAGCCTTCTCCTTCCGTGGCCTTCTAGTGCGGCATGAACGTGAGAGCAGCTAGTTTCACCGCAGACTTTGTACTCTTCAGTCGTCTACTTGCAGAGGCATGGACCCAGTTCATCTTGTAGACCATAAGAGCACCTATGGCTTTGTCCTTGCAGAGCACAGCCACACTTTGAGATCCGTCCGCGAAGGGCCGCAAAAGCTCCTCTACGCATGTCTTTGCTATCGCCTCTTTACGTGTTCTTCTGGCCGCTACGAGCTTCTGCAATTGGTAGCCCTAACGGCTTCAACGAATGGTAGCTCATGCAATTGGCGGTATCTTTCTTGATTTTCAGTAATAAAAGAGTAAAAGTGATTGCCCCCCCCCCCCCCCCCCCCCCCCCCACTAGCGCACACCCGGACTTATCATTTAAATTTTCCTTCTTTAAAAAATTAGACTCTTACAAATCAGTACTACGGCCAATGTGCTTTCAAATCATTTGTCCATTTACAATCACTTAATCTGATATTTGGAATTTGACTCCAAGAAGATCCTTCATCACCTCATATGTCACAAACGCCAAAGCAATAGCAGGAACAACCTTGACAGAATTGGGAATCAGGCCCTTATACAAGGCTCCAAAGCCTTCATTTGCGAATAGTCTTCCAAAAAGCATCAATCATCCCAGTGTACTGAACCGGTGCCTTCATTTGACCATCCGCAATGATGACAGAGGAGGCATCCTTCTATCCCACCATCTGCATCCTGCTCAGTACCACATCAAGTGGATATGCCATGGTCTGGCCCACTGTACGTGCTACTACTCCACATCCAAGTTTTGTAAGGACGTTCAAATCAACATTCTTTTCTGGCTTGCTTGCTATGTTCCTCTTCAACAGCTAGTCTTTGAGTGATTCATATACGGCAATATTCAAACCCACATACGGGATCACACCAATAACAAATGGCAAGCAACCTTTGTAAACCACTAATGGTCCTTCCTCTTTCATTATCGTTGACGCTCCATGGAACATTCCTCGATAGCGCATTGGTGAATCCTCTGTCTGCACTGTAAGCCTATCCCGAACCATGTCCGGTGATTGCCAGTGATTTAGGGTACAAAAGAGCTCTCTCCCTCTCTCTCTCTCTCTCTCTCTCATTTTGTTTTTTAAAGAAGGAGCATTAACACCCTTAAGATGAACATTTCTCTTTAGAAAAAGGAAAGATAGACAAAAATTACACCAAAAATTACAAGGTAAAATAGTTACAACAAAGAACACATTTTGATACCCAAGTGCAGACACCGTATTATTTATTCAAAACCAAAAATCGGACAGAAGATGTGCTCGGACGAAGTAGCTGGCTGAGTTAGTGAGGGTGGCCCGGGCCACCCATGCCTTCCTGTGCCCTTCTTCTTGTACCCTTTCTTGTAAGGGTGATTTCATTTCTTGGCCCACAACTCGGCCTCCTCACTTGCTTCTACCCCAGCCGCTAATTTGCGCCCCACTTCCTCCGCCTGAACATTAGCAACGCTGCTCATGTACGCCGTATTGGCACCATCACTATCACCAGCATCGCTATCACTATCGCCCTCTCTCTCTCTCTCTCTCTCTCTCTCTCTCTCTCTCTCTCTCTCTCTCTCTCTCTCTCTCTCTCTCTCTCTCTCTCTCTCTCTCTCACACACACACACACACACACACACAGTCGAAAAAAAAAACTCTCTGAAGGAGCGCGCGCCGGCGCGCTCTCTTTCAAAGAGTCTTTTTTTTCGACTGATTCAACAACGTAGAAGAGATCGTGTGGGTTTAAGCCAAGATGAACGATGCAGAGGTCTCCAAGCAAGTGTAGCAGATGGTCCGCTTCATCAAACAGGAAGCGGAAGAGAAAGCTAATGAAATTGCTATTTCTGTTGAAGAGGAATTCAACATTGAAAATCTTCAAATAGTTGAAACAGAGAAGTGAAAAATAAAGGAGGAATATGAACGCAAAGAGAAGCAGTTAGAGATACGCAAGAGAATAGATTATTCCATGTAGCTGAATGCTTCTCGCTTGAAAGTTCTACAAGCACAAGACGATCTTGTGCAAGGCATGAAAGAGGCTGTTGAGAAGAAATTGGCATCTGTCAGTCATCATCATCACAGCTATAGAAAGCTTCTGAAAGACATGATTGTTTAGGCTTTACTTCGCTTAAAAGAGCCATCTTTATTGTCCCGCTGTCAGGAAAGTGACGTGGATCACGTGAAGGAGTACGAGCGAAAGTGCGACGCGAGAGAGAGTGCGAGAAGAAGAGCACGACGATATGGTGAACTCGCTCTACTGTAATGTGTAGAGCATAGTGAGTTCTTATTAGGTTTTTACAAAAGAATATGTGTACATACCTGGCGGCCCGCCCACTTACCTGGGCGACCACATTGGGCTTTATACCGCAACAACCTCCCACTTAAAGTCCAATGTGGTACTTTAAGTGTGAGAGAAGCTACTATACAAGCTAATATACAAGAGATGTAGAGAAGTGATGTACTACCCTACACCTAACTGCTTGCGAAAATGCGCAAAGCTCTGTGAGGGAAGTCCTTTTGTAAGAAGATCAGCAGGATTTTCTGTGGTGTGAACTTTGACAAGCTGAAGTTGCTTATCCTCAAGCATTTCCCTGATGAAATGATACTTCACATCCACATGCTTTGTCTTTGAGTGATAAACTGGATTGCGAGCCAATTGTATAGCACTTTGACTATCACAATATAACACAGGCATCTCTTCTTTGATTCCCAAGTCTGGTACTAGTCGATTAAGCCAAATTGATTCTTTGCATGCCTCTGATGCTGCAACATATTCAGCCTCTGTAGTAGACTGAGTAACACAATCTTGTAATCTAAAACGCCATGATACTGCTCCACCAGCCAATGTAAAGACATACCCTGACGTAGACCTTCGGTTGTCTAAGTCACCTGCATAATCTGAGTCTGTAAAACCCTTTACACTTAGCTCCTGACTCCCATAGCATATACGCATACTCTTTGTAGCTTTCAGGTATCTCAATATTCCTTTCACTGCCTCCCAATGTTTCCTGCCTGGGTTTGACATGTATCGACTTACTACTCCCACTGCAAATGCAATGTCTGGGCGAGTAGCAATCATTGCATAAATCAAACTACCCACTGCAGACGCATATGGAATCTTATCCATTTCAGCCTGTTCTTCCTCAGACACAGGACAATCTTGTTTGCTAAGTTTCACATATGGTGGCAATGGAACACTCAGTGCCTTTCCCTTCTCCATATTGAAACGTTGCAAAACCTTGTCAATATACTCTGTTTGAGATAACCAAATCAACTTCTTTGATCTGTCTCTCTCAATGCACATACCAAGTATATGACTTGCCTCACCCATGTCTTTCATGTCAAACGATTTTGCCATCTTTGACTTCAAAGCTGAAATTTCTTCCAAGTGCTTGCCAGCAATCAACATGTCATCCACATACAAAATAAGGATCAGCCAACTGCCATCCTTAGCCTTCTTTGTATATAGACAGTGATCGAACTCACTACGTTTGTAGCCTTGAGAAAGCATAAACTTGTGGAATTTATGGTACCATGCCCTCGGTGATTGTTTTAAGCCATAAAGACTCTTTAACAACTGGCATACCCAATCTTCCTTGCCTTTCTCAACAAACCCTTCTGGCTGCTGCATGTAAATTTCCACATCTAAATCACCATGCAAGAACGCTGTCTTGACATCCATTTGGTGCAACACCAAATCTAATATGGCAACCAATGCAAGAAAGCATCTCAATGTAGTCATCTTGACCACCGGAGAGAAGACTTCATCAAAGTCAATGCCTTGTTCTTGCTTAAAGCCCTTGGCAACAAGCCTTGCTTTGTACTTTGGCTAACTATCATGAGCAGTGATCTTATACCTGTAAACCCATTTACAAGGTAGAGCCTTTTTGCCCCGTGGTAATTTAACTAGCTTCCATGTCTGGTTTTTATGCAGAGCTGTCATCTCTGACTGCATGGCCAATTGCCAATTCCCGGAGTCCTTCATTTGCATTGCTTCCTTGTAACATGAAGGCTCATTGCAATTAGCCAACATGACATAGTTCATAGATGGAACAAACCTATCAGGAGGTCGCGTGACACGTCCAGATCTACGCACGATGGGTGGCTCAGGCTCAGCCACAACCCGTGGTTCCACTCTATCCTGTCCTTGCTCCTCTTGAGCCCTGACATTATGTCTTGCACGTGCAGGTCCATCTTCTTGGAATACAACTCTTCTAATCTCCTCAACCCTCTCTGGTTTAGAATGATATTTGGATTCATTAAAGTGAACATCATTGCTGCGGACAACCTTTCTCGATTCGGGATCCCAAAGTCTGTACCCCATCTCACCACAATTACCATAGCCTAGAAAGATGCACTTTCTACTCTTTGGCTCAAGTTTGTTCCTAAATTCCTTTGGAACGTGAGTATATGCCTCACAGCCAAAGACTCTGAGATGCTTGTATGAGGGCATTTTGCCTGACCATACCATCTCTGGCACTGAATCCTTCTGCAAAACCTTGCTAGGAGATCTATTTACAAGATGAACAGCTGTTGATACAGCTTCAGCCCAAAACCCATTTGGCAGCTGTGCATTAGACAACATACTTCTGACCTTCTCTTGTATGGTCCTATTCATCCTCTCAGCAACACCATTTTGAGGAGGATTGTAAGGAGCAGTAAGTTCACGTTTTATACCTTTTGACTCACAAAAGTCCTGAAAGGCCTTTGAAACATACTCTCCACCATTGTCAGTGCGTAAGCATTTAAGCTTCTTGCCACTCTGATTCTCCACAAGTGTCACAAACGTTTTGAAAACACTAAACGCTTCATCCTTGTGCTTGAGAAAGTAAACCCATACTTTCCTCGAGTAATCATCTATAAATGTCATAAAGTAAGAAGCTCCCCCTAGAGATAGGTTAGGCATAGGTCCACACAAATCACTATGAACAAGTTCCAACTGTGTATCTCTTCTACTGCTTCTATGCTTATGTGGCTACTGTGTTTGCTTACCATACAGACAATGTTCACAGAATTCAAAATCATTAAATGAAAAGCCAGGCAAATAACCAGAACGAGAAAAGATTTCCATTCCCTTCTTGGACATATGTCCTAACCGGCTATGCCACAAAGAAACGTTCGGCTGCTCGGTTACATTGATTACATTTTTAGAGACATTTGATACATAAATCATGTAAAGTCCTCTAGAGTTTACTCCATGTGCTACTATCATAGAACCCTTGGATATCTTCCACATGTTCTGTCCAAAAGCGGTGACGTAGCCAGCATCATCAAGTAAACCTGTGCTGATCAAGCTCTTTGTAATTGCGGGAACATGTCTCACATTCTTCAGCGTGAAAGAAGAGCCATTCTGAAACTTCAATTGAACATCTCCAACACCGAAGATCTCACATGTCTGCCCATTGCCTTGCCGAACATGATCTTTAGTGGTCACATAAGAAGTAAACCACTCCTTGTTTGGAGACACATGAAGTGATGCCCCTGAGTTTATAATCCAGTCACTTAGTGCATTTCCATCGGATGCTGTAAGAAGAGCTGAGTCCATTGTATTCTTCAAGAAGTAGATGTCTCCTGACACTAGACTGTCATCCTCTGCAACAGTGTTTGTCACATTTATTTCTTGAATCTTCACTGAGGACTTGTTCTTCTCACCATGGTCTTCAATATCTCTTTGCCTTTTTCTGCTTTCCATTCTTTGCAATCTCTTTTCATGTGACCCTTCTTGCCACAATGGTAGCATTCTATGTCACTCTTGCCTTTAGCACTGCGGGACTTGCTACGAGACTGATTCCTCTTTCCACCTTTGTACTTTTCTTTGGTCCTTCCCCTGACAACTAAGGCTGTTCCTTTGCCTTTGTCCATTGTCTTTCTATTGGTTTCTTCAGTAAGCAGACTTCCTTCTACACCGGCTATGTTCAAACCATCTGGAGGTGCAGAATTACTCAAAGCTGTGCGAAAAGTGTCCCAACTTTCCGGCAATGTGATCAACAGGAACATAGCTCTAACAGGTTCATCAAACTTGACACCTTAAGCTGACAACTGACTATAGATTGTGTTGAATTCATTCAGATGATTGGACATAGGTGTCCCTTCTTTCATCTTCAAGTCAACAAGCTTCTTAAGCCAGTATACATGTGAAGCTGCACTCAGCTTCTCATAAAGATCACTCAGCTTTAACCATGCTTGATAAGCCGACATCTCGTCTGCTACATTGAAGTAAACGCTTTCTGCCAAAGTCAGCATAATGGTAGAAAGTGCCAATTCATCCATTTCGCTCCATTCATCTTCGTCCATATCTTCTGGTTTTATCCCCTTGAGCTTTATAGGTTTTATCTGCTTCTTTTGTACCAACACGTGCCAAATCTGCTTCTTCCACAATGGGAAATTGGTTCCATCCAGCTTCTTGATATTGTAAAGAGCAGTGTCCTGTGATCCAGCCATAGCTACGCTTCACAATGGTTTACTTTCCTGGGAAAAATTCGGCAGAGTTTCCCTTGTAAACTGACCTCTGAACCAATATCAACCTGTCAAATGAACCAAGAAAGCTTCAGATTCTGCATAAATTTCGGCAGAGTCTCCTTTGTAAAATGGCTATGGTGTACTCAAAAAACAGCTCAAAAAACCACTGTCTCTCTAACACTGTAAGCTGTGGGTAAACCTGTCCTGCACCTGTACTGTCTCTGACTGTCCTGTCACTGTCCTGTAAGCATAGACTACGACAATGCCTCAACGGCAGTAAAGCAAAGATGCAATCCCAACTGTCTAACTCACAGTCAATACATCCTAGCTGCCTATCTAAGGGTGCTCGAGGGATCGCTCCAAGACCTGTATCACCGAAAGGATCTCAACATTCGAGAATCCCCCAGCTCAATAAAACCTCACTCGACCCTCAACAAAGGCTGCAGTAAATCTGACAGTACATAGACTTCCCACAAAGTCATACATCCACAAATTTCCCACTATATGCTGTAACCACTGCGGCGGTTAATTGCTGCGTGACTCACAACCAGCAAACCCTCAACAGACATACATCATCTCTGACAATACATCCCATGTGGAAGTACCTGCAATGTTAGGATGAAATCTGGAATATCAAGCAGCAAACACAAGCTACCTGATGAACTAGTGGATGTCGCCTACAGTCTGTGTGTAGATGCGCCCGTGTCGTATGTGACACACCTCCAAGAACTGTGAGCCATCCTTCGATGTGTAGACAACCACAAATCAACACTCTGGGAGTGTCGATATCCTCAGCACCTGCAGTCGTAAGCCGAAAACCCCAAATTTGCAGAGTCGGATCTGCACCCGCCGAGACCACGTAGTCGAAAATGGCCTACGTAGACCTTTGTCGAAGCCGAACGGTGACCGAGATGACCTCAGAATGAAATTCTGAGCTGGTGACTCTAGCCTCCTGCAGTGCTGCCCCGAGCCTCGATCTGAGCTCTGATACCAGTTGAAGGAGTACGAGCGGAAGTGCGACGCGAGAGAGAGTGCGAGAAGAAGAGCACGACGATATGATGTGTAGAGCATAGTGAGTTCTTATTAGGTTTTTACAAAAGAATATGTGTACATACCTGGCGGCCCGCCCACTTACCTGGGTGACCACATTGGGCTTTATACCCCAACATCACGTTTGCGAGGTCTTGGAGGATGCAAAGAATGAGTACATGGAGAAGGCCAATGTTGACCATGTGCTTATTCATGTGGATAATCAGAAGTTTTTACCTCCTGCACATGATCCCAAGAGGCCTGGACGCTCTTGCTTTGGAGGGGTTGTTTTAGCATTAGATGGGCGCATTGTTTGTGAGAATACGCTGGATGCCAGGCTAGGAGTGGTCTTTAAGCAGAAGCTTCCTGAGATTCGGAGGCCCTTATTTGGTGGGACATGGGCCTAAGTCCTGATGGTTTTGGCCAAAAGATGAGTTTTGCCTCTTCATGCTTTGCAATAGAGATCATTTGGCCTTGTTGAAGCTACTTTCTCTTTGGTTTCGTCAGTTAGCCGAATCGAGTTAATAAAAGGAAGCATTTGTATTAGTTGTTTTTTTGCTTCTTCATGCGAGGGCGATAAGGTTTCGTGATACTGGAAGGATCATATTCAATTGAAGTCTCCATTGCAAGAACTTCATTCTTAAACAAGTTCATTTTTTCAAAGAGAGAGGAGGGCGATTCTGAGAAGACCACGGAGCTCGAAGATGGTTGCAGCACTCAAGGATTTATGCAGGAAAGCGGAGCTGGATGAGGTATTGCAACAGAAGGGCTTGGCTGCTCTTCATTTCTGGGCGTCATGGTGTCCCGCCTCTGCTTTGACAATCCCACCGTCCACTTCTTCAAATTAAGGTTGAAGAAGTAGAGACAGGATTTCTAAGAGGCTTACAATGTCTCAGTTGTTCCCTTCTTTGTTTTGTTCAAGAATGGCGTCTTGGTAAATAAATTGGAGGGCACCAACCCAGCTGAATTGGCTCAAAAGGTATCTGAGCTTACAGGCCCTGGAGGTGGTTAGAAGAAGACATCAGAAATAGAGGAAATTAGAGATGCAAGTAAGATGAATGGTTCTGTTATGTCTGCAAATGACTCAGAGGCAGGCAGGCAAGGGTGAGCTTTTGCAAGAAAAGCTGAAGAGTCTTGTTGCCTCCAAGCTACTAAGGTTGTTCATGAAGGGCTCACTCAATGAGCCAAAGTGTGGATTCAGCCGCAAGGTTGTAGAGATTCTGAAAGATACTGGCGTCGAAATTGGAAGCTTTGATATTCTAGAGAATGAGGTGGTCAGGCAAGGTCTCAAATCTTTTTCTAACTGGCCACCATACCCTCAGTTGTATATTGCTGGTGAATTCATCGGTGGCTGTGATATTGTCACTAAGATACTAAGATGTAGAAGAGCACGGAACTGAACGAGTTACTGATGGAGAAAGGCGTGGTCCATAAAGAAAGTCTTGAAAGTAGACTAAAGAGTTTGATAAATTCATCGCCCGCTACGCTTTTCATGAAAGGTTCTTCTAATGCGGTGCGTTGTGGCTTCAACTCCAAGGTGGTGAGCATACTACTAGAGGAGGGTATATCTTTTGGTACATTTGATATTCTTAGTGATAATGAGGTTCGAGAAGGTATGAAGAAGTATGCCAACTGGACAACTTATCCATAGCTTGGTGAACTAATCGGAGGGTGCGACATATCATCCTGGAGCTAAAAGCAAGCGGTGAGCTGAAGGCAGAGCTCTCATAATTGGTAAAACCTTCATGAATTTTGTGCAGAATTTACACATTAAAGGACCCAATATATTATAGAATTCTTGCAATTCATTGGACCTTGTAACTGTGGCTTTTTGTCATATGTTTATTGTGCAATATTTGAGAATTGTGGTCTCTCAAGCGTTTGAATCGTCCGACTTATTGAGGCAGCTTTTTACTCGCAGGTTGTGGATTTTTGTCATACTATTGAACTTTTTAGCTCATTTCAATTCATGCAGGCTATTGGCACGCCCCTGAGAGAGAGAGAGAGAGAGAGAGAGAGAGAGAGAGAGAGAGAGAGAGAGAGAGAGAGAGAGAGAGAGAGAGAGAGAGAGAGAGAGAGAGAGAGAGAGAGAGAGAGAGAGAGAGAGGAGAAGTGAGGGTTTTTGTGTGTGATGTTGCAGCCATCCCATCTCGTCAACACTTTCCTCTCTCGCCGGCAAGCTGTGTAAAGTTGCCTTGCCATCACCACTACCTCTCTCTTCTGGTCCATGCAGGTGCATTTCGATACAGGCCGTCCAATGCTCGGCTGTATCATGCAGCCTTGTTACTACAGTATGAGGTATTGTACCTGCAAGTACCAGCTTCGATGGCTCAACCCCACCCAATCCCAATTTGTCTTCTTGCCATCGATTGGAATCTTGCCCTTGGTCTAGTGTGTGACTGCTCTGCGTTTTGCATGAGTTGGTGAATAGATGAGCAAGAAAGTGCCCAAGGCCGAACTCAAAACCACTCTCAAGCCCGACCCCAAGCCCAAGCCCAAGCCCAGAGGTGGCACTCAGATCCTCTATAGGGTCTCCTCCAGCCTGGCTCCCATCTTGCAAACCTCGGAGACCACGAGGCCTGATGCCCTCAAGAGAGTATGGGACTACATCAAGGCTCACAAGCTCCAGAGTAGTACTGAGAAATCGCAGACTTATGTGATCCTCCCCTTAAAGAGGCATTTGAGAGAGACAATGTTAAGGTGTCAGAAGTGCTCAAGTACTTGAGTCCCCACCGGATCACTCCATATGGGGATTTGTTACCATATACATGTGGTAATGATGTGTGTGAACACACTTAGGACCGTCGGGATATTTTTTCCCTCACTAGGAGGTTTTTTCCTGTAAGGTTTCCAGTTTCTGAAACCTTAAAGATTGTATAAAGCTTAATCAAACTGATATGATTATTGAAAAAGCAATATAGAATTGTCCGACCGGGGCAAATATTGGTACTTTTGGAATCTTAAGCACAACAAACCCCGGGCTTGAATCTTTTACAACCGAATTCCGATAAAATCTGGAGAAGTTACAGGCTTTGAAAGGCTACACTAGGAAGTTAATTAGTTAAGTAAAATTGGATGGTTTCAGTAATTATTATTAATAAAGACTTTCTTATCCTAAGGTTCTAGAAATTACTGATATTTTCAATTTTCATCATTAAAAATCAGAGAAATTAGTACTGGAAGCTGGGGGGGGGGGGGGGGGGGCTGTGTGGAACCTACCAGGGACTCAAATAGTAGCAAGGGGTGCCATCTTCAGCCTGGGGACTGCTTGAACTGCAAGCAACTGCCTTTTACAGCTTGGGAGAGCTTGTGAGTGCCAGAAACCTATAAATAGGACCCCTTGCTTCACAATTTGACAGACTCGGAGCCTTGACACTCCCTCTCTCATCTAGAGAGACCGCTACGCAGAAATCACTAGAGATTAAGCTCTAGTTGATTAAATTAAACGGTAATTAGCCTAATCCTTCTTAATTTGCAAGGCTAAATTAACCTATTTTCTTAATAAACTAAAGATTAGGCCTATGTATACTAAAAAATCCTCTCTTGATTAGATATTCTCTGTTGATTGTTGTAATTAAGCTTAGGGATATTAAGCTAATTAATTGTTATATCATATTAGGGTTGAAATTGTCCATATTAACCATAAATTAATGGGAATTATATTAATTAAGTTTAGATTATGTTGAGATAATTATCAAAGATGCATTCGATTGTCATTAAGCTAGAAAAATTATCTTATAGTTTTTTGAGTAATTTGCATAATTAATTTAGCAGAATTACACTATTTTTTAGAGAAAGATAAAGGGGAAAATAATCAAATTGATTCAAAATGATTTGAGTTATTTATCAAAGGTTAATTACGTGTTAGGAAATTCGTGATAATTATATTAATCTCATATAATTAATTTACTTAATTACTTTAGCAAAATTACACTGTTTTTTAGAGAACAATAAAGGGAAAAATAATCAAATTGATTCAAAATGCTTTGAGTTATTTATCAAAGGTTAATTACATGTTAGGAAACCCATGATAATTATATTAATCTCAGATAATTAAATTACTTAGTTATTTTAGTAGAATTACTCTATTTTTAGAAGAAATTAAAACGGGGAAATTAATAAATTGATTCACAATGCTTTGAGTTATTTATCAAAGATTAATTACATGTTAGAGAACCTTTGATAATTATGTTAATCTCAGATAATTAATCTAACTAATTACTTTAGCAGAATTACTCTGTTTTTAGGACAAGTTAAAAGGGGGAAATTAATAAATTGATTCAAAATTCTTTGCTTTATTTATCAGAGGTTAATTACATGTTTAAAAACCCATGATAATTATGTTAATCTCAGATAATTAATTTACCTAATTACTTTAGAAGAACTACTCTATTTTTTGGACAAATTAAAAGGGAGAAATTAGTAAATTGATTCAAAATGCTTTTAGATATTTGTCAGAGGTTAATTATATGTTAGGGAACCCGTGATAATTATGTTAACTTCAGAAAATTAATTTACCTAATTACTTTAGCAGAATTACTCTGTTTTTAGGAGAAATTAAAAGGGGAAAATTAGTAAATTGATTCAAAATTCTTTGAGTTATTTATCAAAGGTTAATAAAATGCTAGGAAATTGGTGATAATTATTTTAACCTCAGATAATTAATTTACCTAATTATTTTAACATAATTACTCTGTTTTTAGGACAAATTAAAGGAACAATAATCAAATTGATTCAAAATGCATTGAGTTATTTATCAGAGGTTAATTACATGTTAGGAAACCTGTGATAATTATTTTACTCTCAGATAATTAATTTATCTAATTATTTTAGCAGAATTACTCTGTTTTTAGTAGAAATTAAAACAAGGAAATTATTAAATTCATTCAAAATGCTTTGAGTTATTTATCAGTTGTTAATTATATGCTAGGGAACCCATGATAATTATGTTAACTTCATAAAATTAATTTATCTAATTACTTTAGCAAAATTACTCTGTTTTTAGGAGAAATTAAAAGAGGGAAATTAGCAAATTGATTCAAAATGCTTTGACTTATTTATCAGAGATAAATTACATGTTAGAAAACCCAAGATAATTATGTTAACCTTAGATAATTAGTTTACCTAATTATCTCAGTAAAATTACATTATTTTTAAGGGAGAATAAAAGGGAAAAAATAGTAAATTGATCCAAAAACCTTTGATATAATTATCAAAGGTAGAACACACCTTGACAAATCTATGATAAATATCCCAACCTCAGATAAATAGTTTAAATATTTATCTTTATTAAAAGTAACCAATTTTGCGTATGAAATAGAGAAAGGAAATTAGTAAATGAATTTATCTAATTACCAAATAAATACCTGAGGTCCAAAATCACCATTAAAGGGTGGGAAAATTACCTCAGCATAAATGGTTGGTATAACAAATTACTATCAGTAAAATTCTGCCTAAATTAGACCATAAGTATAGGAGGGAAAGGTTATAAATCAAATCTATGAAAATTCCTAACGATATAACTTATCCAATTACAATTTAGGTTGAGTAATCCATTAGTCGATAGAAATTTATAATTTACTAAGGCTAAAATGGAATATAGATTAAGGATAAACCTAGTTAAAGGGCTTCCCTAATTAAATGTTAATTATGAGAAATTACTTATATTATAAAGAAGTTACAGGAGGAATATCTCATCCAATTAACTATCAAGGATACCTACTTACTCCAAAAATCCTTATTTTGGGTAAAAAGCAAAAAAAGAGATTATTCAATTAAACTTCTAATCGATTAAGTCTTTTTATAAAGCTGCCGATATGGCTTCAAAGAGAACCAGACGAAATCCTCTTACCGAGGAAGAAGATATTAGCAACAAAAGAAATAAAGCCACTAATGACCATGAGGCTGGGCCTAGCCATAGGTCGACGGAGGAAAGTTTGCAGGCTCCAGCCCCAGGCTCCAGCCCATCAACAGATGGCAGATCAATCCCAGGTGGGTTTTCCATTATTCAATTAAGTCTTTAAATAGTTTAAGTTTTTTTATAAGTTAACATTGCATATGTAAGGAGTGAGTAAGAATCAGGAAAGGAATAATTGACCAAAAATGGAAGGTAACTTCCAATGTGCATTTGTTTATAATGTAGGAAAGAATTGTTTGGGTTAAAACTGGTTGAATAAGAAAAGATATGATTGATCATCCTTAAGACAACTTCTCTCAAGACACCTCCGACTCCTTGGTATATTTTGATGATAATGATTGGCTTTCTAGCCACGGATAAGTCGGTTACCCCCATGAACGTTGAGTTTCTACTCCGTGTCATGTCTTGATGTTTCTACATGAGTTAGGATACCGTTTTTTATCCTAAGGGAGCCGCCCGGTTGTATGGGCAACTGGTTTTGGTGTATGGGCACCCGAAACTTTGGGTGGGGGTTTATCCACTCCGGATTATGAATAAGGAATGGGTGCCGTTTTTTCACCCTTGGGTGATCTTGAGACAAGAAGAGTACTGGTCATGGTTATTATGGACAATGTTTTGATTGACAGTACCCTGTCTTAAGTTTAAAGATGTCTGTTTTGTTTTCAATGCTGTTTTCAAGGGTTGTTTTAATAAAATTCTGTTATGAAGGATAAAAGGAATCATTATTTTAATTATGATAAGAACGTGGTAGTAATTAAATAACAAAAGAATCATGTGTGAGTGCGGGGTGGTAAGTGGGGATTGACTAAGGTTGTCAATCATGGACGGGTGGACCTGATTAGTCAGGTAACTATCCATCACTGCGCACTAAAATGTTTAGAAAACTTCTTCACTTGGAAGAGGATTCCACCAGCGGCAGCTGTGCCCTCACATCTGTTAGGAAAAAAAAAACGTTGGTTGAGGATACCTTAGCGCAATTGTGGCAGTTATAGGGCCGAAATAGTTTTTTTGGACTTTTAATACGTTGTCCCGTTTTCGTTGCAAGACAGGACTAGGTCTTCTTCTAAGGCTATAGACCCAAGCCATTTTCAATGGTAAAGGTCTATTCCTTGGATTTTTCTTGCTTAGAGACTTTGATTTTTATCAGACCTAGAGACATGTCAAGGATCCCATCCCGATCTTGGTATAGGCGGGTTGGGGATCTCACATTTCCCCCGAGCATTGTATATATGCCCATCACTCTAGACTATCTCATATTTCCATTGCACACTAAGTAATACACTCTATGTTAAGTTCCTTGACTTCCTTTGTCTTCTCCAAGTTGTGTGTGTTTTCCTACAACCCTAATTCCACTATCGAGCTCTATGAGTTCTTTGAGAATATTTGTTGACTTGCTCCCAAATCTCATAGAAATCAGAGAGAGTGAGCAGGCATGTGTTGGAGCTGCTGGAGACTAAGCCCGAGAGGATGCAACCTACTCGGATACCAATTGTTGGAATTAGGGTTGCAGGAAAACACACACAACTTGGAGAAGACGAAGGAAGCTCAAGGCACACAACAAAGAGTGTATTACTTAGTGTGCAATGGAAAGATAAGATAGCCCTAGAGTGATGGGTGTATATACAATGCACGTGGTGAAAAACCTCCTAGTGAGGGAAAAAATGCCTGGTAGTCTAAATCTCAAGGCACACAATGGAGAATAAATCACTAATTGTGCGAGTACAAGATACGATAGCCCTAGTGGCAGTAACCACGATGATATAGGGGTAATAAATGCGATAATACCCATGGTAATATTGGCCAACCCATTTTGGAGTCTCTCTCTACAAACTGCGATAAAAAGCCGTGGTAAACATTTACAAATTTACATAGTGATGGTGGGTGCATTCAATGCTTTCATATGGGTTATGTTGACTCGCTTGAATTTTGTCTCCTCTTGTGCATGCCCTTGCAGTGCAATAATCAGAGTGTTATTAGTCTTGCAAAAGACTATATGTAACATAATAAGTCAAAACATATTTCTATGCATTACCATTACGTCCAACAATCAAAGTGTTATTAGTCTTGCAAAAGACTATGTTGTACAACATAATAAGTCAAAGCATAATGTTGTGCATTACCGTTATGTACGCAAAGGTACTACCATGATTGAACATTATCCGAGTGACTAGATGATTATAGGTATTCTTACCAAAGACCTCAATGACACTTCACATTTGCACATTGCGACCTCTTGGTAAATACAAAATGCACTTTCACATCATTACTTATGGTCATATTTTCACATTTACATAGAGGCTTGGGTTTTTCCCTTGTACTCCACAAGGGCTTTTTCTTCATCCAGAGCTAGAGATCTTTGTTTGAGTGGGGGTGTTGGAGCTATATATGACTCACTCTACCTAACTTGGTCTCATACATATATATGTATAAAACCTTCATTGACACAGTTCAGACAGAACTCTGAGAAAAAGCGAGTAAGTATACCACTACACTGGTCAATGAAGCTATCATGGAGTTTATTGATAGCCAGAAGTATGAGGCGGATGATTATGACGAAGATGAGGAGGACATAGAACACGGCCAAGCACCAACACCAGAAGAGGCTGGATGATGATGATGACGATGATGATGAAGATGGAGCAGGTGGTCATACCATCTGGGGCTTTGGCTAGGGGGACATCAGCCGGAAATGCACCTCCAAATCCAACATCACAAACCCAATGGAGCAACCTGAACCACCAACATGAGACTATTTAGACTCACATGAGCAAACTGGAGGACAAAAGGATCCAGTGGAGTCAACTCTGGTTAAGAGGAAAGCTATGCTACTCATCATTGATTCTGAATCTGACCCCATTAGATCCACTGAGTTACTAGCACTTAAAAGAGTTTGCAAAGGGCCAAACGGCTTCACTGTCGACCAGTTTCTGGATGATGATTCAATTTACTCAGATCTTGAGCGATTTCAAATGCTCTATGTTGGAGCTAGACGGATAGATGCAGATTGGAAGGCAACCAACCAGGACCAAGCCATTTGTCAGCTACCAGAACATCCTGCATGCGTTCAAGTGTTGCAAAGGATTTCAGAGTGGGACCACTAGCAATGATAGAGCTATATATCCAAAAGCCACAAAATTAACCACGGAAAACCTCATATCACTAGGGCTTCAAGTGGAAATACTGCTAGCCAACAAGCCCACATACCAGTGTATGACATAGATCAGGCGTCAATTGAAGGATGTACTTATTCTGATGCAAAGCGCTAGAAGGGTACTGGATCTGAGGGTTAAATATTTGATAGAGTGCAATGAGGCTAGCAGCAAAGGACTCAAGACCAGAATGTCTCTTAGATAACATGAGACACGTCTTAAGAGTCTGTTTCACCTGGCTCGACTAACAAGGAAATTGATGCAGCAAGAAAATTAGATAGTATTGAACTTCTTGGAATTTGTCTCCGACTCTCCAGCTTTGCTGTATGCCATTCTAGTTAAGGAAGCTGAGTTACCTCGGTTCTTTACAGCCTTGTACCCACCTCACACTGAGCCAACAGACCAACATAAATATCTAGAGATAGTTGATGGGCTCCAAACATGTTATAAAGAGGTAACCACAGAATGGCTGGCATGGAATTGAGTAGTTCATGAGGCACAACAAAAAACAGTGGCCAGTGAACTAAAGGAGGATCCATGAAGATTCCAATTGTTAATATGCAAGTGGAAAATTTAGATCAAACGGCTCATTCGCATTACGAATCAGTTGATACAGCTAACAATCGTGGCATGTAAAATTCCAGATAAGGAACTGGATAGTAAGGCAAGTTTCGAACCACAATTTAGAGAAACGACTGAGATCTTATTTGAAGCTTGCATCAAGTGCAACTAGTCTTTACATTAGGGATAGATGCATACGGCCTCATATTGTCACAAACTGGCATGAACTCTTCTAACAAGGGGCAAACACACCCTATATGATGCTGATACTAAGAATTGGGATGTGTTGACACCCTATAAAGTTGAAATGACAACAGTCAGGGATGACCCCAGCTGGAGCAAGATGCACTATTTAGGCTTATGCAAAAGGGAAATGTTGGACCCACTACTTCTGAAGCATCTCAGGTACCATCTAAGAGGAAAAAGGCACCTGACAAGAAAAAGGTTCATTGACATTGGGTAAGGAAGTCCATTGCTGCTCAGATGAAGGGTGTTGACAAGGAGGCGATTAAGGAAGCATGAGGAGCATGGTATAAGACAATGATTGGCCAAAAAAGGGAGCTACTTGTTGTGCCACAGAAGGCAAAGGCTCGGCATGAGAAGTCTGCTACAAGAGGGAACCCAAAGCAACAGGCAAGTGGGAAATCTTATTGATAGATGGCTGTTCAAATACAGAAGAAACAACAAGCAACTAGGAATCCTTATTGACACCGCCGCTCAGAAACTGGAAAACAATATGGGAATCGCTATCTAAATTTTTTGGTATATACCAAAATTCAAGAAAGGTGAGGAGGAATGTAGAAGGTGGGAACCAACCATAAGCAAGACTTGCGGGCAAAGAAAGCTTCTAGGAACAATAACCAGCAAGTTACCACAATAACTGACAGTACACAGTCAGTCAGCAGATGCCAGCCCAAAAGCCTATAAATAGGACCCATTACTCATTTTGTATAGCTTTTTGACTCTCTAAAATCTGACTAGTCCTCATTTCCGAGCTACTTGTGCTCTTATAATCATTTTGGTGTGCTCTCTCTCTTCTGTAATGACAATGCAAGCCCTTGGAATATTGAATGCTTTCCAGTGTACTTTGCATATTTGAAATACAATTCCAATTCTAGTTTCATTAACAGTGTCTTGTCTTTTAGTTCTAGTGTTACTTCTTTCAGTTCTAGTATTGCTTACTAGCAATCATTAAATCTTTTGAATCTAACATCTTTAGCTCTAAGAACTAGCCCGGAATAGCTGTCGTAACATATCCAGATCATTCCAATGTAACTTGTCCTCAATATGAATAATTTTTTGGGAGTGCACATGGTGTGTCTCTCGCCTCTCTCTCTCTCTCTCTCTCTCTCTCTCTCTCTCTCTCTCTCTCTCTCAACATTATACATATGTGGACATTAGCCAAAACATTGGTATGAATTAATTCCATACGGATGTCTCTCAAATGCCTTCCTTCATATCTAAATATAAGTTCATGGATGCTTTTCATGCCCTACTTGTAAGTGATTTCTCTTGTTGCACCTTTATATCAATGTTGTACATGTACTTAAGAGTCTTCATATCACATCAAAAAACATACCATTTATTTGCCCCATTTATTCTGTCAAGGAGGTTAGTTTGAAAAAGAAACTCAATCAAGAATATCAAGTCCTATTAGGGAATCTGTCTTGAGGAGTTATCAATTGTTTTAACCTCTCTATTGAAATCGTAAAGTTCATGGCAAAAATCTTGTCTTCAGTTACATTGAATGTGGCAAGTAAGACCATGTTTTTTTGAGATTTATTTCTAAATCATGTTGGGTTGTTGATTGCAATGCTTGCATTCAATGCTTTCATGAGGGTTATTGTGATTTGCTTGAATTTTGTCTCCTCTTATGCTCGGGGAGGTCACCTAAGAAAAATGTAATCTATCATGAGAGTTACTTGCTTGAATTTTGTCTCCTCTTATGCTTTGGGGAGGATATCTAAGAAAAATGTAACCTATCATGTAAGTTCAACAGAATGATATTTAAAGGTCTTGAAACTTACAAAAATACATATACGAAAGGATACTATTTTTTCAAATTTGAAAAAAATTATAGATGCTAAATAATGGGGTGATCATATTCCTTAAAAAATTTACAGATAAGGGGTTTTACAAAAATTTCTTGAATGCACATGATATGGTAGTTTTTACACATAGTGAACCCCCCCAGCTCTTATGCTTGCACTATTGGACTTAATCACTAATTTTAAAAAACCATTGCATTATATGGGTTCACTTTGAAGCGCAACATAATTTGGGTCTTCATGAACATAATAAGTATTCTTCTACTTCTTATATACCCTTCCTTTGCTAATAGAGGAAAGTATGTCACCTCTCTCTTCTCTTTTTGTCACTTTTCCATGATAAATATTTGTGGTAAACAAATCCTTCTCTTACATAGAACCTTTGAAGATGAGAAGCTTGTAACTCATGCAAGTCTCTATTAACACACTAATGTGAAGATAATCTCCAATGGTGACAATCACCACCTAATATTTTATATAAACCAAGCAAAAATGTTTACTTGAGTGGTAGTCCCCCACAATCTAACTAATTCTTGCCCAGCCTCTTCTAGGTGGTGGGATTATTTTACTCTACTCAAATGTGAACTTTGTGTGGTACTTCTCTATCTCTACTTCATTGAACTCTTAAAGAAAAAGGAAATATGAACTTTTATTGGAGAATTTCCACATACACTAGCCATTTGAACTCACAACACTTATTGATTGAGTTGGAAAACACGACATTATGAGTTAACATAAGTAGCTAGATGGTATTGCCTTGGGAAATCTTCTCAGGGGTGGATGGGCGTGTGTGAATAAGAAGAGGAAAGTAAAACAAACTTTCTATTTCCCATATATCGTAGATTGGTTCTCCCAGTTCCCTCTTGAATAACAGGACTTGAGTTCAGTGCATATGTATATTGGTTTATTTTTTACATCCATACAATAAAATTTAGGGTTTTGTGAAAAATACAATAGGGGATTATAAACTACAAACGTGGTGATGGTTTTAAATCTATAAGTTCTACGGACACACCCTCTACATTTATAGATACATGCATATTCACAATAATATTTTTGTGGTGAATTCAATGTCTTGAGAAGATGTTCTCAACTTGTGTGATTACAAAATAAGAGATTGTTGAAAGTTCTACTTATCAAGATAAAACTCATCTCTATTAAATGGTGATTATTTTTTGCTCTCTCCTTCTCTCTCTCTCTCTATGGATAATTTACCTCTTTCTTCAAGGTGAGCTCAAAATCTAAACGAAATTTTATGATTTCAAATAGTTAAAATACACGAGACCCGGTATTTTTTCTAACATTGGATTGAAGTCTTTCCCAGCTTCCTTGAGGATTGGATCCTTGGAATTGCTTCACGATGGGATGAGGACAGAATAACAATGGGTCCACTATCGTTTTGAGCCAAAATTTGAGTGAATGGTGCTCAATGTGGGCACTGGGAACTCGATGAGAGAGAGGTGAGACTTCTTGGCAATTCTATTTATCAGGTGAAATTAATTTTTCAGGAGCAGTTGGCACTACGGGTCTCATTTTTCTCGCCACCATAGGAGGAAGGAAAAAGTGGCGGTCGATTACTTTTTTTTTTAATGAGAGGGATGATAATTACTTGCACGTTTACGTCCTATCCACCATCATGTTTCAATTTTGCTGGCGAAATACCTTGAGAGTGTGTATATACAAAGGATTGACCCATTTAACACTCCCATGTACCTCAATCTACTCAGCAATTTGGATGGCAAAATTGTAGAAGGGGTTATCCTCAGCGTAACTCAGTGAAAGGCAAAACATTAGCATAACTCCGCGCACATCTAATTTCACTGGCAAAATTTAGCAAAAAGGCAAGCTGACATCTAACTTCACTGGCACAATCCTTAGATTGAACGTCGATGGAAAGCCTCAATTCTAATTTTGCTTGCAAAAGTCAGCAAAGCCATAGAATCAACATCGTTAGCTGGCCACAAAACCAACATCGATGCTATATTACATTAGGGCGTTTACACATTGACAAAACAAAATGGACACCCATCCAAAATAAGGCGGTGCATTTTCCAATGCCGGGCATAGGGTTGGACATATATGCTACACATTAGTGACAAAATAGTGTTGCATGTGATTGGCAAAGAGAAAAAATGAGAGCGTGACAAGAATTTGGACACTCTGGACCCCAGCCAAAACCCTGCTTGAAATGGCGTCGACTTGGTAGTCAGCATGGATCCATGTCTTGTGGAGTTTTGGCCGTGTGTAACATGCACAACACCCAAATCACATGTGTCACATTCTCATTGGGTGCTGCATCCTGTTTTGATGAGCAGTTGCAAAGTGTGTAAAGGCCCTAAGTTTCGTTGGTAGATGTCATTTGCATTGTTAGTCTCTCGTTAACGTCGATGGTAGGCCACAAAATCAATGTGGATGCCGTGTTACATGAGCATAGCTATCAATAGCACATAAGCATTCAAGACTAAGGTCGTTTCATTAATGAACAAGCAACAAAAATGTGGGACTGGTGTCTAACCTCACTTCTATCTTATTGCAGATGTAGCGAGAAACATGAATATAATTGTTAATCCATGGGACGAAGCTGACTCGACTAGTGCATAGAGGCTACAAGAGGTTGTCAATCTCTTGGAAAACAACATGCAACTCGCATCTAACTCAAGCTACACTCAAATGACTGAAATCACCAAAAGCTAATCGCTCATCAGCAAAAACAAATCACATACGTTACAACATCAAACGACATCCAAACATTATGATACTTCTAGGACATGTTTATAAGACCTAAGCACACATGCTTGTGGTCTCAAATCTCACTTTAGGTGAAGTGAAAAAATCACGATTATTAACAGCAGCAGTGAGTTTTTGACCTAGTCGTTTTCGACCCAGAATGCATCTAAATGCTTAGCAATGATGCCCCAATACCCCACCTATACTTATTTTATGATTTTGAAGCTCAAATTTATACTTATGATGAAGTTAGGCCGTGGGTCAGCGACGCCAAAAGCTACAGATTACCATGAAGTGCTTACGTCAATGCTTAGAGCTCTTACATGCGGTTGCAACCCAATAAACTGCACTACAATGTGACAACCGAGAAGGGAATAGGAAGCGTGAGAAGGAGAGAAGTGAGCACCATTAGCTCACACTGTGTTTCTATCATCCAAAACTTATAAAAAACTTACAAAAATTGGTTTTTATACCTTAGCCAAGGTTTTTGTGGTCAAAACTAATAATTTGGAGTTCTAACTAAAGACAGGTTGATACAATCTGGAAGCTTGTAGCCCCGGCTCATCAATTACAATGTTTATCTAAAAAGTAGGAGTTACAAAATTCTCGATTCATCAAAATAATAAGTGTTTTTACAATAAAAGCTCCGAAAAATGACATTTGAGTTATCCGAGTTAGCTTGCTGCTAACATTCCCCCCTCCTCGACTGTGTCGTCCCTTGATACAGCTTCATGGGCTGAAGTAGTCTTTGGGTTGATGGCTAGTGAGGAGGTCTTTAAGTGCATGTAAAGCTTTCTCATATCTGATTCTTCTCTCTTTGTTCGGAACCTGCAAGAAGTGCATGGTGACTTTGTTTTTAAGCTCAATGGCTGAATAGCCAATAAATTTGGATGTGAGGCTACTAATCACTGGCCCAAATTATCTTTGTTCGCCAAGTAAAGAAGACTATTTAGAACGCTTCCTCAAATGCCAACATATTACTAGAGGGCAAAAACATGCATCATGCGTAGAAGCTGTAAAGGACTTCTTCGAAAGGCTGGCCACTTAAGTCATAACAAAGACCCTTATTGCCTTCAAGGAACAACATCCATGGCGCTCCTGCTTGCTCTGGCTTGTGAAAATCTTGAATACATATGAGCAGCATTCTGCAAATATTATATAACATGGCACATGAGAGGTCAGGAAGGCTCTTGAAGAAAGTCATGGTGCTCGTTAGGGTTTCCACCATGTATTCCTCTGTTTTGCCGGTCCCTACTCTGGAGCTGGCAATTGTGGGTAGTTCAGCTATGTCGGCCTCTTCTTTTTTAGTGATTCAAATGCTTTCCATGTCCTTACCTGTGGTACAAGACAATATTGGGTCTTTCTGTAGTGCTGCAGGTGCTCTTGTGAACAGAATGAGATATCTCGGATTCTTGTTCAACCAGCTTTTTCTCCACTTTGGGTGGACATCCTTTGATCCTTCTGCGTGCATATCTTTGTATAGTCATTATTTTACCTATAGTAGCTCTACTTTGATTGAAGGGTATGGCAATGATTGCTGATGCCATTGAGCATTGATTTGGTTGGGAGTGAGTTGAGTTACATTGACCGAGTGGAGAACTCTCAACTCCCAATCCATCGCTGCTTTCCATTCAACATCCGTTTCTTGGGTAACTTGTTCCTTTAGTGCATCTTTCTTAGCTTTAGAAAGCTGGACCATGGGCACTTGCTCAACATTAGTCAGTGGTGATTCAAAATCCTCATTTCCTTCTAGCCCTTCCGTCAGTTGTGTTTATCTCAGCAAAAGAGACTGAGGGAATTTCGACGGCTGGTTTCTCCGAAGGACCTGCTTCTTCCTGTGTCTCTCATTGTCCCTCTCTCAGCAGCTGATTGACTCTTTTTAACTATGCTCTCTTTGAGCAATTGCACTTCTCGTTGTACCCGCATCAGTGCAAGGTCTCTTCTTTGTGATTGCTCTAGCTTCAACTCTAGCTCGAGATCCTTGTTTCTTTTTTCCAAAGTCTTATAGACTTCATCTGTATGTTTTATTGAAGTGATAATAGGATTTTTTATCATTGATCCCTTGCTATGAGTATTGCAAAGAAGCATTTGCTACATCGAGTTGTACTTGGATCTTCTATACTGACAGAGTAGTGGTTAGGAGCTCATTTGTTACCTCTATCAGCTGTTGATCTTTGGTCTTGCAGGCATCGGATAACTTGGTTAGAAGCTCTCCCAGCTCCTCCAGTTCTTTCTACTGCTTCCCTTTGGCTAGTTGGTGCTGTTCTGATTCATCTTTCAACTCTTTGATCTATCTCTATAGATCTGAAATTATGTTCATCTTGTCATCCAACTCCCTTGTAGAGCATCAATGACTAGCTCAAGCTCTCTAGCCTTAGCATTGCAGCTAAGTGCTACTGTTCATAATTTTTCTATCATCTGCTTGGCATATTCATTAGCTTGTATGATGAATTCATCATTTGTCATCTGCTGCATCTGCTTGGCATATTCATTAACCTGTATGATGAATTCATCGTTTGTTTCCTAGTCTTTTGGCTCTGTAGGTTGTCTTGAAGTTTCAACCGTTTCAGTGTTTCGCTCTTTGGGTTGTGTGGTGGTGGCTGCTTGTGGTTGTGGCAGGGGTTCTACTTCTCCTTGAGGCGTTGTGGTTGCCTCGGCTGATTCTACTGTTTGAGGCTTAGCGGATACCTTGGCTGTTCCTTGTTGGGTGGTTGTAGAAGTTGTGGCCTCTGTTTGTTCTGTTGGCTTTGGTTGTTCAAAACTTGCTGCTGCATGTTCCTGGTGTTCAGGCTCTTTTTCCTTGGCTTCCTCGCCCTCATTGATTTTAGTGGTTGGTGAAGGGCTTGGGCTTGGCGTGGGATGGTCTTCTTGCTCTGTAGTGGCTGAGGTGGGTTTTAGAGACATCTCCTCCTGATTGTGCTGTGTCTCGTTTTGTTCCGTAGCCTCCACTTGTCTTTGTTGCTCAGTTGCGTCTTCCTTTGCTTTCTTTTCATCTTCTTGAGCTTATTTTAACTTTAGGGCTTCTGCCTCTGATTACATGTATGTGGGATCCTCTACGTTTTCCTTTGCTTTCTTTTCAGCTTCTTGAGCTTCTTTTAACTTTAGGGCTTCTACCTCTGAGTACATGCGTTCAAGAAAGTATGTGGGATCCTCTGCTTCTTTCCTTGCAAGATTCTTGATTCTGGGTCCCTTTATCTCTCTCGGAACCCATCTTTCCGGGTCCTAACCTACAGCTTGGTGGCTTCTTTCATAAGTTTGTTTTTCCCTTTTAAACCTCGCCTTCTTTTGCCGAGGTTCTTCTTGGTGTGCAGCTAAAGTGTTATTCTTCATGTCTTAAATTCTAGCCCTTCTCTCTTCATTGTCCAAGCTCTCACTACTATGAGCTTCATGGGAGCTTTTGACCTTCAATGATGTCAGCACATACTGCGCATGATTAATTGGCTGCCTGGTTGTCGACTTCAACACGGGTGAAGGTAGTCGCAACTGCATGGTTTGGGGTGGTGTACTGTGGTGATCTCTTTGATAGAAAGTAGAAATGCTCATGGTATAGACGAGTTGGTTCTTCCACTTGCCTTTGGATGAGGTCGAGAAAAGTGGCAGTAGCAGTCTCCTTGGTGAATATGCCTGTTGTCTTTCTGTCTCGGGCCCACATCGTCATACCTTCAGTAGACAGCTTCAGTGCCTCAGTCACAATCTCTTTTGTGATAACTACTTCTACTTTCTGCCCTTGTTGGTTGGTGATTTGGACTGACCCATCTTCTTTGATTGTAGACAGTAGTTCATATGCTTTCTGAAAATCTATGCGCATGGTTCTTGGTCGTAGAAGTCCCTGAGGCCCAACCTTCTGTTGGCTTCTTTTGTGTCTAGCTTGGCAGCTACATCATATATTTTCTTTGATAGCATTTGCAGTTCCACTTGTTGTCCTTATTTGCTCTTGAACCTGCCTGTGAAAACTGTGGTGTTGTTTTCTTCAAGCTGTTCTCTTGATAAGTTTGTTGCCTTGGCCGTCTTCACTGAACTTGGGTCTAGCTGGTAGAGTGGCAACTCTTGCAACTTCTGTTTCTGGGACACCATTTTCTTGGCCTACTCGGCAGCTTGCATTGCTCGTTATGTGAATACAATGCCAAAGTTAGAAAATTTTACAAATTCCGCTTTGAAATGCCTTGAGTCTGAATTGCTGACAAATGATGTCGATTTTGCTTCAAATCAATTTTAGAGCATGCATAGATGCATAAAAACATGTAAAGATCAAAATCATAAAGTTCAAAACACAAGTAAATAATCGCGATTATTTACAGCTGGGGATTTTTCCCAACTTTTTGCAATTTCGATATGATAGGCTTGAACTCTATGGCATTTAGGTGCTCTGAGTGAAGTGTGGGCTCATTTGAGTACACTAGGTGGAAATGGTGCCAGATTTAGGCTTTTAGACTATGAAATAGTAGATATATTGAGATTTTGAGTTTTAGAGTTCCAAACTTGCTCAAACTTGGTCAGTGAATTTGGGACATCATGTGCTTTGGTCCCATAAGGTAAAAGTTGCAAATTTTCCCCATTTTGGCAAAAAAGTAAATAATCGCGATTATTAACTTTTTCATCAAAATGTACATTTATTGGTGCAACTTGGTTCTAGGCATGATGTAGATTCTGTGTATGAGGTATGGGGTGATTTGGATCAAAAAATATGACAGATAACTCAAAATTTGGATTGGAAAGACCTTGGTGCGTGTTTTGACAATTTCCAAGTTTTCCTTGATCATTTTGGCTTATACTTGAAACGTGGCATGTAATAGATGTGTACAAGTGATAGGTGAAGTGAAGGTATCATTTTCAAGTCAAAAAAGCATAAAAGTAAATAATCGTGATTATTTACAACATTCATTTTTTTGCAAAACTTGACAATTTTTTGACCTAAACATATTCAATACATCTAAAACAAGTCCTAAATTAAATCTGGTAAATTTTTGTCGTGTCGGCATCACTTTGTACTTTGTCGACTCTATAATCACCGATTTTTGTGACTAGATGGCATGTGGAGTTGGTTAGTCACTGTTGAAGCTATGGACTTGTCCGCTACATAGTCCTGATGCTACCCATCCAGTTTTGGCCCATTTGGAGTCAGTTTGACCTCATATGTCAAATTTGACGCTTTGTAGTCTTTGAGCTATTTTCTGCTTTTCAAGAGCTTGCCTTGACTGCTTTCTAAAACCATCCATATACATTGTGCATAGACCCAGTCTATAAGCTGCCTGTGGAGTCAGAACTCAATTCTGGCATCTGGAAAAAACCTAGATTTTCTACTTGGGACCCCCCTCGACCCTTGCCAAATGGTCATTTGGCGATACAGAAGTGTTCTATTATATAGGGGCATGCTACAGTTCAAGTCTCGTCCAATTTGGTCGAGTTGACAGGCCGCTATGGTCAATTTTGGGTCGTAGGACTTCCTGCACTATTGGGTTTCTAGGGTTTTTTCCTCAGCCTAGACATGCTACCCGACCAGATAGACTTGATAATTGGTAATCTTAGAACTTGCCCCTCATGTCTCGTGTGAGATGTCGCTATTAAAGGGAGACTATGGACTCCGAAAATCGCGCGTAAAGAAGGTAGAGAGCTCTCTTTTCCAAAGGTGACTAGTGGAAATGAGGTGATTTTGGGCTACCTTGGATATCTATACTCGGACTTCCCAAACTATTTTTTCTCAAATTTCTCTGTTAGTCCTACTAGGCCGTGAAATCTATGTTAAACTCAAAAATTTCTTCAATTGGATTCCGATAGCTCATTCTACAAGAATTTACGAAAGTAGGCCTTGACGGCCTAATTTAGGCTTCCCGCTTCCATCTGTCAAATTGATTGAAAGTTTTTTGCTTGTCACCTTGTTCTTCTGATCATCAATGTATCTTTAGTTTCTCCATCTAAGCTCATTTGCTATTTATTATTAAATTTTGACATGTTTAATAAAAAAATCAAAGAAAATAATAAAATACCTAAAAAAAGAAAAGTAAAAAATTCAATAATTAGAAAAATCCATTAAAAAACACATCTTTATTGTTCTTTGGTGGATTTCTCCATTTTTAAGTCCCAATATTAAGAAAAATGATGAAAAAACAAAAAATGACAATTTTTTGATATTTTTTGATAGTATATACACTATTTACACTCATCGGGGAGATGTTATCAGTTATATTTTCCCTGTTTATGATTTTGTAAGGGCATTATTACGTAATTTTGCAAAAAATCACACGTTAACATCAAACTTTTTCCTCCCTCTTCAAACATTGCCCTTAATTATTTGTTCCCTTCCACCCCTCCTATATTCCAGGACGACTGTGTCAATGGGTTGAACAATCGTGTCTATGCATAGCTTTGGTTGGCTCTACCATGCTTTGAAGATCAATGCAATTCAAACCATTATGCTGTGCAAGAGTTGGGTCTTGAGTAATTAACTCAAGGGTTTCTGAGGTCGAGGTTTCCTCTTGATGTCTTCCAAAGAGAAAATCTTGAAGTTGTGTGCTCTTTGCTTTATTATACCGTTAGGATGCTTTGGCACGCTGATTTTCTGACCTGTTGGTTCAATAATGATGGTTGTCAAGCTTTTTCCTGCCACTGGTATCTTGGTTTTTCTTGGTCAGAATGTTGTGGTTGAGTCTTTTGAGACTTAACTCTCCATTGCTTTATGGGTTTTACAGTTTGTGGAGAAGATAAGTGCTTCTTTTTCTTTCAAATCCATTTTGTTTTAGGTTCCCTGCTCAAAGATGATCCTCTTTGTGTTGTAAACCTTGGAACCATCTTTGGTATAGTAGATGATGTTTTGGGCACCCAAATTTGAATCGGCTTGTCCTTAAGCTGTGCTTTTGGTACCCAAATTTGCCTGACTCCTTGCATGATACCTGTAGCATTTGCTTGTCTATAGGATGTAGAAGATATATTGCTTTGTGGTTTGATTTTGATTTGATTGTAACCTCCTTTCCATTCCTCCTTACTTGGTGCAATTGGAACAATGAGTTGTCCGCCTTTAGGTGATAGCTTGAGCTGATTGGTATCCCAATCTGGTACTGCCTTGTAAGTCCGCATCCATGAGATTCCAAGAATCATTGTTTCATTCATGTGTTTATTTGGTAAGTATACAAACTGATGAGGGAATGAACATCCATGTACTCTCACATTTAAGTTGACTACTCCCAATGTTGGTGTTGGGTTCTTGTTGCATCCTTTAATAGTTGTTATTCCTGATGTCAAAGACTGACTTGTTTCTTTCTTGTACGTGAAATAATTGACTGCATTTACTCGAGCTCTTGTATCAACCAATGCATTTGTGCTATGATTTTTCAGCTATACTTTGATGCAAAGGTCCATTCCATCTAACCATTCATCATCTGTTGACACTGCATCTTTCTGTAATTCCCATAGTCGGTCATCTAGTTCCATAGTGTTGATGGGAATAGGTATTTGTTGATTTTTGAGAGCAGATTTCATTTTGAGTACTCAAAGCCGAGCTTCCCCTTGGGCTTCATCAATAACCTGATGTCATTTTATCTTTCTTTGCTTTGCTGCATGCATCTTTTCTAGCAATTCATTGTTAGTGGAAAATTGTACTTCTTTAAACGGCATCCACTAATCCAATTAGCCATTGGTTTGCCATCTAGGATGGAAAACTTAATTGCTCCACTTGGAGATACATCTTCAATGATAAACGGTCGGTTTTCCTTTTTCTTAAACTTTGGAATGTGTTGCTTAAGGGAATAGACTAAAACTAAGTTCCCTTTTTGAAGATTTTTGTAACTAGATGGGAATCAAAAAACTGTTTTCGTTTTCGCTTTTGTGCATAGATGTGAGCTACAAAAGTTAGCCTTTGCTCAACAAGATTTTCTAAATCTTCAAGTCTCTCTGACAATTCATGTCCAGTCCACTCAAGATCCTTAGCTACCCTTAGTGTCGAAAATAGAAATTCTATTGGTAGTATGGTATCAAGACCATAAACAAGGTTAAAGGGTGTACCATTTAAAGCTATTTTGAATGAAACTCTATAAGACCATAGAGCAGCATGGAGATTCATTTCCCAATCTGTCCTTCCTGAACTAACCACTTTAGTCAATACCGAGCTAAGAATTTTATTCGTATGCTCAACTTGTCCATTTGCTTGTGGGTGATAGGGAGTAGATTTGTTATGGATGACCATAACTTCATTGAGCAGATACTCAATTACCTCATTGAGGAAATGAGTTACCCTATCACTGGAAATTTCTATTGGCAGTTCATATCTTGTGAACACATTCTCATACAAGAATGTGGCTATGGTTCTGGCATCATTCTTTTGAGTTGCTTTAGCCTCGGTCCACTTGGTCAAATAGTCCATAGCTACAATGATATATTGAGCTTGGGTTCTATAAGTAGGTGGTTGTATTGGCCCAACAAAGTCTATACCCCATTTTGCAAAAGCTCTAGCCCCCATCATTGGTCTTAAGGGCATGCTATCTACACGGATTTGCATTTTAGCTCGTTGACATGCATCACACCTTTGAACATATTCTTTGGTATCTGCAAAAAGTGTTGGCCACTATATGCATGCCATTAAGATTGCTCTTGCGGTGGTCTCACTAGAAAAGTGACCTCCAGCTAATCCAGCATGCGCTTCTTCTATAATGGAGATATATTCGTCTTCATTTGCACAAAGATGAAAATGTTAATCCTTACCTCTCTGATACAATTGGTTTCCAATCAGAGCATAGTCTCTTGCTTCAATCCCAATTGCTCTTTGGCGGTGTTTACTCATATCCTCAAAATATGTTCGACTTGAGAAGTAAGTAACTAGATAGTTACTCCACTTAGGAACAAGTGATATTTGGGACAATGTCACATGAGGCATGGGTGCTTGTTTCTGGCATTGAGGACATTTTTTTACAAATGAGTGAACATCACTCCTCATAGTTGGCCAAAATACTCCAAGTTTCAAGATCTATTGCATAGTTTGGTCTTCTGTAAAGTGAAGTCCTACTATGGTAATATGTGCTTGACTTAGGTATTGGGTTTTCTCCTCAAGATTAATGCACAAAAGCAATATTTCATCTTGATTTCTTTTGTACAGCCTTCCAGCTAGTAATTGATCCATAGCTGATTGCTCAATTAATCTGATTATAATAAGAAGTGGTAATTGTGAATCCACTTGAGCTACAGATATGCATCTGGTAGATCATCGTCTACTCCCTTAGGTGGTTCTCCTGATATAATCCTTGACAAATGATCTGGTCTTTGATGAGTGGTGCCCTTTTTCACACCTACAGTGAAATCAAATTTCAAAAGAATAATGAACCATCTCACTATTCTTTCTGTGTTGCATGGCTTGTTGACCAAGTACAATAAGGCTTGGTGGTTGTTAGCAGCAAGCTAACCAGGATACCATTTTTTGGAGCTCTCATTGTGAAAACAATTATTATTTTGATGAATCGGGAATATTGTAACTCTTAATTTTTGGATAAAATTTGTAATTGATGAGCCGGGGCTACAAGCTTCCAGATTGTATCAACTTGTCTTTAGATAGAGCTCCCATATTATTAGTTTTGACCACCAAAAATATTGGCTAAGGTATAAAAGCAAATTTTTGTAAGTTATTATTAAGTTTGGATAATGAAATACACAACGTGAGCTAACGGCTCTCACTTCTCTCCTTCTCGTGCGTCCTACTCCCTCCCCGGTTGTCACATTGCAGTCGCGTATGTTGCATTGCAACCACAGGTAAGAGCTCTACGCATTGACGTAAGCATTTTACGATATTTTGTAGCCTAATTTCATTATAAGTAGGAATTTACACCTCAAAATAAAAAACTAAGCATAGGCGGGGTATTGGGGCATCATTGCTAAGCATTTAGATGCATTCTGGGTCAAAAACGACTAGGTCAAAAATTCACTGCTGTTAATAATCATGATTTTTGCACTTGATCTAAAGTGAGATTTGAAACCATAAGCATATGTGCTTATGTCTTATAAACATGTCCTAGAAGTTTCGTTACGTTTGGATGTCATTTGATGCTGTAACGGATGTGATTTGTTTGCCGATGAGCGATTGGCTTTTGGTGATTTCAGTCACTTGAGTGTAGCATGAGTTAGATGCGAGTTGTTTGTTGTTTTCCAAGAGATTGACAACCTCCTGTAGCCTCTATGCACTAGTCGAGTCAGCTTCGTCCCATGGATTGACAATTTATTCGTGGTTCTCGCTATGTTTGCAATAAGATAGGAGTGAGGTTAGACACCTGTCCCACATTTGGCGCCGTTGCCGGGGATCAAAGAGACCTAAACTAGGGAAAAATACAAGCGTCTTGTGACGTTATCCTTTAACTTTTTCTAGGTTCACCTAGAGTAAAAACTTTCTTTTTAAAACTGCATAGCTTAAATTTGTCATCTTTTGTTGTGTAGAGGTAACTTGGAAGTAATCGTACTTGCTGAGTGTCTTTGAGATTGTAGGATTGTAGAATTAGATCAGGATTTTGAGAATGATTGACAGACGTGACAAGTCTTAAGATCAAGGCTCAAAAAACCATAAAAAATAAGAAAACGAGTGTTTGTGGACACTTTTCACAACCCCATTGCAGTAGAACCTAAGAGTGGGGTAAATAGAATCCGAGGTGGATTTCAGAACATTGCTCTCTCCAAAGAATCAATTGTGAGTTGTTATGTGAAGTTGAAAAATCAAAATTTTAGGTCTACGGCTAAAAATGGCACGAAAAGACTACCAACCACTCAATCCGACTGGAGAGTACGTTTTAAAAGCTGTATGAACCAGTGGGTAAGCTCAAGGACACATTGAGGTAAAAATTTCAAGAGTTTGCAAAAACTCAGATTATTTACTTTTTCTTGACATTTTAGGCCAAATTAAGTTTTGACTTGACTCAGAGGCTTAAAATAGCTCATGAAAAGACTGTCCTGTGAAAAAGTTCAAAAAATTGTTCATTTTAGGTCTAAAGTAAATAATTGCGCAATTATTTACTTTCAACTCAAAACTGACCAAGGTTGATACCATAGACTCTATGCATGTGTACAAACAACTTTTGTAAATGACCATAGAAATTGGATCACCAAATTGACAAAAAATTGAGTAAAAACTAAAGTCTGCACTGACTTTTGGGAACTTGAGTGTAAGTTGAATTTTTTTTTGTTCAAACTCAATGAAACTTAATTCATAGGCTTATATTGATGTGATAGACATGTGTACATGCTCAGTTGATAAAAAAGATAATTTTTTTTACCAAAAGTAAATAATCACGATTATTTACATCTGCCTCATTTTTTAACTTTTTTGACCAAGTTAGCATACCACTAGCTTTACCATGTTGTTATAAGCCCACAAACCAATTTTGGTGAGATTTGGATCATTGGATTGAAAATTGTGGCCAAATTTGTAAAATCAGTCTACGTACACAAAATTGATGACCATTTGACTAAAAATTATCCAAACTTGATAAAACTTGGCTAGGGAGCTTAAGTTGAGATACTTAACAGATCTGTGCCAAGATTGGGACAAAAACTTGCAAAAAATAACTAGAGTAAATAATCATGATTATTTACATTTGCTACAAAAATTGATAATCTTGCACATTTGAGTATACCACAAGGTCAAGCATATCAAGTAGACCACACAAATCAATTTTAGTAAAATTTGGATCACAAAAGTAAGACTTAAGCCAGAGTCTTGAAAACTGAGTCTGCGACGGACATGAAATGGTTGACAAACTTTAACAAGTTTTGTCCAAACTTAGTGAAACTTTTCCAGAGACCTTAACAAGTTGTATACTTGGCAAAACAAGCCAAAAAGTGTAAAAAACTCAAAAAAGTAAATAATCACGATTATTTACTACTGCTACACAGAGACACCATTTTTTACTTTTGAACTTGTACAGTGTTAGACCAACATAATACAAGGCCATTGGGCAATTTTGGGTTCAATCGGATCCAAATTGGTACATGTTCACTCAGTTTTCAGGTTGCAAATTAGTCCTTTGATTTTTGCAAAAGTGGAATCTGAAAGTCTCAACTGCTGACTCACTTAGCTCGAATTGAAGTAATACACATAGACTAGTCACAATAGTTAGCAAAAACTATACAGTCTTTGTGAAAGAATAGCTAACTTGATCAAATTGATACAGAAATAAGGTTGCAGACAAGGAATTGGCAGCTTGAAAAATGTTGCAGTCAAGTCAAGTGAAAGAAATTGACAACAAGTCAATCCGACGATAATAAGTACTCTATCTTGGGCTTCACAAGTCTATATGAACCTTAGATTTGGTCGTATACTAGGAAACCAAGGCACATTTGGAGAGACCGCTAGTAGAGTATTCACCGAAGAAAGTGTGAATCAAGGCAATCCCTTGCACACTATCCTTGAGGAAGTCTCAGTCACTTTTATAGATTCAACATTTGAAATGTCTTCCTACTTGACTCACTCAGAAACCGGAACGACAGTGCGCTATATGCATATACTCTCTTTATATAAGACTAATCGCCATGGAACTCAGGTTTACCTGGATCCTAACAAAAAGTATGCTATTCGCATTGATGACCATGGTATTGAGTTTGAAGAGAAAATCAGGGCAAACAAACAAGGAAAAATATTTACAAGTCGAAAACCCTGACGTGATAGACAAATGGGGGTTAGAAGTAAATACCATAATTCTAGATATGGCAGCAAAAGAAGGACCATCAACTTTAGAATTCGAGGGGTACGATCAAGTTGACCTGAAGCCTTTGAAATGGCTTAGTATTACTGATAATCCTGGGATCAGAGTCTATTGTTGGGAGGATAGAAACGTAAAAGATATCCTATAGACTTCTCATGCCAAATAAAGACAGCTAACACCCATGAAGATCATTTATATCTTCAAAATCAAAGATAAGGGTTCAACATATCTACCAACCTACCTGTTTAGGGATTGTTGTAACAATAACTTTGTTATGATGACCCCTGAGGAGGTGGATCAAACCAAATACCAAGGGTACTCCATAAGGGATTGGATATTGAGCCAAGGACTAGAAACTATTCCAAGAGAAGAACACCGTGAGAGATCTTTAGAGAGTAATGTTAAGAAACCAAAAACCACCTCATCACGAAGAAAACCGGGTGACAATAAAGCCAGTCTAGGGCTACATGTTTCACTATTTCCAACAGACTGGTTTGAAGGACTTGAAATAAGACCAACTACCAGGAGACCGGGAGTCAAACCCAATAGACCGGTTGGACCTACTGATTTTCAGAAATGGGTCAGAAAATACAGTGGATATGGGGATCCATATGAGCACCTAGCAAGCCTTAAACAAGTGCAAAGAGCAGAACGCATATTTGATTTCCATACTCATTAGAAGGAAAAACATTGACATGGTTCAAAAACATTCCACCAAGGTCAATCATGGACTTGAATACATTAGCTCAAGGATTTTTAGTTGCTTGTTCAAAAGCGGGGATCAAACACAACACGGTAGCTCAAATCTATAGCTTTAAATAGAAACAAGGTGAATCTGTTAGGGATTGTGCAACTCAAATGAAGGAATACATTGCAAGATGCCCAGAGCTAGAGATACCTGCAGAAGAACGACTAGTATCATTGTTTCTAGAGGGACTGCTAAACAAAGAACTTCATGCTATATTGTATAGCAAGAAGCATACGACCCTAGAAAAGTGTCAGTCAAATGCTATTGACTTAGGAGACAATTGTGAAATTTTCAACAAAGAAGATGTCCTAAGGATAACCAAAGCGAGGAAACAGCATCCACCAAACCAACACAAGTGGGAACGACTACTGAGCACCACTTTCAGCCATAGAAGACATGCTCCAAAGGATGAATGACATGATGAATAACATGCAAAAACCACCTATGAGGGGACCAGGGCAAGGGATACCTCAACAGGGGCAACCAATTAGGCCGCAAAAATGGTGTGCAATCGAGGGTAAATGGACCAGCAATGAGACCAATGAGTGTTATTACCGACCAAAGTATGATAGGAAAGTTCAATAGATACCTATGAGGCCACAAGGAAAACCCATGTACATATATCAACCTAATATGGCCCAAGCTCAAAGACCACCGATGGGTATGGAAAGACCTCAATCCGTGTTGGGCCAAAAACCTCCATATCCAGGACATAATGCAGTGCTTGTAAAGTACATGCATCCACAGGGAGTCATAGATGAGCAAGCACTAGTGCCTGTTACACCCTATGTTGAGGTAGTCCATCCATAGTAATGGTAAGAAGAGATTGGTATAATTCACATCAACCACCAATAGAAGAACCTGTGACTTATGCTACACCTGACTCGTGCCAATGTACTATGTAGCTAATCAAGGTGTTAGACCTCCAATGGTAAAACCCATGATTAAGTCAAGAACTGGAAACTGTCATACTGTGGTGCAGATGATCATTGGAAGAATGAATGCCCAGAGCCTGACAAGAGCCTCAAGACACTTCACTGAAGATTGCCCAAAAATTTCTTTAAACAAGGGTAAAACAGTAGTGAACGTAGTCCAAGTGATACCTAGTAGCTCATCTGAGAGTGAACCAATTGTCCCAATCAAGGTAATCACCATAGCCCGGGCTAAGAAAAAGAAACATAACTCCTCTGATGATTCGGAGCATACTAAAATTTCCTCTCAAAAGACCAAGAGAAGCAGGAACAAAAGGTATGAGATGAGAAAACAGAAATAAAGGACTAAAATCAAGGAGAAAGCAAAGAAACAATTCCAGGAAAAAGTGAAAGAAACTGCAAGCAAAATCAAGGAAACCACCTTGAAGTCTAGAGGATCAATTTTGGTAGACAAAATTTTTGAGCCTATCAATGCAGCCTTGGAAGCTTACCAAGTGGGACTTAAAGCAAGCCAAAACATGGAAAACAAATGGAAAAACTATCCTTCTCCAGACATGGAAGCAGCTAAGCTTGAAGCTTATCAAAATTTGGTAAGAATCACGCAAAAGATACTGAAAAACAAAAACCCAAGCTCAAGAGTATGGAAAAACCAAAGGAGCTTGTGGTAGGAACCAGTAAAGAAAAATCCGAAGTGGTGGTAGAACCCCACCTTGAAACAAAAGAGCCAAATTTATAGTGTCGGACATCGAAGATACCTTAGATGGAATTTCATTCGTAGAAGAAGATTGGCAAGGACAATTATCGAAAAAAATTAGAGAGATTAATGATGGGAGCTTAACACTGAAGTCAGCTCCTATAGAGGAAGTGTAGTTAGACAACCTACCTCCTGATATGGACATGGATGTACAATCCTTATCTGGGGATTGCGGATCTGAAGCTTCAGGAATGTCTAAACCATTGACCTTGAAAACATTACCCTCTTACTTGGGAGATAACAAAGATGAACCCATAGTGTGTAAAACCACTCAGGTAAAAGGAGCGAAACAGACCCTAGAAGTAGACAACATCCATTCAATCATGTCTACACGCATGCAATGCACTCTTACTTTAGGAGAACTGTTAAAATCAGACCATATTTATGGAATGATCTATAGAAGACTCTAGATAAGGTGGCAAGGCAATAACAGAGCTAATTGCAAAAAATTTAGAAAAATTGAAACACAAAATGGATAATAAGAGATTAGATCTGTTCCAATGAACAAAGTCGGAGAACACTACAAAGGGAAAGAAGAAAACACCACCCTTCTAGTATAATGATATAGAAATCCTGGTAATACTGGATAGTGGAGCAGGCATAGCCATAGCCATGAAAGCAATATGCTTGGAAAAGTGATAGTTAATTCTTGTGGGATTGAATATCAACACACTTTTGCCATAGTAGACTTGGAAAAAAACTCAATTACAAAATCATATTGGGAAGACCTTTCATACTACAGTACAAGTCATCCAGGATTGGGGAAACAACTATCTGTACTTGAAGCAAGCGGGATCAATAACAAGGGTTGATCTAAAAGATCATACTTATAGAGATGTCATGAAAATGCCCATACAAGAATTTGATTCAGTCTCTTTGGTTGAAACTAAGCTTCCATCTCAGTTGAACAAAGACACTCCTATTTGGATGTGCGGAGCTTCAAAAAATGGAACTTTAAAACGAGAATAATATCTCTTATAAAGGGATTGCACAGACGAAGCCTTTATACTTGAACCCTTTCCAGAGCATTTGTTTGAGCCATTTTAGTGGACTCAAATCTTAGCAACAATGGATGTATGTGTAAATACGTCTATACCTACTCAATTTTGCAATGAGGATGGCTATGACATAATTCCCATACAAACGATTTCAACCCTTCACATTGAAGACAAAATTCAAGAATCCAAAGACTTGATGAAAGCTCAACAAGTCTTTTCAGACCTCTACTATGATGCAACAGACGATTTAGAAGAACATTCAACTACCTCAGATGATTTGGAACCAGAAAAAGAACATGTGAGAGCTAAGCTACTCATAAAAGGAGGGGAGGAACAATTTTTTGACTTTCCAAACCAAAAACCGAGAAGACAGAAATGGTATAGACAAAAAAGAGACAGGAGAAACTTGAAAGTTAGACCTATGCCATCAATCTCCAATAGAACATAGTCCCTAATGCAGATAGATGCACATGATTGTGTCAAGGACAAAATCACCGGTAGATATCCTTTAAACGAAGAACATGAAATGAAGAAAACATTAAGAAAAACAAGAAAGGAAACTTAAGCAAAACCTAAAAACCAGGACAAGGATTCAACCATGATAGGAGTTGAAAGGGAAAAGAAGTATCAAGAGTTGAAAAAAGCTCTAAAGAAGATATTTACAACAAAAATGGAAACCACAGAATAAGATGGTAAACATATAATGAGGGTTCCATCCCATTACAAGAAATATACTCTCCAAGACCAAAACTCATAGATGGATTTTTGGAATACAATCAACTTTTGGTTGATCCCAAGGACCGTCATAAAACTGCTTTTGCAAAACTGAATGGGGTATTTTTGCCCATCGGGTTATGCCTTTTGGGTTAACTAATGCTCCTGCCACCTTCCAAAGATTGATGAGCCATGGTTTTAAAGAATATCTTCAAAATTTCTTGGAAGTATATATGGATGATCTATGCGTACATTCATTAAGGCATATGGTGGCCAACACTTTTTGCAGATGCCAAGGAGTATGTTCAGAGGTGTGATGCATGTCAATGAGAAAAAATGCCAACCCGTGTGGATAGCATGCCCTTAAGCCCAATGATGGGGGCTAGAGATTTCGCAAAATGGGATATAGATTTTGTTGGGCCAATACAACCACCTGCTTATAGAACCCAAGCTCAATATATCATTGTAGCTACGGACTATTTGACCAAGTGGGCTAAGGCTAAAGCAACTCAAAAGAATGATACCAGAACCACTGCCGCATTCTTATATGAATATGTGTTCACAAGATATGGAGTACCAATAGAAATTGTCAGTGATAGGGGAACTCATTTCCTCAATGAGGTAATTGAATATCTTTTTAATGAATTTATGGTCATCCATAACAAATCAACTCCCTATCATCCACAAGAAAATGGACAAGCTGAGCATACGAATAAAATTCTTAGCTCGTTATTGACTAAAGTGGTTAATTCTTCAGGAAGAACAGATTGGGAAATGAATTTCCATGCTGCTCTATGGAACAACTTCAAATGCTACACCGTTTAAGCTTGTTTATGGTCTTGATGCCATATTGCCAATAGAATTTCTATTGCCAACACTAAGGGTAGCTAAGGATCTTGAGTGGACTAGACATGAATTTTCAAAGAGACTTGAAGATTTAGAAAAGCTAGATGAGCAAGGGCTAATTGCTGTAGCTCACATCTATGCACAAAAGAGGCTCAATGCACCCAACGTTGGCTCTCTCCTTTCATAAAAACCCAGTCCTACCTAACTTCTATATTCCCTCCCCCCCCGAAAGTCGTACTCTCCTCTTTTTGCCAAAATCCTCTCTTGTTTTTTGCCATAAAACCTCACCCCTCATGTATTCCTCCTCTTAGTAACCATGGTACTTGCCAGAAACCTCATCTAGCCTCCTCCTTGTAACTCCATTACACCCTCTAAACCCACCAATATTTTTGGTACAGTTTTTAATAGCCTCCTTTTTTGTACATTCCTTTAGAGTTCTCCCTCTTTATTGAGTACCTGCTAAAGAATTAGGGAGTAACTCTCCTTTAATTGGCCCCATCCTACTTTGATTACTGGGCTCTGTACTGTTTTTTGAACCTTGCCCCCTATTTATACTCCCCCCTTTCCACCTAAGTTTTTCACCACCACTGCTGAGCTAATTCAAGCGAAATGCGTTTGGTGTAAAAATGGTGTTTGTTTCTACCACCCACCCCCCACCTCCTTTGTCTCTACCCTTTTTTCACAAGACTCGCTCGCTATGATTTTCTTTTTTCCTTTTAATAAATTTTGCTCTAGAGGAACTTCATGAATCCCTCTATGATGATCAATGTAGCACTTGCGTTGTATTGTTTATCTTTTCCTTACCCCTCTTATCCTCCCCTTTGATTTGAAACCCCCCCCCCCTCGCCTTCTCCTTTTTTCACCTCTGCGGGAACGCATTTCTTTAAAAGTACTGAACCCTTCCAAATAAGCCTTTCCCTAGGCTTTTATTGTTGGGATGGCTCTGATTGCTCAAAACCCTCCTACCTTGCCAACGTTAAAAAAAAACCTTGAGCCTCAATTTCTCCCTTGTGCTCGGTAACTCAACCTATTCGCCCTTTGCACCCTTTGGCTCACCATATCCGCCACAGTCACCTGCTCGCTACACGCGCTCCTAGCTATTCACAATAGACGCAGCCAGCTATTCTCCATAGCCTACTCCACACTACAACCTTCTGCTTGCCATATCCGCCATAGCCTAATGTGCACCATTACCTACTATGCACCATAGCATACTGCTCATTTTTCTCCCCCACAGCCATTTTCTCACCCTTTCTATCCTACCCGCCTGGCTCGCCACCCCACACCATCTCCTTAGCACTACTCGGCTCGGCTCCTCCCACAACAACTGCTCAACTTTCTCCATCATCCCCCCCTTCACTCAACAAACCTCCTTCCCCATAGCTGCTGCTCGCATATCTCCCAAAACTCACACCAACTTCTGCTCACTTTTCTCCCACAGCCCACAACTCACACCTATTTTACTGCTCACATATCTTCCACAACTCACACCTATCTCTGCTCGGTTTTCTCCCATAGTTCACACCTATTTTACTGCACTTTTTTATCATCTTTGGATTCAGCCTCGGCGTTGACAGCAATCATCTACCTTTCACCAACAAAGTCAAGGAAGGTGCGTCCTTCATATATAGTAAAACACAACACGTGTAGGCCCTAGTGGTGCCAGACCATTCTAATGGTGGTTACATCCTCCTCAGCACCGCCTTGGCATCACTACAAAGGTGACACACGACTCTCACGAACCGGCCCTTCTAGGCGACGGTCGCATCCTTGGCTTCTCTGCAATCCTCGGCTTCCATGCAAAGATAGAGCACGCCTCCCACCACAGCAGGATTAACTCTCGACACAACTACAAGCTCTCGAGCTGTAGGCTCTTGAGCTGCGGGCCCTCAAAAGCTGCGAGCTCTCAATAACTGCAGACGATACAATTACGAGCTCTCGTTTGTTGCAACGACTACTCTGCAATGGCTTGGATCATACGGTTGATCACAAGGCTGCTCCATGGCAACAAGCTGGATCTCAAAAGATGCGAGCTCTCGAACGGCACAGCTGCGGGCTCTTGAATGTTGGAGTTGCAGCTGTTGTCTTCGTAAGCGGCTCCATGTTGACCCGAGGGACTGTTCTACAAACGGCTCTGATCCCACGACTGCACCACAAGCGTAATTTTCAGCTCAACATCTCAAAGATTTTACTCACCCGGAGCTTTTATTTGGCCATATGGAGACCTCTCCCCCACCCTCTCCCACTATCTTAGCCCCTATTCCCACCACCATGGGGATAGTGGGAGCTTCTGGTACCTCGCCTGCAAGTTTTCCCTCCATTAACTTAGTAAGTAACCCTACCAAACCTCCCAACCACCAATCCTCTTCCTCCTTCCCTACCCCTATGGATACCCAAGCCCTTAATACCTCTCTCGGTGGCGCTTTTACCTTTCCCGGCTTTGTGTCGACGACTAGCCTCATCAACCCACCTTTGTCAACTTTAACCACACCGATGCAAGCCTCTACCCTTGCCTCTACACCCTCGAAGAAAACTTTGTTTAGCCCGGAAGAAATCTTGGGTCATACCGCAAACCTACCTATTAAGGATTTAGACCAACTCTCCATCCCCTCTACCCTCAAGGGCATCCCCACATTTTCACCTCAACACGACATGGCAAACTCCTCATTCTCTAAACTTGGTGGCATCCTCTCCAATTCCCTCCAAAGTGGTATCCTCACCAATCCCTCCCTTACTTTCCCCTTTTCTTTTGGCTCTCTCTCCGCGAGCGCCTCAGACTTGATCCCTTCATCATCTACTATGTCTCTTCCCATTTTTCCCACCATAGACAAACCGTTGGAGTTCCATAAAACTGTATCCCTCTCTTTGGAAGAATTTAAGGCTCTAAACCTTAAGCTCAATAAAGCCAAATCTCACCTTTCCCACCTACAAAACCTTCATGCCAACCAAAAAGCTCCACATAGTATTTGCATGAAACCTACCTTGGAGGACTCTCATGCACAAGCACTCTTAAGCGCTAAGCTAGAAAGCCTTAATATCCAATTTCAACTCAATTGCACCAAAGTATACATTCAAGCTCAAACCTTACTTGTAAAGAACCTCCAAAAGAGCTCTGATGACTACCATGATATTGTGAAAGAGAGGCTTTTAGAACTCACTAAAAAGCTTGCACCCATTTCCTTTCCTAGATTACAACCATCAGCTTAGGCAAGCCAATTACTCTTATGGAAGCAAGCTTCCCTTAATGAGTTCGATGCTCTCTTACAAAATGAGATCTCTCAAATCCATTTAGCCTCTTCCTTGAACTTATCGGCTCACAATGCTAGAAAGAGGTCCCAAGTCTCTCTCCTAGAGGAGGTAGAATCTCTACCTAAGGAAGAAACGGTGGGAGAATTGGTCTACCACGAAGTCACTACCCAAATTAAAAATCTTCTCTCACCATCACAAACCCCCCCAACAAGACTTCTCATCTTTTTGCCCACAAAAAAATCCCTCCACCTATAATAATGAACACTAAACATAGCTTCAAAAATTCCCCTCCATTGTTCAAAATCTCCCATGAAGGAATTTCTCATCAACCTTTTAAAAAGCCAAAAAACTCCCCCCCTTTATCCCACCCTCGCCCAAACTCCCCCTCTTGTATCTCTCCCTCTTTTACCTCTCACCCCTCCCCCTTCTTTCACCACTCACCTCTTCCCCTCTCAAAAAAACTCCTCCCCCTCGCCCTCCCCCCCTCCCTCTATTAACCCTTCCCATCTACCCTCTCTTCTCCAAACCCCCAATTATCCTCTTGTATCTCCTTCCCCTAGCTTCTTCCGCACACCTCAAACTAAACCAATTCACCCCAAATATAGCTTACCCAAGAGCTCAAAAAACCTGCAATGGAGGAGGTTGAATTAGGGAAGGAGCACCCTACAAATCGGGTCCACTTGCTCTTCTCTCAACCTCCTCTCTATTCCCACCTTTGGACCCCTCCTCCTTGTACTTTCCCTATCCTCATCCTCCCCTCCCCTTTTGGTAAAAAGCGTCGCAAGTATTGGCTTCCTCTCACAAACCCTTACCTCTTCAAAATTTTGGTCTTTAAAAAAAAATCTCTCTACCTTTTCTCTTGAACATAAAGTCACCAACCTCTCCTCTCACAATCTCTCAAATCGCTTCCTCGCCTCTCCCGAAAAAAAGCTTGTTCCTCCCTCTCCTCCACCTCCTCCAAACCTTATCCTAGAAGCTTACTCTAGCCTTAATAGATCACTTCAACTAAAACTTTTCTTTAAAAATACTTCTCCCTCATCTCCTCTCTCTTTATCTATCCCCCATCCCTCTTGGAATCCCCCCTCTCCTTCTGTTTCTCTTAACCTTGCCTTCGAACAAATTTTTACTTTTTTAAACCTCTTCTCTCTCTTACTCCTCCCTTCCACTTCAAACCTTTTTTTTTTGAAGCTATATCCTCCTTAAAAAATGACCTCAGCATCATTATCAAACTGGCTGATAAAAATCTTGGGCCGGTAATCCTCTCAAGGGCTTGGTATGATAATGAATCACTTCGTCAACTTTTAGATCCCCTCACCTACTCCATTACTTCTTTCCCCCTCTTACCTTTTGTCTCTTCCCTCCTTGCCTCCATTGTTTCAAATTGCCCCCTTCTCCCCTACATTGAGCAAATATTTATCCTCTCCTCCTCCCTTGGCAAACCCATACCTAAACCTTGCCCTTTCTTTCTCCTACCTAAACTCCACAAGCCCACCCTTGTAGATCACCCTATCTGCTCCTACAAGTGATATATTTTGGAAAATGCTTCTAAAGGGCTCCATGCACAACTCTACCCCCATACTCTTATCTAAAACCCAACACCTCCATGACTCCCACTCCCTTATCTTTGACCTATCCATGACTACTTTTCCTCCCCACATACTTTTATTTACTTTTTGATGTGGAATCCTCGTATCCAAGCATTCCCATACAAGAGGGTCTTTTTGCTCTCAAAAACACCATCTGGGACATCTTCCCCACTCCCAAAGTCCACTTTATCCTATCACTAGCCTCCCTTATCCTGAACCATCACTATCTTTCCTTTAAAGGAAAGTGTTGGCACCAAATCAAAGGAACGGCAATGGGCTCCAACTTTGCCGTGGTCTATGCATGCCTCTTTCTTTGCTCCCTAGAAGAAGGAATGAACCTCCTTGCCTCTCCCTCTCTTCTCTACTTCAAAAGATTCGTGGATGATGCTTTTGGTATTTGGGATGGATCTTCCTCAAGCTTCGGCAAGTTGCTGCAAAACTATGGACACCCTCTCCAACAACATATAAAGATCTCTTCCCTCATCTCCTTACAAGAGTCAGTTATCTTGGATATCCACTTCTTCAAAGGAACCTCCTTTGCCACCCATGGGATTCTTGATTCCAAATGTCATCAAAAGATTATGAAATCCCACAATTATATCCCTTGGCAGTCCTGGCATCCAACACACCAAAGATTTCCTTTATTCTCTAAGAAATCAAAAGGTGCATCATTCAAGAGATCTCCCTTGATGGTTTTATCACTATCCAAAACCTCTTCTTTGCCAGAATTAGGGCAAAAGGTTACCCTCCCTCTCTCTTGGAAGCTTGCTTCCATTTTGTCTCTTACAACTCCAAACCCTCTCTCCTACATAAAAAACAAAAACCAAACCACCACCCACCATTGTAAAAATTCCTTTCTCACCCCTCAACCGCACTCTAAACCCCTCCCTCTCCACTAAAAAACCTCTCTCTAATCTTCTCAAGGCTAATCCCGAGCTTGCACACATCCCAAAACCAATCGTATGTTGGCTCAACCCAGTCCTACCTAACTTCCTTATCCCCCCCCCCCCCCCCCCCCCCCCCCTTCCCTCTCCCCAAAGGTCGTATTCTCCTATTTTGCCAAACCCCCCCCCCCCCCCCCGCCCCAACCCTCTCCCCGAAGGTCATATTCTCCTATTTCGCCAAAACACCCCCCCCCCCCCCCCCCCCCCACCCCACCCCCCGCCCCAACCCTCTCCCCGAAGGTCATATTCTCCTATTTCGCCAAAACACCCCCCCCCCCCCCCCCCCCCCCCCAAGGTCCCCCCCCCCCCCCCCCCAAGGTCATACTCTCCTCTTTTTGCCAAAATCTTCTCCTCTTTTTTGCCATAAAACCTCACCCCTCATGTATTCCTCCTCTTAGTAACCATGGTACTTGCCAGAAACCTCATCTAGCCTCCTTGTAACTCCATACACCCTCTAAACCCACCAACATTTTTGGTACACTCTTTAATAGCCTCCTTTTCTGTACATCCCTTTAGAGTTACCCCTCTTTATTGAGTACCTACTAAAGAATCAAGGAGTAACTCTCCTTTAATTGGCCCCATCCTACTTTGATTACTGGCCTCTGTACAATTTTTTGAACCTTGCCCTCCTATTTATACTCCCCCCTTCCACCTAAGTTTTGCACCACTGATGAGCTAATTCAAGCGAAATGCGTTTGGTGTAAAACTGGTGTTTGTTTCAACCACCCCATCCCCCACCTCCTTTGTCTCTACCCTTTTTTTGCAAGACTGGCTCGCTATGATTTTCTTTTTTCCTTTTAATAATACTCGACAGTAGGGCAGGCATAGCGATAGCCACGAAAGCAGTATGGGAATCCTGGGGACAACCAGCCATTAGACAAATTCGAATGAAATTGAAATTGGTTGATGGACATATCGAAAGACCCTTAGGACTTCTTGAAAAAGTGATAGTTAATTCTTGTGGGATTGAATATCAACACACTTTTGCCATAGTAGACTTTGGAAAGAAACTTAATTACAAAATCATGTTGGGAAGACCTTTCATGCGACAAGTACAACTCATCCAGAATTGGGGGAACAATTATCTGTACTTGAAGCAAGTGATCAATAACAAGGGTTAATGTAAAAGATCACACTTATAGAGATGTCATGAAAACACCCATACAGGAATTCAATTTAGTCTCTTTGGTTGAAACTAAGCTTCCATCTTGGTTGAGCAAAGACACTCCTATTTGGATGTGCGGAGCTTTAGAAAATGGGAGTTTAAAATGAAAAGAATGTATCTTAGAAAGGGATGGCACAGACGAAGCTTATGCACTTGAAATCTTTCCAGAGCATTTGTTTGATCCATTTGAGTGGACTCAAATCTTAGCAACAATGGATGTATGTGTAAATACGTCTATACCTACTCAATTTTGCAATGAGGATGGCTATGACATAATTCCCATACAAATGATTTCAACCCTTCACATTGAAGACAAAATTAAAGAATCCAAAGACTTGATGAAAGCTCAGCAAGTCTTTTCAAACCTCTACTATGATGCAGCAAACAAGTTAGAAGAGCATTCAGCTACCTTAGATGTTTCGAGGTCGGAAAAAGAACATGTGAGAGCTAAGCTACTCATAGAAGGAGGGGAGGAAAAGTTTTTTGATTTTCCAAACCAGAAACCGAGAAGAAAAAAATTGTATAGACAAAAACGAGACACGAAAAACTTGAAAGCTAGACCTATGCCATCGGCCTCTAAGAGAACATAGTTCCTGATGCAGATAGATGCACATGATTGTTCAAGGACAAAATCCCTGGTAGATATCCTTTAAACAAAGAACATGAAATGACAAAAAGATTGAGAAAAACGAGAAAGAAAACTCGAGAAAAACCTAAAAACCAGGACAAGGATTCAAACATGATACGAGTTGAACGGAAAAAGAAGTATCAAGAGTTGAAAAAAGCTCTAAAGGAGATATATACAACGGAAATGGAAACCACAGAAGAAGATGGTAAAGATCTAATAAGTGTTCCATCCCATTACAAGGAATATACTCTCCAAGACCAAAAAATCATACTCGAACAACCTGTCAGGGAGCTACAAGAACAGAGTGAATCCTACAAAGGACCTGAAAATGCAAAAAAGATAGATCTGGTCAAACCAGGAGAAGAGCCTAGACCAGCCTACATTGCAAATGTCTGATGGAGAAAGAAGACGAGATTTTGTTAGGCTTATTAAAAGAATACCGAGATATCTTTGCTTGGTCTTACAAGGATCTCAAGTGTGTTGATCCAGAAATCTGTCAACATACCATACCCATCAGAGATGATGCTAAACCAAGTAGACAAAGGCCATACACATATAATGAAACATTTGCCAGAAAGATCAAAGAAGAGATTTTGAAAAACTAAAGGAAGCTGAATTCATTTATGAAATTGAACACACAGATTGGGTGTCTCCAATTGTGGTAGTGCCTAAGAAGAATGGAAAATTACGAGTGTGTGTCAATCTCAAGAAAGTGAATGCAGCTACCATTAGAGACAACTTTCCTCTTCCAATCACTAAGCATGTTTTAGAATGAGTTGCAAAAAAAGAACCTTATAGATTTTTAGATGGCTTTTCGGGATATAATTAACTTTTGGTTGATCCCAAGGACCATCATAAAACTGCCTTTGCAACTGAATGGGGTATTTTTGTCTATTGGGTTATGCCTTTTGTCTTAACTAATGCTCCTGTCACCTTCCAAAGATTGATGAGTCATGCTTTTAAAGAATATCTTTGAAATTTCTTGGAAGTATATATAGATGATCTATGCGTACATTCATCAAGACATATGGTAGCCAACACTTTTTGCAGATGCCAACGAGTATGCTCAAAGGTGTGATGCATGTCAATGAGAAAAAATACCAACCCGTGTGGATAGCATGCCCTTAAGCCCAATGATGGGGCTAGAGCTTTCGCAAAATGGGGTATAGATTTTGTTGGGCCAATACAACCACCTGCTTATAGAACCCAAGCTCAATATATCATTGTCGCTACGGACTATTTGACCAAGTGGGCCGAGGCTAAAGCAACTCAAAAGAATGATGCCGGAACCACTTCCGCATTCTTATATGAATATGTGTTCACAAGATATGGACTACCAATAGAAATTGTCAGTGATAGGGGAACTTATTTTCTCAATGAGGTAATTGAGTATCTTTTTAATGAATTTATGGTCATCAATAACAAATCAACTCCCTATCATCCACAAGCAAATGGACAAGCTAAGCATATCAATAAAATTCTAAGCGCAGTATTGACTAAAGTGGTTAGTTATTCAAGAAGAACAGATTGGAAAATGAATTTTTATGCTGCTCATGGGCTTATCCAATTTCATTCAAAACAGCTTCAAATGCTACACCCTTTAACCTTGTTTATGGTCTTGATGCCATATTGCCAATAGAATTTCTATTGCCCACACTAAGGGTACCTAAGGATCTTGAGTGGACTGGACATGAATTGTCAGAGAGACTAAAGATTTAGAAAAGCTAGATGAGCAAGGGCTAACTGCTGTAGCTCACATCTATGCACAAAAGCGAAAACAAAAATAGTTTTTTGATTCCCATCTAATTACAAAATTCTTCAAAAAAGGGGACTTAGTTTTAGTCTACTCCCTTAAGCAACACATTCCCAAGTTTAAGAAAAAGGAAAACGCACTGTTTATTATTGACGATTTATCTCCAAGTGGAGCAGTTAAGTTATCCACCCTAGATGGTGAACCAATGGCTAATTGAATTAGTGTATGTCGTTTGAAGAAGTATAATTTATCACTAACCAATGAATTGCTAGAAAGGATGCATGCAGCTAAGCAAAGAAATATAAAACGACAGCAGGTTATTGATGAAGCCTAAGAAGAAGCTCTCCTTCGAGTACTCAAAAGGAAAGCTGCTCTCAAGAATAAAAAAATACCTATTCCCATCAACACTTTAGAACTAGATGATCGACAATGGGAATTACAGAAAGAAGCAGTGTCAATAGATGATGAATGGTTAGATGGAATGGACCTTCGCATCAAAGTACAACTGAACAATCATACCACAAATGCATTGGTCGATATAGAAGCCCAAGTAAATACAGACAGTTATTCCACATACAAGAAAGCAACAAGTCAGTCTTTGACAACAGGAATAGTTACTATCAAAATATGCAACAAGAACTGAACCCCAACATTGGGAGTAGTCAACTTAAATGTGATAGTACATGGATGTTCATGCTCTCATCAGTTTGTATGCTTACCAGATGAACACATGAATGAGACGATGATTCTTGGAATCCCATGGATGCGGACTTACAAGGTAGCACCAGATTGGGATACCAATCAGCTCAAGCTATCACCTAAAGCTGGACAACTTGTCGTTCCAATTGCACCAAGCAAAGAGGAATGGAAAGTAGGTTACCAGTAGAGCAAACCACAAAGAAATCAATCTTCTTTATCCTATCGACAAGAAAATGCTACAAGTAGTATGCAAGGAGTCAGGAAAATTTGGGTACCAAAAGCACAACTTAAGGATAAGCCGATTCAAATTTGGGTGCCCAAAGCATCACCTACTGTATCGAAGATGGTTCCCATGTTCAAAACACAAAGAGGAGCACCTCCGAGCAAGCAACCTAACACGCAATGGATGTGGAAGAAAAAGGAGCACTTATCTTCTCTGCAAACTGTAAAACTGATCAAGCAATGGAGAGTCAAGTCTCAAAAGACTCAACCACACCATTCAACACAAAGCACAACAAGATATCAATGGTAGGTAAAAGCTCGACAGAAGTCGTTATTGATATCAACAGCTCAGGAAATCAGTACGCCAAAGAATCCTGATGGGACAATCAAGCAAAGAGCACACAAGCTACAAGATTTTCTCTTTGAAAAACGACATCAAAAAACCTCGACATCAGAAACCCTTGAGTTAATTACTCAAGACCCAACTCTTGCACATCATAATGATTTTAATTGCATTGATCTTCAAAGCATGGTAGAGCCAACCAAGGTGATGCATAAACACAATTTTTCAACCCATGCACACAGTTGTCCTGGAGTACGCTATCTAGGAGGGGTGGAAGGGAACTAAGTAATTAAGGGCAATGTGAAGAGAGAGGAGATGTTAATGCATGATGTTTTGAAAAAATACCTAATAATGCCCTTATAAATCATCCACATGGGTTAATTTTTATCATTTTTCTTGATATTGGGACTTAAAAATGAAGAAATCCAACAAAAAACAATGAAGATGTGTTTTTCAATGGATTTTCTTAATTATTGGATTTTCACTTTGCTTTTTTAGCTCATTTTGTTATTTTCTTTGATTTTTTCAATAAACAGGTCAAAAATTAATAATATATAGCAAATGAGCTCAGACGAAAGCATTGAAGACACACTAATGATCAGAAGGACAAGGCGGACAAACACAAAAAGTTTCAATCAAATTGGCAAACGGAAGCGGGAAGCCTAAATTAAACGGGCAGACCTACTTTTGCAGAATTCTTGCAGAATGAGCTACAGGAATCCGATTGGGGAAATTTTTGAGTCTGACATAGATTTCACGGCCTAGTAGGACTAATAGGGGAATTTGGGGAAAAAGGTTTCGGGAAGTCCGAGTATAGATATCCAAGGTATTCTAAAATCATCTCATTTCCCCTTGTCGCTTTTGGAGAGAGAGCTTTTTGACCTTCTTCATACGCATTTTCTGAAGTCCACAGTCGCCTGTTTATAGCGCCGTCTCACAAGAGACATGAGGGGTAAGTTCTATACTTATCAATGATCCATTCTATTGGAATTTGACTCCACGGGCACCTTATAGATTGGGTCTATACACAATGTATATGGTTGGTTTCATAAAATCAATCAAGGCAAGCCCTCGGAAAGCAGAAAACAGCTCGAAAGCTACTAAGCATCAAATTTGATATGAAGTTAAATTGACTCCAAAAGGGCCAAAATTGAATGAGTTGCTTCAGGACTATGTAGCGGACAAGTCCATAGCCTCAAAAGTGACTAAGCAACTCCATAGACCAGGTAGTCACAAAAATCGGTGATAATAGAGTCGACAAAGCACGAAGAGAAGCCGACAGTACGACGAAACTTTGCCAAATTCAATTTAGGACTCGTATTAGGTGTATAGATTATGTTTATGTCAAAATTTTCAAGTTTTGCAAGAAAACGTTGACTGCTCTATAAATAATCGCGATGATTTACTTTTGCAATATTTTGGCTTGAAAATGGTACCATCACCTCACCTATTACTTGTACACACTTATTACATACCATATTTCAAGTATAAGCCAACATGATCAATGATAACTTGGAAAATTGTTAAAAAACACAAAGAAGTCCTTTCAAACCAATTTTTGAGTTATCAGTCACATATTTTGATCCAAGTCCCCCCATATCTCATTCACACAGTCTGCATTATGCCTAGAACCAAGTTGCACCAAGTTAGTAATCACGATTATTTTTTTGCCAAGATGGGGGGAAATTGCAACTTTGCCTTCATGGGAACAAAGGACATGGTGTCCTAAACCCACTAACCAAGTTTCAACAAATTTGGAACTCAAGATCTCAAAATTCATTTATATCTACAGTTATAAAGATGGCAAGCCTAAATCTGGCACCATTCTCACCACGTGCACTCAAATGAGCCCCCACTTCACTCAGAGTATCTAATTGATATACATTTAAAGCCCATGATGCCAAAATTGCAAAATATTGAAAAAATTCATCAGCTGCAAATAATTGCGATTATTTACTTTTGTTGCAAATTTTTGCTTGGACTTGATGATTTTGATTTACATGTTTTTATGCATCTGTGCATGTTCAAAGTTAATTTGGAGCAAATTGGGCTCAATTTGTGAGCAATTCAGGCTGAAGAACATTTCGAAGCGGAATGTGCCAAATTTTCTAACTTTGGCACTCTATTCACTTAACAGGAGCAATGCAAGCTGCGAAAAAGGCCAAGAAGAGGGTCACTAAAAAAGAGAAGCTGCAAGAGCTGCCACCATACCAAATGGACCCCAATTCAGTAAAGACAGCCAAAGAAACATATCTATCCAAAGAATATCTTGAAGAAAACAACACCACAGGTTTTACAGGCAGATTTAAAAGTGAAGAAGGATATCAGGTAGAACTACAGCTATTGCCAAAAGAGGTCTATGATATCGTGGCAAAGCCCGAAATGAAAGAAGCTAACAGAAGGCTTGGACTCAGAGAATTCTACGACCAAGAGCCATGTGGTGTAGATTTTCAGAAAGCCTATGAGCTTTTGTCTACAATCAAGGAAGACGGATCAGCCCAGATTAAGGGCAAAAGGTAGAAGTGATAATAAAAAAAGAAATTGTGGCCGAGGCTCTCAAGTTGCCAACAGAGGGAATGAAAATAATGGCACGAGACAGAAAAACAACAGGTACCTTCACCAAAGAGATTGTTGCGACGACCTTTGCTGATCTCATCCAGAATCAAGTGGAAGAACTAGCATGGTTATATCACCAACACTTCCACTTTCTAGCAAAGAGACCGCCAAGGTACACAACACCAAATCAGGCAGTTGCGACTACCTTCACACAAGTGTTGAGCTCGACAACCAGGCAACCCATTGATCACGCACAGTATGTGCTATCCACACTGAAGGGTTTCAAGAAAGAGGGCAAGATCACCTATCTGGGAGCACTTGAGGTACTCACAAGAATAGCATACCATGCTATCGGCATGGCAGACAATTTTCCACCTGCCCCAGATCAAAATACATGGATTGTATCTACATATCCATCTCCTCGAGCCACAAGGTCCACAAAAAGAGTTTACAAATCCGATGACGAATCTCTAGAGAGCTCTTTTGAAGCACATAGCAATGAAAGCTCAGATAATGAGGAAAGAAGAGCCTGGATGATTGAAGAAATGAAGAATAAGGCAGTGGCTGCGCACCAAGAAGAGCCTCAACATAAAAAGGCAAGGTTTGAAAGAGAAAACAAAACCTACAAAAGAAGCCACCAAGCTGCAGGAGAGGACCCTAGAAAGTGGGTACCAAAAGAGATAAAGGGACCTAGAACAATGAACCCTGCCAGGAAAGAGGCAGAGAACCCCACTGAATTTCTTGAACGCATGTATGCAGAAGCAGAAGTGTTAAAGCTAAAAGAAGCTCAAGAAGCTGAAAGAAAAGCACAGGAAGATGCGACAGAGCAGCAGAGACAAGCTGAAGCAGCCCAACAAAGTGAAGCCCAGCACAAACAAAGTGAGATGTCTCCCAGAACATCGTCACCTGCTACAGAACAACAAGACCACCCAATGCCAAGCCCTCCCCCATCATCGACAGATAGACCCACAAAGGGGGAGAAAACCAAGGAAAAGGAGCCTGAACCACAAGAAGAAGCAGGATCTGAACAACAGGCAACAACTACTTCCGAGCAAGCCAAAGCAAAAGAGCCAAAACCAAAAAGGGCAGCAAGTCCTGAACCACAAGAAATTTCCAATCGTGAGAAAACTAAGGCACAAGAAATAGAGGCCACCCCGTCTACCACCACCCAGTAGGAAATGATCGAGGCATCCATAAAGCCTCAAGGAGACAAAGCAGGCGAAGCAACCATAGCCCCACCAAAGGAACCACAAGAGACGGCTGAAACATCTAGGCAGCTCACAAAACAAGAAGGCTGGCAGAAAAATGATGAAGTAATTCTTCAAGTAAACAAATATGCCAAGCAGATGGAGAAAATGGCAGAGAAAATGCGATCAACAGCACTTAGCCGCAGTGCTAAGGCTAGAGAGTTGGAGATGGTGATAGATGGTCTGCAAAGAGAACTAGAGGACAAGATGACTGTCATCACCGATTTGCAAAGACAAATATAAGAGTTGAAATCTGAAGCTAAACAACACCAGCTGGCCAGAGAAAAGTAATAAAAGGAAATGGAAGAGCTAGGGGAACTTCTCACGAAGTTAACAAATGCCTGTAAGACCAAAGAGGAACAGCTGACAGAGGTTACCAACGAACTCTTAACTACAACTCTGTCAATTCAAAAGATCCAAGTGCAGCTCGACGTGAAAAATGCTTCATTACAATATTCAAAGCAAAGGATCGATGATCACGCAACCTTCTTGCGACAAATAAGAGAAAATCCCGCAGTTGCCTCAATCAAAGGTATAGACAAAGTGTATAAAGCACTAGAAAAGAAGAATAAAGATCTCAAGCTCGAGCTAAAGCTAGAGCAGTCACAACATAGAGACTTTGCATTAATGTGGGTACAAAGAGAAGAAGAGCTGCTTAAGGAGATAACAGAGCTCAAGAGAGTTAATCAGCTACTGCAAGACAGACAACAAGAGACGTAACAAGAAGCAAGTACTTTAGAATAACCCACATTGAAATTCTCTCAGTCTTTTTCACTGAGATGGAAATACAACCGACAAAAGAGCCAGGAGGAGATGAAGACTTTCAGGTACCGACCATAGATGCCGACCAAGTGCCAATGGTTTAGCTGCCAAAAGCTGAAGAAGATGCACTTAAGGAGCAGGTCGCTTAAGAAATGGATGAGCAATGGAAAGCAGCAATGGATTGGGAGTTGAGACTTCTCCATTCAGTCAATGTTACTCAACTTACTCCCAACCAAATCAATCCACAATGGCATCAACAATCACTGCCATATCCCTTGATCAAGGTAGAGCTGCTCAGGCTAAGGAAAGACTATATAAAGACATGCAAGCAGAAGGCGCAGATGAAGCCCACCCCAAGTGGAGAAAGAGTTGGATGAACAAGAATCCCAAATACTTGATTCTATTCACAAGAGGACCTGCAGCACTTCAGAAAGACCTGACTTTTTGTCCTGTACCAAGAGTAAGGATGTGGCAAGCACATGAAGCAATGACGAAGAAGTGGCCTACATGGTTGAATTATCCGAGATTGCATGCTCTAGAAAAGAGAACGCCGATAGAGGAATACATGGTGAAAACCCTAAAGGACGCCATGGCATTCTTCAAAAGTCTCCCTAATCTCTCATGTGCTATGCTCTACATAATTTGCCAAATGCTGCTCACATGCATTGAAGATTTTCATGAGCCAGAGCAAGTAGGAGCACCGTGGATGTCGTTCCTCGAGGCAAATAAAGGTCTTTGCTATGACCTCAGTGGCCAACCTTCCGAAGAAGTCCTCTATGGCTTCTACTCCTGCTGCACGTTCTTGCCATCTCACAATATGTTGGCGTTTGAGGAAGCGTTCTGTACAGGGTTTTTCACTTGGCGAACAAAGATTTTTAGGCCAGTGATCAACAACCTAACTTCCAGATTCGTAGACTACTCATCCATCGAGCTCAAGATCAAAGTCAGTATGCAATTTTTGCAGGCTTCGGACAAAGAAAGAAAGATCAGAGATGAGAGGCACTCCATGCACTTAAAGACCGCCTCGCCAGCCGTCAACCTGAAGATTATCTTAGCCATAAAGCTGTGTCAAGGGACGACACATGCGAGGAGGGGGGGGAATGTTAGCAGCAAGCTAACCCGGATACCCATTTTCGGAGCTCTTATTGTGAAAAAAATTATTATTTTAATGAATCGAGAATATTGTAACTCCTATTTTTTGGATAAACTTTGTAATTGATGAGCCGGGGCTACAAGTTTCCAAATTGTATCAACCTGTCTTTAGTTAGAGCTCCCAGATTATTAGTTTTGACCACCAAAAACCTTGGCTAAGGTATAAAAGCCAATTTTTGTAAGTTATTATTAAGTTTGGATTATAAAATACACAGCGTGAGCTAATGGCACTCACTTCTCTTCTTCTTGTGCTTCTTACTCCCTCCCAAGTTGTCACATTGCAGTCGTGTCTGTTGCGTTGCAACCACAGGTAAGAGCTCTACACATTGACGTAAGCATTTCACGGTATTTCGTAGCTTTTGGCGTCACCGACCCACGGCCTAATTTCATCATGGATAGGAATTTACACTTCAAAATCAAAAACTAGGCAAAGGTGAGGTATTGGGCCATCATTGCTAAGCATTTAGATGCATTCTGGGTTGAAAACGACTAGGTCAAACATCTATAGCTGTTAATAATCATGATTTTTACACTTGACCTAAAGTGAGATTTGAGACTATAAGCATGTGTACTTAGATCTTATAAACACGTGCTGGAAGTTTCATTACGTTTGGATGTCATTTGATGTTGTAACGGATGTGATTTGTTTGCCATGAGCGATTGGCTTTTGGTGATTTCAGTCACTCGAGTGTAGCTTGAGTTAGATGACAATGAGGGAATGAGATTGACAACCTCTCGTAGCCTCTATGCACTAGTCAATTCAGCTTCGTCTTATGGATTGACAATTTATTCATGGTTCTCGCCATGTCTACAATAAGATAGGAGTGAGGTTAGACACTCGTCCCATAGTGGTCCATAAAGAACACAAATTTGTTAGCTAATAGGTAATGTCTATACTTTTTTACAGTATAGATCATTCCTAATCCTTCTCTTTCTATGTTTGTGTAGTTTTTCTTTGTCATATTCAATTGTTTACTAGTATAAGAAATAGGAAAATCAATTTTTCCATCCCCTGGTTGAGCTAGTATACACCCAATGGCAAAATTGGAAGCATCTACATGTATGTGGAATATCTTATTCCAATCTGGTGCTTTCAAGATTAGAGCTCAAGTGAGAGATTGCTTAAGCTTCATGAAGGATTCTTCACACTCATCGGTCCATTCAAAGAGTGTAATCAAGCTGTACATGGACTTTGCAATTATAGCATACATGTAAATGAATCGTCTGCAATATCCACAATGTCTCATGAAAGCTTGAACTCCTTTGACTGTTGTTGGTCTAGGAAAATGATCAATAGCATGAATTTTATCCATATTAGTAGCTATGCCATTTCTAGACACTATATGTCCAAGAATTTTTCCTTGTCTACCCATAAATGTGCACTTTTCAGGATTTAAGCAAATCCTATAAAGTCTACACTTTTCGAATACCTTTTTGAGGTGTTCAATATGATCAGCCCAGATTGATGAATTACACATAGATCATCCATATATACTTTCAAGAAATTTTGAAGATATTCTTTAAAAGCATGGCTCATCAATCTTTGGAAGGTGAGGATAGGATCATTAGTTAACCCAAAAGGCGTAACTTGATAGGCAAAAATACCCCATTCAGTTCCAAAGGTAGTTTAATGATGATCTTTGGGGTCAACTAAAAGTTGATTATATCCCGAAAATCCATCTAAAAAGCTATAAGCTTCTTTTCCTGCAGCACGTTCTAAAACATGATCAGTGATTGGAAGAGGGAAGCTGTCTCTAATGGTAGTTGTATTCACTTTCTTGAGATTAATACACACTCTTAATTTTCTATTTTTCTTGGGTACTACCAAATTGGAGACACCTAATCTGTGTGTTCAATTTCATAAATGATATCAGCTTCCTTTAGCTTTTCTATCTCTTCTTTGATCTTCCTGGAAAATGTTTCATTATAAGTGTATGGCCTTTGTCTGCTTGGTTTTGCATCATCTCTCATAAGTATGGTATGTTGACAGATTTTTGGATCAACACCCTTGAGATCCTGATAAGACCAAGCAAAGATATATTGGTATTCTTCCAGTAAGATGAACAAAAGCTCTTCCTCTTCTTTCGACAGGTTGTTTGCAATGTAGGCAGGTCTAGGGTCTTCTCCTGGTTCGGCCAGATCTATTTTTTTTGCGTTTTCATGTCCTTCGTAGGACTCGCCCTGTTTTCATAGTTCCCTAACAAGTTGTTCGACTATAATTTGTCGGTCTTGGAGAGTATATTTCTTGTAATGGGATGGAACACTCATTACATCTTTACCTTCCTCCTCAGTGGTTTCCATTTCAATTGTACATATCTCCTTTAGAGCTTTTTTCAACTCTTGATACTTCTTTCTTTGTTCAACTCATGTCATGGTTGAATCCTTGTCCTAGTATTTAGGTTTTGCTTGAGTTTCCTTTCTCGTTTTTTCTCGATGTTTTTTATATTTTCCGTTTTTCATTTAAAGGACATCTACCATTGATTTTGTCTTTCACACAATCATGTGCATCTATCTGCATCAGAAACTGTGTTCTACTGGAGACTAATGGCATAGGTTTAGCTTTCAGGTCTCGTGTCGCTTTTTCTTCTATACCATTTCTATCTTCTTGGTTTCTGGTTTGGAAAGACAAAAAACTTTTTCTCCCCTCCTTTCATGAGTAGTTTAGCTCTCACATGTTCTTTTTCTGACCCCAAATCATCTGAGGTAGCTGAATGTTCTTCTAACTCATCCGTTGCATCATAGTAGAGGTCTGAAAATACTTATTGAGCTTTCCTTGGATTCCTGAATTTTGTCTTCAATGTGAAGGGTTGAGATCATTTGTATAAGAGTTATGTCATAGCCATCCTCATTGAAAATTGAGCAGGCATAGACATATTTACACATACATCCATTGTTGCTAAAATTTGAGTCCACTCAAATGGCTCAAACAAATGTTTTGGAAAGGGTTCAGGTACATAGGTGCTTCTTCTATGCAATCCCTTTCTAAGATACATTCTTCTCGTTTTAAGCTCCCGTTTTCCGAGGCTCCGCACATCCAAATAGGTGTGTCTTTGTTCAACCATGATGGAAGCTTAGTTTCAGTCGAAGAAGCCAAATCAAATTCTTTCATGGGTGTTCTCATGACATCTTTGTAAGTGTTGTTATTGATCCCACTTGCTTCAAGTACAGATAATTATTTCCCCAATTCTGGATGAGTTGTACTTGTCGCATGAAAGGTCTTCTCAGGATGATTTTATAATTGAGTTTCTTTCCAAAGTCCACTATTGCAAAAGTGTGTTGATAATCAATTCCACGGGAATTAACTATCACTTTTTCAAGCAGTCTTAGGGGTCTTTCTATGTGTCCATCAACCAATTCCAATTTCATTCAAGTTTGTCTAATGGCTGGTTGTCCCCATGATTCCCATACTGCTTTTGTGGATATGACTATGCCTACCCCACTATCCAGTATTGCCATGGTTTCTATATCATTGTATCTCACTAGAAGGGTTGTGTTCCCTTCTTCCCCTTCGTTTATTCTTTGACTTTTTTCATTGGAACGGATCTAATCTCTTTGTTACCCACTTCATGTTTCAATTTTTTCAAAATTTTCACGATTAGCAATGTTATTCCCACCTTCTCTAGATTTTTCTGTAGATCATTCTGTAAATATGGTCTGATTTTCAATAGTTATCCTAAAGTAAGAGTGCATTGAATGGGTGTATACATGATTGAATGGATGTTGTCTATCTCTAGGGTCTGTTCCACTCTTCTTATTCGAGTGGTTTACACAATGATGGATTCATCTTCATTATCTACCAAGTAAGAGGGTAGTGTTTTCAGAGTCATGGGTTTAGACATTCTTGAAGCTTCAGAACCGCAATCCCCATACAAGAATTGTACATCCATGTCCATATCAGGAGGCATATTTTCTCACCAAACTTCCTCTATAGGAGCTGACTTCAAAGTTAGGCTACCATCATTAATCTCTCTAACTTTTTCCCATAAGTGTCTTGGCCAGTCCTCTTCTAAGAATGGAATTCCATCTAAGGAATTTTCACTGTCATGTACTATAAGTTTTGGCTCTTTTGATTCAAGGTGGGGTTCTACCACCACCTCAAATTTCTCTTTACTGGTTCCTACCACAAGCTCCTCAGGTTTTGCTATACTCTTGAGCTTGGTTTATTGTTTTCCAGCATCTCTTGAGTAATTCTTACCAGATTTTGATAAGCTTCAAGCTTAGCTACTTCCATATCTAGATAAGCTTCAAGCTTAGCTGCTTCCATATCTAGAGAAGGACAATTTTTCCATTTGTTTCCATTTTAACATGCTTTAAGTCCCGCTTGGTAAGCTTCCAAGGCTGCATTAATTGGCTCAAAAATTTTGTTTACCAAAATTGATCCTCCAAATTTCATTGTGGTTTCCTTGATTTCGCTGCCAGTTTCTTCCTCTCTCTCTCTCTTGGGCGAGCCCTCTTGCTATTTGCTCTTGCTGAGCCCTCATTGGCTCTCCCCAAGTCACAAGCCAATGACAATTAAGCAGCATAACTGATAGCCTTCTGACATGTGTCCCCCTTTCCCCTTTTGTGAGAGCTTTAGGTAATTAAATAATTAAACTAAACTCTCATTGGACCCCATTGCCTCCTGGACAATAGGAATCAGGCAAGCCATTGGGCTCCTGAATGCTCATTGGACCCCTTGGGAGACTGCCCAATAGTCCTCTAGGAGACTTAATTCTCATTGGGTTTCTTTTATTAAATGTTTTTAATTTAATTAAACTAGATTGACTCTAGCTTAATTCTCATTGGTACACTTCAAGGGTCATTTTCTTGGAATAATTTCTTTGCTTTCTCCTTGATTTCAGCTCTTTGTTTTTGTTTTCTCATCTCGTACCTTTTGCTTTAGCTTCTCTTGGTCCTATGAGAGGACATTTTAGTATTCTCCGAATCAACAAAGGGGTTATGTTTCTTTTTCTTAGCCTGCGCTCTGATGATTACCTTGATGGGAACAATTGGTTCACTCTCAGATGAGCTACTAGGTATCACTTGGACTACGTTTATTAATGTTTTACCCTTGTTTAAAGGATTTCTTGGACAATCTTCAAGGAAGTGTCCTCCCTTTTTGCAACATTGCATACAAAAAGCTTCAACTGGCTTAATGTTCTTGTGAGGCTCTTGGCATTCATTTTTCCAGTGATCATCTATACCACAGTTATAACAATTTCTAGTTCTTGGCCTAATCACAGGTCTTACCATTGGAGTTCTAACCTTGATTAGCTACACAGTACATCAGTGCAAGCTCTGGTGTAGTATAAGTCATAGGTTCTTCCATTGGTGGTGGACTTGAGTTATACCAATCTCCTTCTACCATTACTGTAGACAAACTAGGTTCACCATAGGGTGTAACAGGCAGTAGTGCTTGTTCATCTATGACTTGCTCTGAATGCATATACTTTACAGGCACTACATTATTTCCAATTGTTGACCCAACACGGATTGAGGTCTTTCCATACCCATCGGTGGTCTTTGAGCTGGGGCCATATTAGGCTGATATCTGTACATGGGTTGTCCTTGTGGCCTCATAGGCACATATTGAACATTCCCATCATACTTTGGCCGGTAAGTGCACTCATTCATCTCATGATTAGTCCATTTACCCTCGATTGCACCCCATTTTTGTGGCCTAATTGGTTGTCCCTATTGAGGCATCCCTTGTCCTGGTCCCCTCATAGGTGCTTTTCACATGTTATTCATCATGTCATTCATCCATTTGAGCATGTCTTCTATGGATGTAAGCGGTGCTGCAGCAGTCGTTACCACTTGTGCTGGTTTGGTGGATATTGTTTTCTTTCTTTGGTTATCCTTAAGGACATCTTCTTCATTGAAAATATCACAATTGTCTCCTAAGTCAATAACATCTGACACACACTCTTCTAGGGTCATATGCTTCTTGCTATACAATATAGCATGAAATTCTTTGTTTACTAGTCCCTCTAAAAACAATGATACTAATCTTTCTTTCGCAATTATTTCTAGTTCTGGGCATCTTGCAATGTATTGCTTCATTCTAGTTGCACAAGCCCTAACAGACTCACCTTGTTTCTGTTTGAAGCTATAGATTTGAGCTATCATATTATGTTTGATCCCGTTTTGGAACATGCAGCTACAAATCCTTGAGCTATTGTATTTAAGTCCATGATTGACCTTGGTGGAATGTTTTGGAACCATGTCAATGCTTTTCCTTCTAATGTAACTCCAAATACCTCAAATTGAGTATGTAAATCAAATATGTGTTCAGCTCTTAGCACTTGTTTAAAGCTTGCTAAGTGGTCATATGGATCCCTAGATCCGCTGTATTTTTTGACCCATTTTTGAAAATCAGCTGGTCTGACACGTCTATTTGGTTCAACTCCTGGTCTCCTGGCAGTTGGTCGTTCTGAGTCCTTTAAACCAGTCTATTGGAAATAGTGACTCATGTAGCTCTGGACTGGATTTAGTGTCACCTAGTTTTCTTTGTGATGAGGTAGTTTTTGGTTTTTTAACATTACTCTCATAAGATCTCTCTTGGAGTTCATCTCTTGGAATAGTTTCTAGTCCTTGGCCTAATATCCAATCCCTTATGGAGTACCCTTGGTATTTGGTTTGTTCCACCTCCTCAGAACACATCATAACAAATTTATTGTTATAACAATCCCTAAACAGGTAGGTTGGTAGTGTTTTCAAAGTCATGGATTTAGACATTCTTGAAGCTTCAGACCCGCAATCCCCATACAAGGATTGTACATCCATGTCCATATCAGGAGGTAGATTGTCTCACCAAACTTCATCTATAGGAGCTGACTTCAAAGTTAGGCAACCATCATTAATCTCTCTATCTTTTTCCCATAAGTCTCTTGGTCAGTCCTCTTCTATGAATGGAATTCCATCTAAGGAATCTTCAATGTCATGCACTATAAGTTCTAGCTCTTTTGATTCAAGGTGGGGTTCTACCACCACCTCAAATTTCTCTTTGCTGGTTCCTACCACAATCTCCTCAGGTTTTGCTATACTCTCGAGCTTGGTTTTTTGTTTTCCAGCATCTCTTTAGTAATCCTTACCAGAGTTTGATAAGCTTCAATCTTAACTGCTTCCATATCTGGAGAAGGATAGTTTTTCCATTTGTTTTCCATGTTTTGGCCTGCTTTAAGTCCCACTTGGTAAGCTTCCAAGGCTGCATTAATTGGCTCAAAATTTTGTCTACCAAAATTGATCCTCCAGATTTCATTGTGGTTTCCTTGATTTCGCTTCTAGTTTCTTCCACTTCTTCCTGGAATAATTTCTTTTCTTTCTCCTTGATTTCACCCCTTTGTTTTTATTTTCTCATCTCTTACCTTTTGCTTCTGCTTCTCTTGGTCCTTTGAGAGGACATTTTAGTATTCTCCGGATCATCAGAGGGGTTATGTTTCTTTTTCTTATCTTGGGCTCTGATGATTACCTTGATGGGAACAATTGGTTCACTCTCAGATGAGCTACTAGGTATCACTTGGACTATGTTGATTTTTTGGACAATCTTCAAGGAAGTGTTCTCCCTTTTTGCAACATTGCATACAAAAAGCTTCAACTGGCTTAATGTTCTTGTGATGCTCTGGGCATTCATTTTTCCAGTGATCATATGTACCACAGTTATAACAATTTCTAGTTCTTGGCCTAATCACGGGTCTTACCATTGGACGTCTAACACCTTGATTAGCTATATAGTACATCGGTGCAAGCTCTGGTGTATTATAAGTCATAGGTTCTTCCATTGGTGGTGGATGTGAGTTATACCAATCTCCTTCTACCATTACTGTAGACACACTAGGTTTAGCATAGGATGTAACAGGCACTAGTGCTTCTTCATCTATGACTCGCTCTGAATGCATATACTTTACAGGCACTTCATTATGTCCAATTGTTGACTCAACACGGATTGAGGTCTTTCCATACCCATCGGTGGTCTTTGAGCTGGGGCCATATTAGGCTGATATTTGTACATGGGTTGTCCTTGTGGCCTCATAGGCACATATTGAACATTCCCATCATACTTTGGCCGATAATAGCACTCATTCATCTCACGATTAGTCCATTTACCCTCGATTGCACCCCATTTTTGTGGCCTAATTGGTTGTCCCTATTGAGGCATCCCTTGTCCTGGTCCCCTCATAGGTGCTTTTCACATGTTATTCATCATGTCATTCATCCATTTGAGCATGTCTTCTATGGATGTAAGCGGTGCTGCAGCAGTCGTTACCACTTGTGCTGATTTGGTGGATATTTTTTTCTTGCTTTGGTTATCCTTAAGGACATCTTCTTCATTGAAAATATCACAATTGTCTCCTAAGTCAATAGCATCTGACACACACTCTTCTAGGGTCATATGCTTCTTGCTATACAATATAGCATGAAATTCTTTGCTTACCAATCCCTCTAAAAACCAATGATACTAATCTTTCTTTCGCAGGTATTTCTAGTTATGGGCATCTTGCAATGTATTGCTTCATTCTAGTTGCACAATCCCTAACAGACTCACCTTGTTCTGTTTGAAGCTATAGATTTGAGCTAGGGTATTATGTTTGATCCCGTTTTGGAACATGCAGCTACAAATCCTTGAGCTAATGTATTTAAGTCCATGATTGGCCTTGGTGGAATGTTTTGGAACCATGTCAGTGCTTTTCCTTCTGATGTAACTCCAAATCCCTCAAATTGAGTATGTAAATCAAATATGTGTTCTTCTCTTAGCACTTGTTTAAAGCTTGCTAAGTGGTCATATGGATCCCTAGATCCGCTGTATTTTTTGACCCATTTTTGAAAATCAGCTGGTCTGACACGTCTATTTGGTTCAACTCCTGGTCTCCTAACAGTTGGTCGGTCCGAGTCGTTTAAACTAGTCTGTTGGAAATAGTGACTCATGTAGCTCTAGACTGGATTAAGTTGTCACCCAGTTTCCTTTGTGATGAGGTAGTTTTTGGTTTTTTAACATTACTCTCATAAGATCTCTCGTGGAGTTCATCTCTTGGAATAGTTTATGGTCCTTGGCCCAATATCCAATCCCTTATGGAGTACCCTTGGTATTTGGTTTGTTCCACCTCCTCAGGACTCATCATAACAAAATTATTGTTATAATAATCCCTAAATAGGTAGGTTGGTAAATTTATTGAACCCTTATCTTTGATTTTGAAGATATACATGATCTTCATGGGTGTTAACTATCCTGATTTGGCATGAGAAGTCCATAGAAGATCTTTGATGTTTCTATCCTCCCAACAATAGACTCTGATCGTAGGATTATCCGTGCTAAGACATTTCAGAGGCTCCAAATCAACTTGATCGTATCCCTCAAATTCTAAAGTCGGTGGTCCTTCTTTTGCTACCATATCTAGAATTATGGTATGTACTTCTAACCCCCATTTGTCTATCACGTCAGGGTTTTCAACTTGTAAATACTGAGTCCCGTTTTTATCCATGTACATTTTACCTTGTTTGTTTGCCCTGATTTCCTCTTCAAACTCTATGTCATGGTCATCAATGTGAATAGCATACTCTTCATTATGATCCAGGTAAACCTGAGCTCCATGACGATTGGTCCTATAAAAGGAGAGTGTGTGCTTATATTGCACTGTCATTCTGGTTTCTAAATGAGTTGAATAGGAAGACATTTCAGATGTTGATTCTGAAAAAGTATCTGAGACATCTTCAAATATAGTGTCCAAGTGATCTCCTTGATTCACACTCTCTTCAGTGGATACTCTACGAGCAGTCTCTCCAAATATGCCTTGGTTTGCTAGTATACAACCAGGTCTAAGATTCATATAGACTTATGAAGCTCTGGATAGAGTACTTACCATTGGATTGACTTGTTATCAATTTCTTCCACTTGACTTGATTGCAAATTCTGTCAAGCTTTCAATTCCTTGTCTGCAACCTTATTCTTGTATCAGTTTTAATCAAGTTAGCTATTCTTCCACAAATACTATACAATTTTTGCTAACTATTGTGATTTATCTATGTGTATCTCTTCAAATTGAGCTAAATAAGTCACCAATTGAGACTTTCGGATTCTGCTTTTGCAAAAAGCCAAAGGAATAATCTGCAACATGAAACTGAGTGAACATGTACTAATTTGGATCCGATTGAACCCAAAATTGCCAGGTGGCCTTGTATTATGTTGGTCTAACAATATACAAGTTCAAAAGTAAAAAATGGTATCTCTGTCTATCAAAAGTAAAGAATCGCAATTATTTACTTTTCTCAAATTTTTACACTTTTTGACTTGTTTTGTCAAGTATGCAACTTGTTAAGGTCTCTGGACAAGTTTCATTAAGTTTGAACAAAATTTGTTCAAGTTATCGACTGTTTCGTATCCACTGACACAGTTTTCAAGAATCTCGCTTAAGTCTCAATCTTGTGATCTAAATCTCACCAAATTTGATTTCTGTGGTCTACTTGATATGCTTGACCTTGTGGTATACTCTACTCAGCAAAAATGTCTAGTATTATAGTAGATGTAAATAATCATAATTATTTACTCCTGCTATTTTTATGCAAGTTTTTGTGTAACAATTACTGGTCTATAAAGCTTGTAAATAGCGGAAAATAACTTGATATAGTGAGCATTTCATTAAGAGCAAATTCCTAATGAGCATACAAGAGTGCTTGGTTGGAGATAACAACATTAGCATAACACCTAATTAGTTTGGCATAACAATACTTGAAAGAGAGAGAGAAATAGAACAATTGACAACTATTGAGGACCGGATTTACATGGACCGGTCCCCCCTCCATTAGGAATTTGTATTATAACTTCTCCCATTAAGAAAGACTTTGTACAATACAATTCTTTGTGTTCCTTGGTAAAAACTTGTCGGTGCTATGAAGATGGAAGCTTCATGCACCAAACTTACATGTGATAGCACATAACATCAGTTACTTGTTGGTCTCAGACCCAAGACCTCACACACCTTCGAAGATGGTGAGAGCTAGCGGGGTATGAGAGTAGATCTAGAGGAAGAAGGAGTATTCTTATGAGAAAGAAGTATTTCCTCACTTAATTACTCTTGTAGCTTTGCTTAGCTTAGTAATTATATAATAGAGGAGAGAAGCATGGCATTGAAGCGTAGCTCTTGGTTGGATTTGCATTCCATATCCAAGAGTTGTTGGTGTAGGCCTCCATTCTCAAACTTGGAGAAGAAGATGAGCTTTCCATTAAAGCTTGGAGAAGGAAATGATTTTCTTGCTCTACACATGAGTTGTGTGAGTGTGTGTGGAATAATGCCCTTCCAAAACAGCTCCCTCTCTCCTCTTGGTTGACCCCCCTTGCCAATTACTCATGCTGAATTCCTATTGGCCCTTGAAAAGCCTAGCCAATAGTATTTGAGTATGAGTTTTACTCTTGCTGGCTTCCTATTGGCCCGTAAATAATTTGGCCAATAGCCTTTGAGAGGCCCAGTCAAGAGCCTTGTGACAAGTGTCCATCCTTTTTTCCATTTTGTACATGCCAAATAATTAATTTAACTATCTACTTTGCTATTGGACCTTTTAGTCCTTTGGCCAATAGGAATTAAGCAATTTTAGGAACTGCTTAATTATCATTGGACCTTTTGACTGTCCAATAGTCTTTTAGGGAGACTATTTCTTATTGGTTATTTTTTGAGCATTTATAAAAATAAAATTTTAGTTTACACTAGCTAACTTCTCATTGGTCCACCTCTGTGCCCATCCAATAGGATTCAGGCAAGAATTGGGCGTTTCTTTGCATGCCTGACATGTGTCCTCTTTACTTTGTGAAAAGGGTAAGCTTAGATATATATATATATATATATATATATATATATATATAGTGTGTGTGTGTGTAGTCCTTATTAAGTTTTGTCATCTTCCCAACACGTTTTTGCTTTTGTCCTCTAGCTTATTGGCCTTTTGCACACACACAAAGCATCCAATTCCATTTACAATTGACCATTGGACTTTACACTTTGAAATTTTGGAACTTAACCTTTTGGAAGTCTTAATGGGCTGAACCCTAAGGTCTTTGGAGCCCATTCATTGCACATTGCACATTGCTCTTGTGCACATGGTACCCCTTTGGATCCCTACTGTGGGCCCCCTACTGTGACGAGTCTGCTAGCTTTACTAATAATCTAGCTTTTTCTCCCCTGGTACTGATAGCCGTTTTTCGGCTTTCCATAATTGCCATAGTAAGCTACCTCACCCTATCAAATCACTCAAACATTTTGGTTATCCCTACCATTTCATTGTACATAGGTGTGTGTGAGTTAGAAGACTTTTTCCATATCTTCTTAAAAACCCAAAATTAGCTAGTCACTGGGCTAGTTGAGCCAAAAAAATATAAAAAATATAAGTATATTATGGTCCATTTGTGTGTAAATATTTCATTGTATATAGGGCCTAAATAAAAGGATTTTTCATAATTATTTTGATATTTATTTAAATATTTCTACCTATGGTGTGTTATTTATGCTATGAACATTGACTCACCATTACCATATTTTTTCTTACCATTTTGCATACTCTTTATTCCATATAAAAATAATTTCATACAAGCTTCTCTTATTTTTGGTGTAACTCCATCCCAACAAAAATCCAAAAAAACTAGTTTTATTTACGTGTATATTTTTTCACTATTGTGATTTTTCCTTCCTACATCTATTCTCTTTTACTCTCATAAATTAGAACACCAAAAATATTCATCTTTTTATGGTAGACTTATAATGAGAGACATTTATTTTGACCCCTTTATATTTTTTCCACCTATATTATTTATATTTGACATGTACATATTTTTTTAGACCCCTCAATATTTGATTTTCTTAGTCATACTATTCACTTATATCATGATCTCAACAATATCTTCAATTATAGACCTACCAAATAAGGTCAAGGGTATGTGGAATGCATGCATGCACCATGGGGAGCTCACTCTTGGAGGTATTCAAAAGAATCATCCAAAGAAAGACCTCACAAGGACCTTGTGCAGTGGCAAAAACAGTCGGTTTTACTGAATTTTTAAAGATCACATGCTCCCTGAATTTGAAAAGGTGATACAAACAAAAGTTGTAGCTCGTGAGCTGAAATTTCACCTCAAAGTTTTTCATATTTTTTTGAGCTATGAGCTGTGAGCTATGATTTTATTGGTGGACCCCAATTTGCCCATGCTATGCAGCCACACTCCCTCTTCCACTTTATCATTTTCCTCTTTCACACACACTCCTCCCTCTCCTTCCCACTCCCAAACCTGCAACTCCCATGTCATAATTCACCCTCTTCACCATTGCCACATCTCTCACACCTCCATAGCCTTCATCCTCCATTTCTACACCCTATGTGTCCCCCTTTCTCTCTACATATATGTCCATATTACCATACTCTCTTCAGCTTTGTAAAGAACTTCAAAAAATCAGCAAAAATCCAAGGATAACCACTGTAAATGAAGGCTTTTATCATGAATTTTCCAAGGTTTGAAATAACATAGCTTCATCGACACGCGCTGCTTCGCCATGCTGACTGCTTCTTCTTCCGGTGCTGTAAAGAGGTGAATGTCAACTTCTCCAAAGCTTCAACCTCTCTTTACAAGCTCACCCCTTCTCTAACTTTTCTCATCATATATCTCACCATTTGGTGAATGATTTTGTAAATATTTTTTAGTGATAATTACTAACTACTAACCACTAACCTTATTGTAAAATGCACCCTCTACTAGAGTAGGCACTCCCAAATTATTCACTCAATCCTCTCTCCTTTCATCCTCAATAATTCTCTTCCCTTGAGCCCACATCCATGTGACTCAAAGGACAAGAGAGACCCACCCTCATTAAAAAAAAGAGCATAATCTTTTATTCCTTCAAATAAACTTGATTAGGCCTAATCCTAATCGGGGCTTCTAAAACCTATAAATAGAGCCCTTCTGTCCCTTGTAAATCATCACATGATCACACTACACCACACCATTCTCAACACATAACACACCACTCTTCAAGCCTAGTTGTGTAGAGTGTGTGCATCATGAGTGCTCTATTCCATCATTACACATAGGTGCATGGAGAAGCTTGAAGTTAGTTATGCCATCTAGAGGAGTGGAGTGTATGCCATACTCTTCACCACACTTATAGCCTACTCTTGTGCATAAATAAGATTTATAGTTTTGGGTGCAATTGTATGTTGCAACTACGACTCTTCTCTCCAAATTGACTTGATAAGTTGGCTCATCAGGTGGTTGAAGGTATATTGTCCTTGAAGTTTGTTGTGCCATTTCATGCTTGGTGGTTTGAGGGCTTGTTGAATTGTTTGCCTAAAAGGTCAATTGTAAGAGGGTGCTCGGTGAGAGGGCTCCCGTGACCATAAGACAATTTGTGTATTGGCAACAAGGTCAAGTTTTGTGTTGTCTCTCTATTTCTCATCAAGCTTTGTGTGCATCTAGTCTTTAAGGCTAAGACTGAGTTGCTCAAGTTGATTTGTGCTCTTTACCTATCTCTGGCGTGGTGAATGTTTGTGTTTGGTGTGTGTGGCTATCTTGCATTCCCCTCTCTTTGTGCGTTTGAGTACAAGGACATATCACGTGCGTCCTAGTTCGCATCTACAACTAGGTGGTGCCCCTATTCTTGTTTGGTTTCTGGCTGTGGGTTGTTGTCGTCTCTGATTGTGCTCGCCCCAGCCCCATTTGAGCAGCATGGGAGCCTGGAAGGGTGTTTAGAGGCCACTCTTCTTGTTGCCCGCCCCGGACCGCCTCAGTACTTCCCCATATTAAATGATCAATTTAACATGAGAAAATCATTTAGGAGAATTAGATATTAGTTATTATGACATTACCTCTCTCTTGAAATCATAGTCGTCCTCGACTATGAGGTAGAGATGATAAAGCATAGTCATTAGTCCTTTTCTTAGCGGGTATAGGATCCCTATTTTACCCTACGACACCGTTCCACAATGGATGACTAATCCATTTGGCGCTTGAGAGCCGAAGCTGCCGCAAGCATGTCTGCACATTAGTCCTATCAATCTTCCATAGTAGAGTGACAAGCTCTACTTGGTGTTTGGGAGACGTCGTCTTCGCAAACTTGATCCTAAGCATGTATACTTCTTAACATTTGTGCACAATAAAGAAAAAAAGAGTCTTATAAGACAAAAACATTGATCATTTAAAACATATTTACATTTGTTTACTCTAGGGAATCATTGTAAGCATTGACAAGGTTTAGGTTATCCTTTAATTGTATGCCTTGCATCCATCTAGCATCTTCAAAAGGATAATTCTTAAACTTAATAAGATACCGTCGGATAATCTTACCACCTCTCAATACCTTGTCTTCCTGTCGGAGAATGGACTCTGGCTGCAGTACCTCTTCTTGGTCTTCAATCTCCGGTGGGTCTTCTATGGTTGCTTCTTGGGGTGGCTCTCCTTGGTAAGGCTTTAACAGGATCCCATGAAAAGCATTGTGTATGAGCCAGTGGTTGGGCAACTTGAGCTGATAATCCGTCTCATTGATTGTCTTAAGAATCTGAAAGGGGCCATAGTACCTTTTTGCTAGTTTAGCATACTATTTTTGTGTCCCGTAGGATTCTTTCCCATCGTGTGCCTTAATCAAGCCTTGGGAAATTTAAGCAAGACCCAATCATTTTCTTTAAAGTTCAGGGCTCTTCTGTGCTTGTTAGAAGCAGCCTTTTGCCTTTGCTGTGAGATGGATATAGCATCTTTAATCTTTTGGAAAGATTCTTGTAGGTCGCGGCTATATTCATCTGCAGCGAAGATCTTCCCATGTACCTTAAGTAGCAGGGGACTTTTTTATCTTCCCTCAATTACCTCAAAAGGTGCTTTTCCCGTGGATGTATGTACTGTGTTATTGTAAGCATACTCCACTAAAGGTAAGTACTTCTCCCATTGGGATCTTTGATCTACTTCAGTGACATAAGCTTTGAGTAGATCAAGAATTGTTAGGTTAGCTATCTCACTTTGACCATCCGTTTGCGGGTGATAGGTTGAAGAGAAATTTAGCCTTGTACCTAAATTCTCAAAGAGACCCTTCCAGAAATTGCTGGTCATTCTAGGATCTCTATCCGACACTATTGACATTGGCAAGCCGTGGTACTTAAAGATTTGTGATATAAAGAGGGTTTCCATTTGATGGGCCTTAATAGTCTTTTTAACAGGTATGAAATGCGCTTGTTTGTTGAACCTGTCTACTATTGTCCATATTCCCGTATTCCCATGGATAGACTTAGGCAATCCAAAGATAAAATCCATGGATATGCTCTCCTAGGGTGAATTAGGGATTGGCAAAGGTTGAAGCAAACTAGGTTGCTTCCCTCTATCAAACTTTGTCTTTTGGCAAACCACACATTTTGAAACATACTCTTGTATGTTCGCTTTCATGGTAGGCCAATAGAAGTACATTTCTATCCCTCTTAGGGTAGCTTGAATCCCTCTATGCCCCGCATATAGAGGAGCATGAGATTCATACATTACTTTCTCACATAGTGAGTTGGTAACACATAGCCTATTACCATAAAGAAGATAACCATCTTGTAAGGTAAATGGTTCCTCTTTCTTCCCTAGTGCAAGGGCTGACATCACATCTTTAAAATCGGAATCGATAGCGTACTCATCTATCATAGAAGATAGATCATTGTGAGTTGCTATGGAAACCGCATTCACTCTCGGACGTCTTGAGAGTGCATCAGCTACTTGATTATGCTTGCCAGCAATGTGAGCAATATGAAAATGAAATTGCGAAAGGAAATTTTCCCACCTCATTTGTTTGTCGGAGAGCTTGGTTTGCGTCATGAAGTACTTGAGGCTTTGGTGATCCGTCCGCAGAATGAAAGGAGTCCCCAATAAGTAGTGCTTCCACGTGTCTAAGGCATGTAGAACTACGAGGAGTTCCTTTTCATATATGCCTAGAGCCTGCTCAACTGGGTCGAGCCTTCGACTTTCATATGCTATGGCGTGCCCTTCTTGGAGAAGCACGGCTCCAAGGCAATCACCACAAGCGTCGCATTGGACCTCAAATGGCTTTGAGAGATCCGATAGTGTAAGCACAGGTTGAGAGATAAGCTTCTCTTTAAGCTTTTCAAAAGCAGTGTTCTCTTTGGTAGTCCATGCATACTTAACGTTCTTTTTTGTTAGGTCATGCAATGGTCCTGCTATGAGTGAGAATTTTTCTATGAAGCGTCTATAGTATGCACACATACCTATAAAGCTTCTTAATTCATGCAAATTCTTTGGGTTAGGCCATGATTTTATTACTTCTAACTTTGATGGATCCATTTGGATGCCATCTTTAGAGATAATATGACCTAAATACTGAATCTCTTGTAAGAAAAATTCACTTTTCTTTTGATTTACGTAAAGCTTATTCTCTCGCAAAACTTGAAAAATTACCTGGAGGTGTTGTTTGTGTTCGTCCAAGGAATTGGAGTAGATGATTATATCATCAAAGAACAGTCCAGTGTAACTGCGGTGAGGCCTAAAGAGCTTCTCCATCATGCGGTTGAATGTAGCTGGTGCATTGGTCAAGCCAAAAGGCATGACAATGAATTCATAGAGACCAAACGTAGTGCGAAATGCGGTCTTTACAATGTCTTGATCAACAATCCTTATTTGGTGACAGCCACTTTTTAGGTCAATCCTACTAAAGTAGGTCGATCCTTGTATCTTATCAAATAGGTCTTCTACCCGCGGAACGGGAAACCTATTTTTGATAGTGATCCTATTTAGTGCTTTGTAGTCGACACACATACGATATGTGCCATCTTTCTTTTGCACTAATAAAACTGGTGAACAAAATGGAGATGAACTAGGCCTAACCATTCCTTTCTCAACCAACTCATGCACTTGCCGCATAATTTCCTCTTGTTGAGCTTGAGAAACTCGATAAGGAGGTTTATTAGGCGGTGAGCTTCCTGGAAGAATCTCGATTGCATGGTCATCATCCCCTCGTTTTGGAGGCAATTCATTAGGAATGTCGTCAATAAAAACATCTTGGAATTCATTAAGGAAATTAGATAACCCTAATTCTTTTTTATTCCCTTTATTTTTATTTGACAGAACATTAGGTTCATTTTGAGAGTCTTTTACAAATATCATGTACACGGAAATAGAGCTCTTTATTGACTTATCAAAAGCTTGCTTATGTACAAGAGGTATAGTGTTACCTGACTCATTAGCATATATGTACATGTCTTTGTCCCTGTATTTAAAGTAAAATTTCCTTTTAGGAAACTTGATGTTGGCCGCCATGCGATCAAACCATGGTGCCCCTAAGATTACATCCTCATGCTTAAGGGGAGAGATGAAGAAATCCTCTTTGTCCACATAACTTTGGACATGAAGCCTCAATTTTCCAATCAAGGGAATAACTTGGACTTCTTCTCCCTTGAAAGCATTATCGGTTGGTAGGGGGTTTCCCATCTCAAAGGCTTGGATGTCTAACTTAGTGGCCAACTCCGTGGATATGAAATTGTGAGTAGAGCCATTGTCGAAGAGAATGAAAGCATCATGTTCTCTCACCTTCCCCCAAGCATGGCATAGAGGAGATCCTTTGTGATGAGCATCTTCTTCTTTAACTTCAATTATGGAAGCTCTAGGAGGTTCATTACGTGTGTTCTTATGTGGGCAAGCACGATAAGCATGCCCTTGATCCCCACATTTGAAACAACGGTTATCCTTGCGATAACGCTCTAGCTCTTCAGGAGAGAGTTTATTTTTGCCTTTGTAGACTCCCTTCTCCTTAGCTTTGTTGTTGTTGAAGTTGCCCTTGGGAAACTTTTGGACATGGTCCTTCCCCTTAGGCTCATTACGGTCTTTGCTTTCCATGGGTTTAAGATTTTTCTTAGCCCCTTGTTGGAAGTGGATTCGTGAAGCCACCATAGTATGGTGTATGACCGCTGAAATAGTGCGAGGCCTTTGGGAGTTGACATACTCTGCCATATCTTCAGATAAACCCGCACAAAATTGTTGTTTTTGCTCTCCAAAATCTATCTTTTTGTAGACATTGGCTTTGAGATGTAAATCCCAAAACTTGTCTACGTATTTGTGAATAGATTCGTAGGGAGAGAGCTTCAAGCTTCGCCATTCGGTGAGCACTTTGTCTTTGGCATCGCTATCCAAAAACTGCTTCATAATGGAAGCTCTTAAAGCTTTCCATGTTCGTGGAGCTTCACCATTTGCTCGTAGGCTAGACCACCATTGCCTGGCAGACTTTTGGAGATGCATGGCTACATGACGTATCTTAGAGGACTCCGTGAAGCCCTCATCTCCAAATGCCGCATCAAATTGTTGAATAAAGGCCAAGACTTTGTCCATAGCACCATAGGTGCCATCGTAGGTAAGAAAAGAGATACTCTTTCCTCCCTCCTTGAACTGTTTGAGCTTGGACGACCTCTTCCAAGCGGCATAGGATTTCCTATGGCCTCTCCTTTTGAATTCTTTGGGAGCCGCACCATCACTTCCTTCAGAAGAGGAGGAGGATGATGAAGATGGAGAAGAGGGTGACCTCTTTCTCGCCTTTTTCTTCTCATACTTCCTTTCTTCCTTCTTTGAATTACGGTGAGAAGGACTATCCGATGGTCTTCTCCGTTTAGGGGGTGTTGGAGAGCGTTTTGCCCGCCTTCTTCGTGGTGCCATCTCCGCCGAGGTGGCGGGAGATTCACTTCTTTCTCGTTCTTTCGGTGGGGGCTCTACCGTTGAGATTTGGGCTCTCCTTGGTGAGGGAGTTTCCCCATCAACTTGTAAGCTTTTGGGTCCTTCGTATGGGTCCTCCTCTTCTCTCACCGTAGAGAGCCCTCTTTTACAAATCTCACTAGGAGCTTTCATAGGCACTCCCTCTTCTAGGTGAGGAGATTGGAGAATCCCATGGATGCGTAATTGATGTTGTACTTCACCTTGGAGGGATGGGTTGCCCATGGCTTGTCGAAGCCTAGTAACAAGATAGTTCACAAGCATAGGGGCATCATTAGTAGCTTGACCATTAGCAAAATCAAAGCCATCAACATTAATTTCACTTTCTCTACTATTGTCAACCATTATAACTAAGTTTTAGGTGTAAATTTTTACTTGTACTTTGGCACTTCAAACCCTAGTTGCTACTCCTCTTTACTTTCAAAGATAAGCACTCAAGCATCTATACCCGTGGCTCGGAATATCATTAATTGCAAGGAATAGAAGAGAGGGTTTATCATAGCCCAGTCGGCACCGGTTCCTGTCAAGGTTCTAATAGCTCAATAATTGTTAAGCCGTAGGCAAGCCCCTTGGGACTCCATTATTAAGACCATAGCTCTCGACGGTGATACCCCGTTTACTGTACGAAGCAGGCGCACCTCAAGGATAATAAATCCATGTTCTCCTTACCCTCATGCAATTAATAATTCCAACCGTTTGTAGCAAGCTTGAGGACCTCTCTTCTTGAGCAAGAAAAGAGAAACCGATAGCTCTGATACCAATGTAACAATTACTGGTCTATAAAGCTTGTAAATAGCGGAAAATAACTTAACATAGTGAGCATTTCATTAAGAGCAAATTCCTGATACGCATACAAGAGTGCTTGGTTGGAGATAACAACATTAGCATAAAACCTAATTAGTTTGGCATAACAATACTTGAAAGAGAGAGAGAAATAGAACAATTGACAACTATTGAGGACCGGATTTACATGGACCGGTCCCCCCTCCATTAGGCATTTGTATTATAACTTCTCCCATTAAGAGAGACTTTGTACAATACAATTCTTTGTGTTCCTTGGTAAAAACTCGTCGGTGCTATGAAGATGGAAGCTTCATGCACCAAACTTACATGTGATAACACATAACATCAGTTACTCATTGGTCTCAGACCCAAGACCTCACACACCTTCGAAGATGGTGAGAGATAGCGGGGTATGAGAGTAGATCTAGAGGAAGAAGGAGTATTCTTACGAGAAAGAAGTATTTCCTCACTTAATTACTCTTGTAGCTTTGCTTAGCTTAGTAATTATATAATAGAGGAGAGAAGCATGGCATTGAAGCTTAGCTCTTGGTTGGATTTTCATTCCATATCCAAGAGTTGTTGGTGTAGGCCTCCATTTTCAAACTTGGAGAAGAAGATGAGCTTTCCATTAAAGCTTGAGAAGGAAATGATTTTCTTGCTCTACACATGAGTTGTGTGAGTGTGTGTGGAATAATGCCCTTCCAAAACAACCCCCTCTCTCCTCTTGGTTGACCCCCCTTGCCAATTACTCATGTTGAATTCCTATTGGCCCTTGAAAAGCCTAGCCAATAGTATTTGAGTATGAGTTTTACTCTTGCTGGCTTCCTATTGGCCCGTAAATAATTTGGCCAATAGCCTTTGAGAGGCCCAGTCAAGAGCCTTGTGACAAGTGTCCATCCTTTTTTCCATTTTGTAAATGCCAAATAATTAATTTAATTATCTACTTTGCTATTGGACCTTTTAGTCCTTTGGCCAATAGGAATTAAGCAATTTTAGGAACTGCTTAATTATCATTGGACCTTTTGACTGTCCAATAGTCTTTTAGGGAGACTATTTCTTATTGGTTATTTTTTGAGCATTTATAAAAATAAAATTTTAGTTTACACTAGCTAACTTCTCATTGGTCCACCTATGTGCCCATCCAATAGGATTCAGGCAAGAATTGGGCGTTTCTTTGCATGCCTGACATGTGTCCTCTTTACTTTGTGGAAAGGGTAAGCTTAGGTGTATAGTCGGTGTGTGTGTGTGTGTGTGTGTGTGTGTGTGTGTGTGTGTGTGTGTGTGTGTGTGTGTGTAGTCCTTATTAAGCTTTGTCATCTTTCCAAAACGTTTTTGCTTTTGTCCTCTAGCTTATTGGCCTTTTGCACACACACAAAGCATCCAATTCCATTTACAATTGACCATTGGACTTTACACTTTGAAATTTTGGAACTTAACCTTTTGGAAGTCTTAATGGGTTGAACCCCAAGGTCTTTGGAGCCCATTCATTGCACATTGCACATTGCTCTTGTGCAGATGGTACCCCTTTGGATTCCTACTGTGGGCCCCCTACTGTGACCAGTCTTCTAGCTTTACTAATAATCTAGCTTTTTCTCCCCTGGTACTTTCCCATATTAAATGATCAGTTTAACATGAGAAAATCATTTAGGAGAATTAGATATTAGTTATTATGACATTTTGTCACAATCTTGACACAGAATGGTTAAACATCTTAAATTAAGCTCCTTAGCAAAGTTTTATCAAGTTTGGATAATTCATGTTCAAATGGTCAACAATTTTGTGTCTGCAGACTGACTTTGCAAATTTGGCCACAATTTTCACTCCAAATGATCCAAACCTTGCTAAATTTGATTTTTGGGCTTAATATAATATAATAAAACTAGTGGTATGCTGGTTTGGTCAAAAAAGTTGAAAATTGGGACAAAAATAAATAATTACGATTATTTACTTTTGGCAAGTTTTTGCATCTTTTTGGTCAACTGAGCATGTACACTTGTTTATCACATCGGTATAAGCCTATAAGTCAAGTTTCATTGAGTTTGAACAAAATTTTTCCAATTTACACTCAAGTTCTCGACAATCAATACATAATTCAGTTTTTATGAAGTTTTGATCAGTTTGGTGATCCAAATTCTATGGGCCTTTTCAAAAGATGTTTGCACACATGCATAGAGTCTCTGGTATCAACCTTGGTCACTTTTGAGCTAAAAGTAAATAATCGTAATTATTTACTTTAGGCCTAAAATAAGCACTTTTTTCAACTTTTTTACTGGACAATCTTTTAATGAGCTATTTTAAGCCTCTAAGTCAAGTCAAAACTTAATTTGGCATAGAATGTCAAGAAAAAGTAAATAATCTGAGTTTTTGCAAAACTCTTGAAATTTTTACCTCAATGCGTCCTTAAGCTTACCCATTGGTTCATATAACTTTTAAAGCATAATCCCCAGCTGGGATTCAGTGGTTGACAGCCTTCTGGTGCTATTTCTAGTCGTAGACCTGAAATTCTGTAACTTCACATAAATAACTCACAATTGATTCTTTTGGATAGAGCAATGTTCTGAAATCCTACCTCGGATTCTACTTACCCTACTCCTAGGTTCTATTGCAATGGGGTTGTGGAAAGTGTCCACACACACCATTTTCTTTTTTTTTATGGTTTTTTGAGCCTTAATCTTAAGACTTGTCTCATCCATCAATCATTCTAAAAATCCTAATCTAATCCTACAATCCTAAAAGGTACTTAGCAAGTACAACCTACTTCCAAGCTACCTCTACACAACAAAAGACGACAATTTTAAGCTATGTGGTTTTTAAAAAAAAGTTTTAACTCTAGGTGATCCTAGAGGAAGTTAAAGGATGACTTCACAACACGCTCATGTTTTTCCCTAGTTTAGGTCTTCGGTCCCCGCCGGCAGTAGCGCCAAATGTGGGATGGGTGTCTAACCTCACTTTGATTTTATTGCAGACGTAGCGAGAACCACGAATATAATTGTGAATCCATGGGACGAAGCTAACTCGACTAGTACATAGAGACTACAAGAGGTTGTCAATCTCTTGGAAAATAACAAACAACTCACATCTAGCTCAAGCTACACTCAAATGACTGAAATCACCAAAAGCTAATCGCTCATCAGCAAAACAAATCACATCCGTTACAACATCAAACGACATCCAAATGTTATGAAACTTCGAGGACATATTTATAAGACCTAGCACACATGCTTATGGTCTCAAATATCACTTTAGGTCAAGTGAAAAAATCACGATTATTAACAACAGTGAGTTTTTGACCTAGTCGTTTTTGACCCAGAATGCATCTAAATGCTTAGCAATGATGTCCCAATACCTCACCTATACTTATTTTATGATTTTAAAGCTCAAATTCCTACTTATGGTTAAATTAGGCCGCGGGTCGGTGACGTCAAAAGCTACGGATTACCATGAAATGCTTACGCCAATGCGTAGAGCTCTTACTTGCGGTTGCAACGCAACAGACTGCATTGCAATGTGACAACCCGGAAGGGAGTAGGAAGAGCAAGAAGGAGAGAAGTGAACGTCGTTAGCTCACCCTATGTTTCTATTATCCAAAACTTATCAAAAACTTACAAAACTTGGCTTTTATACCTTAGCCAAGGTTTTTGTGGTCAAAAATAATAATTTGGGAGCTCGAACTAAAGACAGGTTGATACAATCTAAAATCTTGTAGCCCCGGCTCATCAATTACAATGTTTATCTAAAAAGTAAAAGTTACAACATTCTCGATTCATCAAAATAATAAGTGTTTTTATAATAAAAGCTTCGAAAAATGACATTCGATTTATCCGAATTAGCCTGTTGCTAACAGAAAACTCTAACAATGGTCACAGAAAAGGTTTCCATAAGATTTACTTGCAGATGGAGGCCCACTATGAAAATCTTTAAGTGGTCACCACGTTGTTTTACCGCGTTATGTAGAGAGAAGGTCCAAACTCAGCTGGAGAAGGAAGAGAGAGGAGAGCGGGGGGTTTTTTTCTATTTAAAATATTACCGTGAATTTTTACACATTTATTACCTCATCTTTTACCGCTTATATTACCACATTTATTTCTGACTCCCCCTCGCCCCCTTCAAATTTTGGTGTTTCCCTCCTCTCAATAAAAACTAGAAAATATTGTATGAAATTTTCAAATTTAAAAAGAAAAGATATATATATATAGAGAGAGAGAGAGGGGGGGGGGGGGGGGGGGGGGAGGGGTGGGGCGAGGTGATAATAAGATTACACTTGATTAACATAATTGAGCATGTTCACAAAATTAAAGAGAGGAAGAGGAGGAAGAGATAGATGAATGGATAACATGACCAACAAACTTCACAACTGCAAAATGTTTATGAATCATCTTTCAAAAGATCCCTACATGAAGCATCATCCAATTCTAAGCCCATGGCTCCTAGATCAATAAAGAGAGAAACGGAATTGTCATTTGTGGATGCATTGGCTTCATCATCTTCGAACTCGTCATCCTCCATCTCATCATTTTCATCATCATGACAATCATCCTCGCTAAGACTTGCCGCCTCTCCTCTATCTCCACCTCATCCAAAGTCGAAGGTGGAAAAGGGTCGAAGATGGTCTCCACTTCATTAGTGAAAATAATACGGTTCTTCCCCGAGGTGTTACAAGAATTACAAACCAAAGTTTTGGTTGGTGGATTGCTGGGATATAGATGAACTATAAAACAGAAGCTCAAAGTGAGTAACATTGGTATAATTAATGCTACAAGCAATTAAGAATAAAAAAGATACATGCCACTCACCTGCTCACAATTGCGTGGTAAAACTAAATTGTCATACCTCCCTATGTGATGCACACTAGAGTCCACCATGTAGAGGCCATTGCCATGTCGTCTAGACACATTTGCAAACCACTTGCACTCGAAGATGAACGTATGAAAGGGTCTAAAATTAACCTTTTGTATCCTTTCAATAGTTCCGTAGTACCTAGCTTCATCACCGCATGTGTCAAAGTTGCTCATGATGGCACAATCCATGGTGATTCTAAGCTCATCAATGTGGAGCGTACGAAAGTGACGACCCTTTGACCACATAGAGTTAAAGGAAAAGCACTACAAAATAGGAGAATATATTTTATCAAATATAAATTAAAAATAACACACACAAAAATTTACGATATGGTTTAGGTATATGAGTACTCTACCTTTGGTACGCAACCTCGTCAATACTCCCCATTCTTAGTCATGTGCTTTAAGAAATAAATAATTAATTAGAGAAAGCTCTAAATTCTAATAAAAAATACATGAAGTTAAATTCAAAGAGAATAAACGACAATGAGTGCTAAAATTATTTTTAAATAAAGGTGGACTTAGAAAATGCAATTAGTAAACATCTAAAAGTACTACAGAATAAAAATACTCATAAAAAATTAAATACCTTCATTAAAAAACTCAAAAGACTAAGAAATGAAATATTTGATATCTAAGGGTAGAGACCTCCCCTGCAACCTCACATATGTTTGTATCTATTTGAAATGACATATCGTGGTAATACTGGCGGTAATAGGCATGGTAATAACCGCGGTAATGCATGGCGCCTAAAATAGAGAAGGAGGGCAGAGTATGCCGCGTTTTGGTTGCATACCTTGCCCTCCTTCCTCTCTGCCATCGCTACAACTCAAGCTCCTCTCCCCCCCCTCTTTACCTCCATCTCTGCCTCTTCCCTCTCTCCCTTCTTCCTCCTCCCTTCTCCATCTCTCCCTATTCCATCTCAAACACAACACATGCACACACACACACACGTTCGGATCGAGGAGGAGCTCGTCGAAGGGGGGTTTTCGCGCTCGTCATTGGAAGCTCAGCCTAACCGGAAACCGTGCTACAACCAAAGGTATTCACAAAACATTGCCCCCCCCCCCCCCCCCCCCCCCCCCCCCCCCCCCCCTGTTTCCCTATTATTTTGTACTCCACAAACACACACACACACACCCACAAACACACATATATGCATAAACTCTAAAAATTGATGAGAAAGATAGAGGTATCATAGCATACCTCGTTCATTTGAGAAATGGTTGCGTTGTTGAAATGTATCTTCGTGCGTGGTAGGAAATATTCGCTTGTTTAGAAATGTTGGATTTGTTAAGGTATTTTCGTGTTAGATTTGTTAGATTTGAGAGACAGAGACAGAGAGAGAGAGAGAGAGAGAGAGAGGGGGGGGGGGGGGGGGGGGGGGGGAGGGAGAGATAGAGAGAAATAGAGAGATAGAAAGAGAAAGGAAAGAGAGAGAGAGAGAGAGATAGAGAGAGGTAGAGGGAGAGATAGAGAGAAAGAGATAGAGATAGAGAGAGGTAGAGGGAGAGATAGAGATAGAGAAAGAGAAAGAGAAAGAGGGAAAAGAGAGAGAGAGAGAGAGAGAGAGAGAGAGAGAGAGAGAGAGAGAGGTAGATGTAGATGGAGAGAGAGAGAGAAAGAGATAAAGAGAGAGAGAGGGAGAGGGAGAGAGAGAGATAGAGAAAGAGAAAGAGGGAAAATGGAGAGAGATAGAGATAGAGAGAGAGAAATAGAGAGAGAGAGAGAGAGAGAGAGAGAGAGAGAGAGAGAGAGAGAGAGAGAGAGAGAGGTAGAGGAAGAGATAGAGAAAGGAAAGAGGGAAAATAGAGAGAGATAGAGATAGAGGGAAAAAGAGAAAGAGAGATAGGGATAGAGAGGGAGAGATAGAAGAGGGAAAGAGAGGGATAGAGGAAAGAGAGAGAGAGAGAGAGAGAGAGGTAGGGAAAAAGAAAGGGAGAGAGAGAAAAAGATGGAGAGAGAGAGAGAGAGAGAGAGAGAGAGAGAGAGAGAGAGAGGAGAGAGGGAGAGGGAGAGAGGGAGAGAGAAAGAGGGGAAAGAGGGAGGGAGAGGAGAGAGCGGGAGAAGGAGAGATGGAGATATAGAGAGATAGGGAAAGAGGGAGGGAGAGGTAAATAGAGATATCAATCGGGAGAAAGAGATAGGTAGAGAGAGGAAGATAAAGAAATAGGGAGATAAAGAGAAATGGTTATAGGCGGTGCAACCATTTTGTGGTGTGCACAGTGCGGGTACGCTCCTGCTTCTGTAGAGTGCTATGAAAAAGACCTTCTTTACGTGACGTCGACTGACCCTCAAAAATTACTTTCTACTCTCTTCTCCTTAACTTCTCTATCTTTCTCTCCATCTCTCTTCCTATCTCTTTTTCCCCACCAAATAGGCATTAGGTTGGATAGCTTTTAATGATATCGTACCTCAGAATGGAGGCAGACATGCATGCAGAATGGAGGCAGACATGCGTGCAGAATGGAGGCAAAGTAATCCCTCGAAGAAGGAGCTACTGTGAAGAGATGTTGCACAAGAAGCACAATAAAGAATCTCTTCTTCATAGCACTCTATAGAAACAAGATCACTCTCACATTGCGCACAACACAAAACAATGGCTACATTTACAACCATAACTCCTTATCTCTACTCAAAATGATGGCTACATTACGTATATGTATATATATTTGTGTGTACATATATTTTGTTTATGCATGTATGTCGGCACTAAGTACGGTTCTTCTAAGCATCATGAGCTTTCTTGTGTGACCACAATAGGGGTATGGTTATCATAGGAAGTAGCTCATAACTATGTCTCGTGTGACCACAGCCTAATACAATTATGAGTCACAAACCTATATAAACTTACAAATTATAAAACTCCATATTTGCTAAATGTCTTAAAATGAGCAAGCATGAGAACCCTTCAAGCACTTAGACAGGTATTCCTATATAAGAAATATGTGCATCTCGACAAGTACTTAGACAGTTCAACAAGTACTTGGGTTAATATCTTTTGTTAAGCATTGTAGAGTTCTTCCGTAGCATTTTGTATGTTAGTAGGTGGATGACAAGGATAGAGGTGATGTTCTATTTGAAGTGTTGATCCATGCAGGTAATAATGGAAAAAATGTCTTTTGGACATTCAACTTGGTAATATGTTTAACATTTGTGAAAGCCCATAGATTAGTTTGAAAGTAGATACATCACCTACTTGCATTACTAGCTTGATTGAAGTTTCACCTTCCAATTATTCCCTACATATAGCCTTTAACCTGGTTTCATCATTTCAATAGGTCAGTGAACTTCCAAACAGATATGACGAAAATATTTGAGTTTGCACCATATTTTGATGGGACAAAGAGTAAGGGAATGGAGACCAAATGTAGTGGGCACCTTTGGAGTCCAGATGTCACGACATACATCTTAGGATTTATTGGGACAAAAAGGCTAAGAATGTTTTCTTGTAAGGTCCCCAATCCGCCCGACACCAAAAACGGGATGGCACCATTGACAGGTCTCTAGGCCTACTAAAATCAAAGTCCTTAAACAAGGAAAATTCCAGGGAATTCACCCTTACCACTGGCAATGGTTTAGGTTTATAGCCCTAGAAAGAGACCTAGTCCTGTCTCGCAGTGGAAACGGGACCATAAAAAAAAATTCTGGCCCTATAACTTCATCATTCAGATTATGGTTTCCTTAGCCAACGCTTTTTTCCCCCTAACATATGTGAGGGCACAGCCGAGATTCCTCATCCAAGTGAAGAAGTTTCTAAACGTTTTAGTGCGCGGGAATGGATAGTTACCTAATTAATCAGGTCCACCCTTCCATGATTGACAACCTTAGTCAATCCCCACTTACCACCCCGCACTCACACATGATTTCTGTGTTGTTTAATTACTACCACATTCTTTTCACCAATTAAAACAATGATTCCTTTTAACTTTCACAACTGCATTTCATTAAGACGACCTTTGAAAACAGTATTGAAGACATTCTTTCAGCAAACAAACATCTTTAGACTTAAGACGAGGTACTGTCATTCTGAAGTATCTTTGACCAGTACTGGCTTGTCTCAAGACAACCTATACAGGGGTGGAAAAACGGCACCCATTCCTTATTTATAAAAACCAGGGTGGAAAAAAACCATCACCCAAAGTCCGGGCGCCCATACGCCAACCGGCTACCCATACAACCGGGCGGTTCCTCTAAGATAAACTTGAAAGTACTATCCATAAACACAAACAAGCATGGGGTAAAGACTCCACGCATGCTGAGAAAACCAATTCATCCATGATGGTATCACCATCATTACTCGTTAACTGGAGTAAAATATTTCCAAGGAATCAGAGGTGTCTTGAGACAAGCTGTCTTAAGGATGGTCAAACATTTCTTTCCTATATCAATCAGTTATAACCCAATCATTTCTTTCCTATTTACGATCATTGCTCATTGGTTTCGTGGAAGTTATCTTCCATTATAGCCAGTTTATCCTTCCTAACCTTACGTATGCAATGTTAACTTAAAAATGAATTTTAAAAGATTTAAAATAGAAATCCACCTGGGACTGCTCGTCCATGTGCTGTTAGACGGGAGCCCGTAGACTTTCCACTGTTGGCCTATAGCTAGGCCCAGCCTCATGGTCATTAGTGGCTTTGTTTCTCTTGTTGCTAACATCCTCTTCCTCGGTAAGAGGATTTCCCCTGGTTCTCTTTGGATCCATGTCGACAGCCGTTTAATTTAATCAACTAGAGCTTAATCTCTAGTGATTTATGTGTAGCGGTCTCTCTAGATGAGAGAGAGTGTGTCAAGGCTCCGAGTCTCAATTTTTATGAAGGGAAGGGGATCTTTTTATAGTTTTTCTGGGCCTCGGGCAGTTCCTGACAGGTTTTGACACCCCAAGCAGGCCCCCAACTTGAAGATGGCGCCAACTACTGCTAAATCAATCTCTGGCAGATTCCCCCCAGCTCCACACTGCCCCCATATCTTCCAGAATCGATTTTGGTTGATTTTACTGATTTCTAATGATGAAAATTGGAATATCAGTTAATTCTAGAACCTTAGGATAAAAAAGTCTTTGTTAATAATTATTCCTGAAACCATCCAATTTTTATTAACTAATTGAATTCATATTGTAACCTTCCAAGGCCTATAACTTTTCCAATTTTTATCGGATTCTGATTCTGAAAATTACTAACCATAGTAAAGCTCTGCTTATGATTCCAAAAATACCAATATCAGTCATGATTGAATCCTTCAACAGTGGTGACATTGTCTGATGTAGCAAAGTATATCTCCTTTCATTCTTGGCCAGAAGTAGCTTTTCCTTATGGCATTAAGGGTCTTTGCATAACCAGGGTGGCCGGAAACTGGAGTGTTATGTCCTTCATAAAGGATTAACTCCTGCCTTTCACAAACCGTAGAAGACTATAAGGCACCTGTTATGCAAAAAATGGCACTGACAAAAATTCTGCACAAAATGACGAAATAGCCTGTGCAGTACTGCTTGTAGTGGAAACGGAGGCCGAAATGAGCCCAAATCAAAATTCTGAGCAGACCCGCGAACGCTCGCCAAACGTCACTGAAATCGGAGAAAGTGAGCAGGCGTGTGCTAGAGCAGCTGGAGACTAAGCCCGGGAGGACGTGACCTACTCTGATACCAATTGTTGGAATTAGGGTTGCAGAGAAACGCACACAGCTTGGAGAAGACGAAGGAAGCTCAAGGCACACAATGGAGAGTGTGTTACTGATGTTGATGCAGAATGGGCTTTTAGCACAGAGTGCACTTACAATCCTGTTGTCCATGATGTCTGATCCTGCTGATGTCACTCTTTACCAAATTGTTGTTGGATGCCTCATTTATGTATGCAACACGAGGCCAGATATTCAGTTTGCAGTCTCACAGGTCAGCAGATTTATGCATAGCCCAGGGTCTAAGCATTGGCAGGCTGTCAAGAGGATTTTCCGTTACCTTAGTGGCACTTTACATCTTGGCTTGTTTTATCCCAAGGGAGGATCATTGCCGCCAACCTTACATGCTTTTTCGGACTCAGATTGGGCTGGTTGTTTTGACACGCGAGTGTCCACAAGTGGTTTTTGTTTCATGCTTGGCAGCTCATGTATATCATGGTTGAGCAAGAAGCAACCTACTGTGGCCACTTCGAGTTGTGAGGCTGAGTACAGGGCAGTCTTCACAGCTACGGTTGAGTGTGTATTGCTCAGACGCCTTATGGCTGATTTGGGTATTGGACAGGACACTGCCAACACTATCTACACTGACAGTCAGAGCGCATTGGCAGTTGCGAGGAACCCAATTTTTCATGCTCGCACAAAGAACATTGAGGTGCATTACCACTATGTCAGGGAGAGGCTCTCAGCAGGAGAGATCAGCTTGGCTTATGTGCCAACACAGGACAACCTTGCAGATCTTTTCACAAAGACATTGTCTCGTGAGAAGCCTGAAGCTTTCCGCAAAGCTTTGGGCTTACTCCCCTTTGTGTACTGATCCTGTCCTCAGGGCATGGCACTTCCCTTTACTCATACGCCAGCTATCGTTCACCGCATCACTCCAGGGGGGATTTGTTACCATATACATGTGGTAGTGATGTGTGTGAACACACTAGGACCGTCGGGGCATTTTTTCCCTCTTTAGGAGGTTTTTTCCCCCGTGCATTTGTATATACGCCCATTACTCTAGGGCTATCTATCTTTCCATTGCACACCAAGTAATACACTCTCTATTGTGTGCCTTGAGCTTCCTTCTTCTTCTCCAAGCTGTGTGCGTTTCTCTGCAACCCTAATTCCAACAATTTGTTACCATATACATGTGGTAGTGATGTGTGTGAACACACTAGGACCGCCGGGGCATTTTTTCCCTCTTTAGGAGGTTTTTTCCCCCGAGCATTGTATATACGCCCATCACTCTAGGGCTATCTATCTTTCCATTGCACACCAAGTAACACACTCTCCATTGTGTGCCTTGAGCTTCCTTCATCTTCTCCAAGCTGTGTGTGTTTCTCTACAACCCTAATTCCAACAATTGGTATCAGAGCAGGTCACGTCCTCCCGGGCTTAGTCGCAAGCTGCTCCAGCACATGCCTGCTCACTTTCTCCGATTTCAGTGAGCTTTGGCGAGCGTTCGTAGGTCGACAAAAATTTTGGGACGGCTCGAAGAGCTTGGTCTGCTCAGAATTTTGATTTGGACTCATTTCGGCCTCCGTTTCCACTACAGGCAGTACTGCACAGGCTATTTCGTCATTTTGTGCAGAATTTCTGTCAGTGCCATTTTCTGCATTACAGGTGCCTTATAGTCTTCTACGGTTTGTGCTATATAGCACAGGTTGTTCCCGCTCCATTTCTCCTATTTTCGGGCAATTTTCACATCAGGTGCAGAATTTACCATGGCTGACAACAACAACACAGATGTGTTCAAGATGTTTGCTACTGAGGACAGATTGGATGGGGATAACTACCCTATGTGGGCTTATATGATGCAACATGTTCTTGTGTCAAAGGGTGTCTGGAACATTGTGCAGGGCATTGATGTACGTCCTGGTTCTGAGGATGTAGGCGATGTTGAGGATGTTGCAGGTCTTGCTGCAAGGATTGCAGCTGTAAGAGTTGTTTTGCCTACAGCAGAACAAGCTCGTTGGGATGTTAAGGATGCGCAGGCTCATGCATTGATTGTGTTTTCTGTGAAGCGCACCATTTTTCCTCACATCCGTTCAGCAAAATCTGCAAAACAGGCTTTGGATATTCTAGCACATTAGGAAAAATATGAACCCTCTAGGGGCCCTTTGGGATTAAGGCTAATTAGAGGCCAGCCAATAGGAAGAGGGTGGTGCACACAGTCTATACCCTCAAAAAAGTAGGGGGACAAGGTAGCCTTACACCTCTTAATGGCCTCTTACCTAGTGAGAAGGTAAGGGAGGTGGCTAGGGGAAAGGGAAGGGGGGGGGGGGGGGAGAGGGGGGGGGGGGGGGGACCACTTTGACCTTTTTTCCCCCACTTTTTGGCCCGGATTTAAAAATACACTAAAAATTTCAAATTTTCAAAAAATTTCAAATTTCAAGTTTTCCCTCCTTAAAAGGTCCCCTAACCTATTTCATGGTCAAAAAAGTATTTTTGACCTCCAAAAGTCAAAAAAGTACACTAAAAAAATCCAAAAAATAAATTTTTTCAAAAATATTCAAAACATCATTTTCCACCCTCCAAAGTCTTTCCAAACCTATTCTATAGCTAAAAGTGATTTTCTCTCTCTACAAACCCTTTTCCAAGCTCTCCATGGCTGCAACAACCACATGCACCCCCTATAGTCCAACATTATCTCTCTACTAGCTTTCTCCCATCTCCATTGTAGCACCAAGCAAGCTTCTCTCCCATCTCTTCCCCTTGCCCACCACATAGTTCCACACCAAGCTAGCTCCTCTCCCTTCTCTCACCTCCATTACAGCATGAAACAAGATTCTCCTCCTTCTACTTTCATTCACTCGCACTACATGGAAACCTCTACTCCCGAAGGTGGAAAAAGCATCAACTCACATGACTTGCATACCACAAGAACAGGAGGTGTGAATAGTGCATGGGCATTGCAAGGATTCATCTCCAACATAAAGATAGAATGGTGAGAAAACTACCCTTGTAGCTTACATTCAGAGCTTAAGATCATCTCCATCTTTAAGTTTATCATGCTGGAGGGAATTAACCTCTTTATGGCTTTCAATGTTTAGGCTTCACACCTCATAACATTGGGTGGTGCTATTTTGTTGATGGCTTTGGTGCGCCATCTATAGTTTTGTAGCATGTGATTGAGTCTCACAATGTAAGTAAGTTGTGTTATCTATGGAGAGTCATCAAAGATTTTTCTTATAATTTATTCTTTGTATAGTTGTCATTAGATTATTAGAATGATATCATTTTGTACTTTATAACTTTGTGCTCACATAATCTGTTGTTTACTTACAGAGTCAACTTGTTTTGAGAGGACATGAGCAAGCAACCATGTGCAGAGATGGAAATCACCCTATTTTTGTTCCGTGAGGAACCTTTCACTACCGTGTTAAAAGATTTTGATAAGAATAGTAGGATTTTTGTAGAATCTTGAACCAATAGGTACTCTCTAGGAGCTCTTAGAAAAGCCATCCCTATAGTACTACTATCTTCCCTAGTGTCATAGACACACAAATACCCGTGTATATGAATCTCTAGATGAGAAAGACAAATACTTGTAAGAGAAGCCTAACAACAACAACATTGTCTCCATTTGTAATTATTTTTATGAGGCTGGATTCCTCTATAAATGCAATATAAATATTTATTTTTGTTAAATGGTGTCGCACTGAGTGAGAGTATTTTATTTAGATTACTGGAGTTTCATACAAATTTGAGAAATATTGTTGATTTTTTTGGATATTCTGATTTGCCTGTAAGATGTTTGAAGTTTCAAGTCTTAATCATTCCACCATGAAGAAATTCATGCAATATTTTGATTTCAGTTTAATCACTAATGGTTATTCTTATTAAGTGGATCATAACCTTTGTCAAGATGTCCTCATTTGGGGATGTTGAATATATATCAATAGAAACATTTCAAAAGTTGAGAAAGCTAAATTCTTGCTTTCCAAAATGTTATTGTTTCCATACTATGCCTATGCCAAGCTTGACTTAGAGAAATGACAACTTGAGATGGAGGTGTAGATATATAGGGGTGACTTATTATTGATTCTTGTTTCATCATATATATTATAAAGCCTTTGAGTTTCCACCTTTTTGAGTAGTGTTGACAAGTTTTTGGTATCAAACCTTCTTAAATATCCCTATTCATTCGCTATTGGTAGCTATTTATTTGGTATTGCTAAAGATAATACCAATAGCTATCACCTGGTGAACTTAATTGTTGAATTGCGGATTTGATTTTTACTATGTAGCTCATTTGGATAGAGAAAGTGTAAACATAAATTATAGATACATGCATTGTTAACATAGAAGATATGTATCACTCGAACCTATATAACTGCTAATCAAGAAACTTTTGGTCGGATACTATAACAATAGGGGTCACATGTGGTTTTAAATACCAAAGAAATGGCTTAACCAAAACATTCCCAAGAACACGAGGTGAACACAAGGAAGTAAAAATTGGCTCCTTGTTTGGTTGATTTCTAGTGCTAAATGTTCTGAGTGCACAAAATTTGTGAGTCCTTTGACCTTGGGAGTTCACTAAAGTATATGTAACATAGCACATGTGTTCAACAGAAGGGAATTTATATTCTTGTAAAGTTACAGAAACATGTGTAGGTAAGGCCTATAAGGGCTACTTTCAATCCATTGTGGTGAACGCACATGATATAGGAAAATTTGACATAGTGAATACTCAGGACATCAAACACTACAACTCTATCTCATTGCCATACATTAAAACAAAGCTCCTATTTGTCATTTTGAAGCCCCAGGGACCCTCAACAAGAGGGACCACAACGGCGCGTAGAATGCCCATCCAGGCACAAATAGGGACCAAGATATTTCCAAGAACAGGGGATGGACACAAGGAAGTAAAAAATGGTTGATAAGCATGATACAAGGTTAAGGTATCTGCCATTTGGGGGGGGGGTTGCTATGAACACATTAAACTGCCCAGTTCTATCTCATGGCCACCATCCAGTTTGCACGCCCTTGTGCCCCCTCTTGTTGAGGGTCCCTGGGCCCCTAAAATGACAAGTACAAGCTTTTTTTAATGCATGGCATGATACAATGTTTAGCTATTTGCCATTGGGGGGGCGGGGGGGGGGAGATTTTGCTATGAATACATTAATTTTCCCAATTCTATCTCATGGCTATGCATTTAAAAAAAGTCATTTTAGGGCCCCAGGGACCCTCAACATGAGGGGCTTTTGGATCGCTGATTTGCGCGCCCTTGTGGCCCCTCATGTTGAGGGTCCCTGGGGCCCTAAAATGACAAGTACAAGATTTATTTTTATGCATGGTCATAATTCAAGTGGTAAGTTTTTTTTAAGTGTTGAACGTTTAGGCTGTTTTCAAGAGCTTCTAGTGTTCAATTGGCTCCGAATCTGTCTGGGCTTGTCTCACATAAATTTGTTCATCTCGTCGCGCTCTTCGACCATCGTGTGATGCAAAAAAATCATATCCTACTCAGATTTTCCAAAAATCAACGTGCAAGTTGGCAATTTCTTTAAAAATGATGTAAAACAGACATTTCTTACTTTTTCCTTAATCTACGTTCTCAAACGGGCATTAAAACCATGGAATCTGAACATACTCAGAGAACCAATGTTTTTTATTATGTTATGGACTGCATTTCCTACATACAAAACTTTCTCAAAATCTCACCCTAACACCTTCAAAAGTGGCTTTCAAGGAGTGCCCTCGATCAAAAATTGAAACTGAAGGAAAACAATCAGAATGAACTCCTAGACTGTGTACAAACTTTAAAATAACCAAAATTTCCTTTTTTTTAAATTTATTGCTAAAAATTTGAAAATAGACCACCCTTAGACTTCCCACAATGATAGAAATCAAAAGGTTCAAAGAGAGGTCTGGTGTCACAAGTGCATGGTAGGAATCTAATCGAGGCTTATTCCGTCAAGATCTCTTATACTTTATTATGTCTTCTCATGTACAATCTTACCAAACAAAAACAAACTTACACTTTAAATGACTACAAATTTTATTTAACTTATCAAACAATCTAAAATATGGTAGACCTAGAGTGCTCTTACACATCAACAAACAAAAAAGTCCAAATTTCTTCTCATTAACTTTGATAAACATAGATCCGTGAACACTTTTCAAGGAGTAGTGCGGTCATAGTTCTTACATCCATTCCATGACATGGTATGCTCTTGGGGTGACCTATCACATAAAAATATCTTTGGTAGGAGTGCCCTCATGTTAGGAAAGAGTGTATTGCTGCTGATGAAAAGTTTTTGCCTTGTCCTACTAGGGATCTCTTCATGTCACCATAATGATTTTTGGTGTAGTGGGAGCCACATTGCCGCTGAGGAGAGCTTTGTGCCACCGTAAAAGCTTCATGTTATGCCAGTTCCTTGAGCCATTCTTGCAAACAACGCCACTCAACTAGCATAGCAAGAGGTCACCTTGTAACAAAAACATGTATGAATTCAACATTTGCAAGCTATATAATGAAGACACTTGTTAAGTATATGTTGTACAAATTTGCAAGTATTTCTATCTAGCTGAGAATAAACAATACAAAAATATACATTAGGATGAGACTACCACTCCTAATAAGCATGGATTTGAAGCACCTACCTGCAAGATGTAACAAAGAAGACTGTTTTAGAGGAAAAGTGGTGACACTTGGCCTCTCTAACCTGTAGCCTTTCACTATTTGTGCATAAAAGCAACCTTTGTGCCAAGCACTACAAAACAAGTAGAGGCAACACCTTAGACTTCAAAGTTTATGATAAGAAGAACACAATCAAAAGTAAGAAGTATATTGTTACCTTGCATAAAGGGGTGTTTTATTCAAATATGTGATGGTATTAGCAAGATATTGAAGAATCATCAACATTCATCTCACTAATGGTACGACGTTCCTGGGATGACCTCTGCTCACCCTCATGTGCGGCCTTCGGTGCAAACGTTGTGAACAAGCAAATATGTATGCATACGATTTGTGATGTCCTTGAGCAACATGGTAGTTGTTGCATGAGGAAGCAAAGGATGAAAAGAGAGAGGGGGGAGGGAGAGAGAGGAACATGGGAGAAGACAAGGGGGTAGTGGGAGAGAGAGAGAGAGAGAGAGAGAGAGAGAGAGAGAGAGAGAGAGAGTGGAGAAGGAGGAGAGAAGGGGGCAGGGAGGGAGAGGGAGCAACATGGGAGGAGAGAAGGGGACAGTGGGGCAGAGGGAGAGAGGGGAGGAGGAGGAGAGAAGGGGCAGGAGGGAGAGGAGAGGGAGAAAGGAGGGAGGAGGAAGAGAGAAGAAAGGTTTTTTTTTTGGGACGGAGTTTTTTTTTTGAAAAATTGGACTTTTAGTACTTGTAAGTTTAAAAAAAATGTCAAAAAATACTTTTTTGATATGGATATATGTTGGGGGGGATTTTTAAGTCAAAAATAAGTAAAAATAACTTTTTTTTTTTAAAGTCAAATTTTGGCTCTTAGTGATCCACATTCTTGATGATGTGGCCACACCTCTTTACTCCCTTCACTTTCAAAAAGCTAGAGAGAGAAGGTGACCTCCTAGGTCCACATCCTACATGTGTTTAAAAAAAAGGCTAGAAAAGCCTACTCAAAACTAGCTTCTTGAATGCCCTTGTCCCCTTAACCCTACACACCATTAGCCTTAATCCCTAAAAATTAGGATTCCTTACAAGGCCCATGCAAGGTTCATATTTCTCCTAATGAGGTCTTTATGCAAGCCGCAATGAGGCTAAAATTGCTTTGCTGCGTAAAGAGCTGGAGTCAAAGATTATGCATGAGGAAGATGATATGGACACTTTCCTTGCTAGTGTCAAGGATATCAATGAGCAGCTTATTTCTGCAGGTGAAGTCATTTCAGACAGTTCCCTTGTGCAGACTGTTCTTGATGCCTTACCAGATTCCTACCAGACTTTTGCTAGTACTTGGAGACTGATGACCCAAGGAAATCCTGAAGTTGTCAAGTTTGATGCATTATGCACATTGCTGTTGCAAGAGTCACTTTCCAGAAAAAACAGGACTAGGCAGCGTGCAGTTGAACAGGCTTTTATTGCTTCTCAAAGAAAGGGTGGTAACAGTAATGCAGCCACTTCTTATGGTTCTGCTGCAAGTGGCAAAACTTCTGTTCCTAATGCTTCTGCTGGCAGTACTTCGTCTGGAAATTCTAGTGATAAGGGCAAAAAGAAGATGCGTTGCCATTATTGTAAAGCCAATGATCACTTGATCAAGTCGTGTCCTAAGTTGAAGGCCAAAGAGGCTAAGAAGAAAGAGGGTGGTTCCACTGCAAATGCTGGTTCCACTACAAATGCAGCCATTGTTGAGTCTTCTGTGAAAGGAGACTGTGTTGCTGATGTTGATGCAGAATGGGCTTTTAGCGCAGAGTGCACTTACAATCCTAATGTCCATGATGCATGCTTGTCAGTTGCTGCAGATTCACATGTGTGGTATTTTGACAGTGGTGCTAAAAAGCACATTACCTCACATCGTGAATTGTTTACCTCTCTCGAGTCTGTCCCTCATGGGAATTCAGTCACTTGTGCCAACAATGCCTCTTATCCAGTTCAGGGAGTTGGAAAGATTGTGCTCACTGCCGCTAATGGCAGTTCCTTCACACTTGTTGATGCACTTTATGTACCTGGGATCAAGAAGAATCCCTTGTTTGTATCTGCACTTGCTAGACTTGGACTTGTAGTCAAATTTGTGGATGACAGATGTACAGTTCATGATCTCAGTTTTGGTGATGAAATTGTTGCATCTGGGCTTTTGTGTCGTGGGCTGTATAAGCTCACTTTGTATGACAAGTGTGGACAAAATTTTGCAAATGCTGTTGCAGATTCAAGGGCTATTTCAGATGCAAAACTTTGGCATGCACGTTTTGGTCATCTGAATTTTGCCAGTTTGCTGCGTTTGCAGAAATCTGATATGGTTGCTTTTTTGCCGCCTCTTGAAGCACCTGTCAAACATGTTTGTGAAGGCTGTATTTTGGGTAAGATGCAGCGTTCTAAATTTCCAAAGGATGGTTCAGTTCGGGCCACATGCAGGTTGCAGCTTGTGCATAGTGATGTTTGTGGGCCCATACAAACTCCGTCCTTGGGCAATTACCTGTACTTCGTGACTTTCATTCATGATTACTTCAGGCATGCATGGGTATTTCCGCTTAAAGCAAAGTCCAAAGTTTTTATGTGCTTCAAACAATTTCTGGCTATGGCTGAAAATGTCTCGAAATGTACTATGGGCACCCTCCGTTCCGATTGAGGGGGGGAGTATATGTCTCATGAATTTAATGCATTTCTGGCTAGTCGTGGGATAAAACACCAATGTACAGTGCCTTATACACCTCAGCAAAATGGTGTTGCTGAGAGGAAAAACAGGTCACTGACGGAAATGGCACGATGTATGGTCAAGAGTCAAGCTTTGCCGCATTCTTTTTGGCTTGAGGCCATCATGTGTGCCACTTATGTACTTAACAGGTGTCCTACGAAAGCTTTGCAGTCTATTACTCCATATGAAGCATGGCATGATAGAAAGCCTTCTATTGAGCACATGCGTGTTTTTGGCTGTTTGGCATAGGCTTTGGTGCCACAAGTGCAGCGCAGAAAATTGGATGATAAGGCTGTCAAATGTATTTTTGTTGGTTATAGTGCTGAAAGCAAAGGTTACAAGTTGTATCATCCGCAAACAAAACGTATTTTGGTTTCACGGGATGTAGTGTTTGTGGAAGATTCTGTTTAGCCCTTGATGTCATGTACCAGAGACAGTAATGTAAGCTCACAGGACATTTATGACACTTTGTTGCCTCTTTTCAGTGGTGGAAATACGAATGTAAGTTCCAATGAGGCAAATGTACAGCCTATGGGGGTTTCTGAAAATGTTTTAGATCAGCCTATTACTGATGCAGATGTACATGATGTACTTGATGAGGAAAGGGCTGAAAATGAGCAGGCTAGAGGTATGCCAAAATGGCTGGTGCACACTTTGCGTGACAGTAAATTGGATGCACCTTTGTCTAGTCGTACTCGTTCAGGCTCTCGCCATGCATCTTATGCATCAGATTGTTATGCTTTGGCTATGTCTAGTTTACATGATGTTGAGGAGCCTCTATCTTTTGATGAATCACAGAATTCAGAAAATTGGCTGGCTGCCATGCAATCAGAATATGATCCACTTATAGAGAATGACACGTGGACTTTATGTGATTTGCCTCTTGGCAAAAAGGCCATTGGTACGAAGTGGGTTTACAAGTTGAAACGCAAACCGGATGGTGAGATCGATCGCCATAAGGCTCGACTTGTTGCAAAGGGTTATGCACAGCAAAAAGGCATAGATTATGAAGAGACTTTTGCTCCCACTTGTCGTATGACTACTGTACGTTTTCTATGTGCATTGGCAGCTCATTTTGGTTGGGATGTACATCAATCAGACATTGTTACTGCTTTCTTGAATGGTGACATATTTGAGGAAGTTTATGTAACGCAGCCTCGCGGTTTTGTCATAAAAGGACAAGAGGACAAAGTGTGCAGATGTAAGAAGGCTTTGTATGGGTTGAAGCAATCTCCTCGTGCTTGGTATGAGAAAGCTGACACTCATTTGTTGAAACAAGGCTTTCGTAACAGTCCAACAGAAAGCACATTGTATGTAAAGTGTGAGGGTGATGTACTTCTCATTGTGGTTCTTTATGCCGATGATTTGCTGATCACTGGACCATATGAGAGACATATTGCTGAATTTAAGGCTAATTTGAATGCTACTTTCAAGATAAAAGATTTGGGACTGTTGCACCATTACTTGGGTATACAGTTTAAGTAGTGTGATGGTGGTATTGCCTTGTGTCAGAAAAGTTACATAGAGACATTGCTATGTAAGTTTGGACTTGAGGATTGCAAACCTATTGCCACTCCCATGGAAACAGGTTTTAAGTTGAGTCTACATGATGCTGGTGATCCTGCTGATGTCACTCTTTACCAAACTGCTGTTGGTTGCCTCATTTATGTATGCAACGCGAGGCCGGATATTCAGTTTGCAGTCTCACAGGTCAGCAGATTTATGCATAGCCCAGGGTCTAAGCATTGGCAGGCTGTCAAGAGGATTTTCCGCTACCTTAGTGTCACTTTACATCTTGGATTGTTTTATCCCAAGGGGGGATCATTGCCGCCAGACTTACATGCTTTTTCGGACTCAGATTGGGCTCGTTGTTTTGACACGCGAGTGTCCACAAGTGGTTTTTGTCTCATGCTTTGCAGTTCATGTATATCATGGTTGAGCAAGAAGCAACCTACTGTGGCCACTTCGAGTTGTGAGGATGAGTACAAGGCAGTCTTCACAGCTACGGTTGAGTGTGTATGGCTCAGACGCCTTATGGCTGATTTGGGTGTTGGACAGGACACTGCCAACACTATCTACACTGACAGTCAGAGCGCATTGGCAGTTGCAAGGAACCCAGTTTTTCATGCTCGCACAAAGCACATTGAGGTGCATTACCACTATGTCAGGGAGAGGCTCTCTGCAGGAGAGATCAGCTTGGCTTATGTGCCAACACAGGAAAACCTTGTAGATCTTTTCACAAAGGCATTGTCTTGTAAGAAGCTTGAAGCTTTCCGCAAAGCTTTGGGCTTACTCCCCTTTGTGGACTGATCCTGTCCTCAGGGCATGGCACTTCCCTTTACTCATGTGCCAGCTCTCGTTCACCGCATCACTCCAGGGGGGATTTGTTACCATTCACATGTGGTAGTGATGTGTGTGAACACACTAGGACCGCCGGGGAATTTTTTTCCTCTTTACGAGGTTTTTTCCCCCGAGCATTGTATATACGCCCATCACTCTAGTGCTATCTATCTTTCCATTGCACACCAAGTAACACACTCTCCATTGTGTGCCTTGAGCTTCCTTCATCTTCTCCAAGATGTGTGTGTTTCTCTGCAACCCTAATTCCAACAATTGGTATCAGAGCAGGTCACGTCCTCCCGGGCTTAGTCGCAAGCTGCTCCAGCACATGCCTGCTCACTTTCTCCGATTTCAGTGAGCTTTGGTGAGCGTTCGTAGGTCCACAAAAATTTTGGGACGGCTCGAAGAGCTTGGTCTGCTCAGAATTTTGATTTGGGCTCATTTCGGCCTCCGTTTCCACTACAGGCAGTACTGCACAGGCTATTTCGTCATTTTGTGCAGAATTTCTGTCAGTGCCGTGTTCTCATTACAGGTGCCTTATAGTCTTCTACGGTTTGTGCTATATAGCACACGTTGTTCCCGCTCCGTTTCTCCTATTTTCGGGCAGTTTCCACATCAGGTGCAGCATTTACCATGGTCGACAACAACAACACAGATGTGTTCAAGATGTTTGCTACTGAGGACAGGTTGGATGGGGATAACTACCCTATGTGGGCTTATATGATGCAACATGTTCTTGTGTCAAAGGGTGTCTGGAACATTGTGCAGGGCATTGATGTACGTCTTGGTTCTGAGGATGTAGGCGATGTTGAGGATGTTGCAGGTCTTGCTGCAAGGATTGCAGCTGTTAGAGTTGTTTTGCCTACGGCAGAACAAGCTCGTTGGGATGTTAAGGATGCGCAGGCTCATGCATTGATTGCGTTGTCTGTGAAGCGCACCATTGTTCCTCACATTCGTTCAGCAAAATCTGCAAAACAGGCTTGGGATATTCCAGCAGGTCTTTATGCAAGCCGCAATGAGGCTAAAATTGCTTTGCTGCGTAAAGAGCTGGAGTCGAAGATTATGCATGAGGAAGATGATATGGACACTTTCCTTGCTAGTGTCAAGGATATCAATGAGCAGCTTATTTCTGAAGGGGAAGTCATTTCAGACGGTTCCCTTCTGCAGACAGTTCGTGATGCCTTACCAGATTCCTACCAGACTTTTGCTAGTACTTGGAGACTGATGACCCAAGGAAATCCTGAAGTTGTCAAGTTTGATGCATTATGCACATTGCTGTTGCAAGAGTCACTTTCCAGAAAAAACAGGACTAGGCAGCGTGCAGTTGAACAAGCTTTTATTGCTTCTCAAAGAAAGGGTGGTAACAGTAATGCAGCCACTTCTTATGGTTCTGCTGCGAGTGGCAAAACTTCTGTTCCTAATGCTTTTGCTGGCAGTACTTCGTCTGGCAATTCTAGTGATAAGGGCAAAAAGAAGATGCGTTGCCATTATTGTAAAGCCAATGATCACTTGATCAATTCGTGTCCTAAGTTGAAGGCCAAAGAGGCTAAGAAGAAAGAGGGTGGTTCCACTGCAAATGCTGGTTCCACTACAAATGCAGCCATTGTTGAGTCTTCTGTGAAAGGAGACTGTGTTGCTGATGTTGATGCAGAATGGGCTTTTAGCGCAGAGTGCACTTACAATCCTAATGTCCATGATGCATGCTTGTCAGTTGCTGCAGATTCACATGTGTGGTATTTTGACAGTGGTGCTAAAAAGCACATTACCTCACATCGTGAATTGTTTACCTCTCTCGAGTTTGTCCCTCATGGGAATTCAGTCACTTGTGCCAACAATGCCTCTTATCCAGTTCAGGGAGTTGGAAAGATTGTGCTCACTGCCGCTAATGGCAGTTCCTTCACACTTGTTGATGCACTTTATGTACCTGGGATCAAGAAGAATCCCTTGTCTGTATCCGCACTTGCTAGACTTGGACTTGTAGTCAAATTTGTGGATGACAGATGTACAGTTCATGATCTCAGTTTTGGTGATGAAATTGTTGCATCTGGGCTTTTGTGTCGTGTGCTGTATAAGCTCACTTTGTATGACAAGTGTGGACAAAATTTTGCAAATGTTGTTTCAGATTCAAGAGCTATTTTAGATGCAAAACTTTGGCATTCACGTTTTGGTCATCTGAATTTTGCCAGTTTGCTGCGTTTGCAGAAATCTGATATGGTTGCTTCTTTGCCGCCTCTTAAAGCACCTGTCAAGCATGTTTGTGAAGGCTCTATTTTGGGTAAGATGCAGCGTTCTAAATTTCCAAAGGATGGTTCAGTTCGGGCCACATGCAGGTTGCAGCTTGTGCATAGTGATGTTTGTGGACCCATGCAAACTCCGTCCTTGGGCAATTACCTATACTTCGTGACTTTCATTCATGATTACTCTAGGCATGCATGGGTATTTCCGCTTAAAGCAAAGTCCGAAGTTTTAATGTGCTTCAAACAATTTCTGGCTATGGCTGATAATGTCTCGAAATGTACTATGGGCACCCTCCGTTCCGATCGAGGGGGGGAGTATATGTCTCATGAATTTAATGCATTTCTGGCTAGTCGTGGGATAAAACACCAATGTACAGTGCCTTATACACCTCAGCAAAATGGTGTTGCTGAGAGGAAAAACAGGTCACTGACGGAAATGGCACGATGTATGGTCAAAAGTCAAGCTTTGCCGCATTCTTTTTGGCTTGAGGCCATCATGTGTGCCACTTATGTACTTAACAGGTGTCCTACGAAAGCTTTGCAGTCTATTACTCCATATGAAGCATGGCATGATAGAAAGACTTCTATTGAGCACATGAGTGTTTTTGGCTGTTTGGCATATGCTTTGGTGCCACAAGTGCAGCGCAGAAAATTAGATGATAAGGCTGTCAAATGTATTTTTGTTGGTTATAGTGCTGAAAGCAAAGGTTACAAGTTGTATCATCCGCAAACAAAACGTATTCTGGTTTCACGGGATGTAGTGTTTGTGGAAGATTCTGTTTAGCCCTTGATGTCATGTACCAGAGACAGTAATGTAAGCTCACAGGACATTTATGACACTTTGTTGCCTCTTTTCAGTGGTGGAAATACGAATGTAAGTTCCAATGAGGCAAATGTACAGCCTATGGGGGTTTCTGAAAATGTTTTAGATCAGCCTATTACTGATGCAGATGTACATGATGTACTTGATGAGGAAAGGGCTGAAAATGAGCAGGCTAGAGGTATGCCAAAATGGCTGGTGCACACTTTGCGTGACAGTAAATTGGATGCACCTTTGTCTAGTCGTACTCGTTCAGGCTCTCGCCATGCATCTTATGCATCAGATTGTTATGCTTTGGCTATGTCTAGTTTACATGATGTTGAGGAGCCTCTATCTTTTGATGAATCACAGAATTCAGAAAATTGGCTGGCTGCCATGCAATCAGAATATGATCCACTTATAGAGAATGACACATGGACTTTATGTGATTTGCCTCTTGGCAAAAAGGCCATTGGTACGAAGTGGGTTTACAAGTTGAAACGCAAACCGGATGGTGAGATCGATCGCCATAAGGCTCGACTTGTTGCAAAGGGGTATGCACAGCAAAAAGGCATAGATTATGAAGAGACTTTTGCTCCCACTTGTCGTATGACTACTTTACGTTTTCTATGTGCATTGGCAGCTCATTTTGGTTGGGATGTACATCAATCAGACATTGTTACTGCTTTCTGGAATGGTGACACTAAGTAACACACTCTCTATTGTGTGCCTTGAGCTTCCTTCGTCTTCTCCAAGCTGTGTGCGTTTCTCTGCAACCCTAATTCCAACAGTATCTGACTTAAAGACATGGCGGCATTATTTGTATGGAGCTCAGTTTGAGATTGTGTTTGACCATGAAAGCATAAAATTGTTTACACAACAAACCGACTTGAAGGGTCAAAAGGCCAGGTGGACTGAGATTCTTCACGAGTATGACGCAAAGCTCCGGTATTGTAAAGAACGATAAAATGTGGTGGTTGATGGTCTCAGTCGTATGCCTGAGATCAATTCTCTTTTGTTCACAGAACTTCGCAATGAGTTTTTGGATTCTCTGAAGGGCAAATATGAGCATGATGACGCATACTCCAAAGTGTGGAGTCATATGCAAATGAGGGATCCTTCTCACTCCAATCACTACGACAAAAAAGGGGACGTTCGACGCAGGTTTTGACGCACCCTGTCGAAAAAACCGTCAATATACGCATTCGCTATATGCGTCGATATACGCGTCGAAAGGTAATATTATCGACGCATATTTCGACGGGCTTAGCGATGCATATAGCGACGACCATAACAGAAAAAAAAAATTCTTGGGCAGAGGACAGGCAGCCTGGCCTGTGCCCAGTGAAAAGATGGACACAACCACTGTCCTCTGCCCAAGAAAGCGATAGCACCAAAATCAACCGTGCGCAGAAATTTCGGCAAAGTTCCCTTCGTTTTTACATAAACTTTTCAAAAAAAACCATATCATGTATACGCCTCCTACATGCTATCCATGTAGGATCTCACATGAGATTTAAGGCCAGTGAAAGAAATGAAATGAACTTTGTGCAAAACCATAACTGTACCAACTTAAAACCATAACCATAACGAACTTAATTTGTGCAAAACAATAACCGGCCATAACCACTTTGATCAAAACCATAATGCAGATAACCATAACCATAAACAAAACAATAACCATAAGCATAACCAAAAAGTTAAACATAACCATAAACAAAACAAGAACCATAACCATGTCTATACAAGAATAGGAGAAATAACCATGTCTATACAATGACAATGACAATAACCATAACCATAAGAAAAACAATAACTGTCTGAACAATAACCATAACCATATATGTCTATACAAAAAAGAGACACAGAAGCGTGTCTATGTCTCACAAAGCGTATATATGAAATCCACTGATGACTAGGCTTCACAACCTGCACATAGGACAAGTCACAAAATTAGTATTGATATTACTTCACATATACTTATTTAATTAAATCAACTCACACATATTAACGTCTCACCTCAAGCAATCAGCGAGACTCTAAGGCCTCCAAGTCTACAGGCTCTCCTGAAGCATCAGGATCATTCAATACTTCATGAATACCTCTGCGATATCCATCTGTCTCCTCCTGGCGTGTCGGGGCTCGATGCATCGCAAGATTTTGCGTTTATACAAAAATCAAAGTAATAAGAATACATGATTCATCACGTTTAAAAAAACACCATAGCTAGAATTGGATTGGAAACTCACAAACTCATAGCGAAAGGTGTCGAAGCCTCCGCTGCCAAGATGAGATGTCCCCCTGGTCATCTGTCATATTTGCGCGGGCTGACGCTGCTGTCTGAACCGCGTGTCCACTGTCCGCTCATCCTCCCTGATCTGCTGCCACGTCTCGTGTGGGATGCCCGAAGGCTTCGGCGAGCCGATCCTGAAAGCCTGTCGAGCTGCATCTCGTCGATGTTTCACGGTGTCCCGTGCAACACACCCTTGATCCACATCCTCGAAACAGCCTTTGAACCCGGAGCAGGCTGGTACTCTCTCATGATGGTCTCCACTATATAACTGACTTTGTCCTCATCCTGGTCAGGCCAAGGCATCAGAATGCTAGTTGAAAACTGCAACTCCGTGAGCTGGCGAATCCGCTGTCTCATCTCAGTCCCGACTCTATCCATGTCAACAGAACCATCTGCCCGTAAAGTATAGATCTTGGAGGCACTACGATCGTGTGCCCCCCAAGGTGTCCAAGGTGTGCCAAGAGGTGTGTCGAGAGGTGTGCCTGGGTAGGACGGGGGTCGTGAGCGAGGAGGGGTCGAAGCATCTGTGGACCCTCCTCCACAGCAACATCCACCTCCACCTGACGATCATCGAGATCGGCGAGTGCGCCTGTGCTGCGGAGATGAGGACGTACCCGCCTCTGCCGCACCCCTAGGTGTCAAAGCGGTCATGATGGGAGACCTCGTAGGCGTCGTACCCGTAGGCGTCCCTCCCCCCCCCATAGGCATCCCTCCCCCCATAAGCGTCGGACCCTCGAGTGTGAAGCCCGGAGGCGTAGTACCCGTGCCTCTCGCTACCCAGTACTGAGAAGCCTCTGCCATCTGATTGGGCGTCATCCGTGTGACGAAGCCCATAAATGCATCTGCACTCATAGAAGCGGGATCTGGAAACTGGTCTGCCATACTAAAGTCCTGCACAAAGAAAGTAAAATAAAGCGTCAGAACACCTTTGTTTAAATTAACTTTAAGCTTAATTTTAAATCAACGTCTTCACACAAACACTTACAGGCCTAGGCCTCGACGAGTGATGCATCATCGATAAGATCTTGCACCGTATCGTCATCTATCTCTAATTGCAGACATAACTTTGCCCCAACTCACTCTGGAAGATTGTCTTCATCCATTGCATCTTTATCTACAAGTGTCAATTCTGCCTCGTTCGCGTCATCCCTTGTATATTTGTTAGCTTCCTCTGTCATACCTTCGTCCATCTCATCTAATGTCACAGTAATATGGACGTCGTCTGACCGACTTTCCTCCAGGAGCTCTTGCCCTTCAAATACTTGTTTATTTCTTGGAGAAACCTGAACCACAAACCACCATTATCGCTCTCGAGGCTCCAGTACAAAGACCACTTGCTCGCAATGTTCGGGGAGAGCAAATGTGTCGCTCGCATCTGTCCAAACCTTTGTAGAATCTATTTGCACAAGCTTGTTTCCATCTCTACGTACCGTTGCATTAAGACCAGAAGTAATCACCTTGAACCACTTCACATCCAACAAAAACATCTCAAACCGCCTAAAGCTGACTTTCAGGATATCTGACACCAGACCACAGTAATCCAAGTTGCTAGTGCTCTCATTCGTGTCTCTGGCACTGGCCCTGCTCTTTTGCATGAAACTAACCATTACCCCACTGTCAAACGTGTTTCTTCTGCTGCCAATTTGTTGTGTTCTGAAATGCTTTTCATGTGACCACAGTGCCATGTATGTATGATACTTCCGATCACATCCAATAGCCAGCTCTTCGTCTTCTAGAGATATGGGTTCTCCGATCTGTCAAGCTGCTCTCACTGTCTTGTCCAACCATGCCATTGTAGGGAATTCAGATAGAGGAGCGAGATAGTCTGGCAAGGGTAAGCCTCTAGTCTTTCGGCTTCACCTGAAATCGTGTCGCTCCCTATTGCGTCTCTCTTTCTCTTCTTCGTACCTTTCAAGCCATTTTTGCATCGATGCTGAATTTAGTATACAGAACTTCATGATCTTTTCTCGCATGGCGTCGTTCATTTTCTTTGGCACCCCTTGCCCTTGCGGCTCCTTTCCCACCAGTCTTGCATCCTCCTCATCGCTCCATAGTCGAGGCATTTTTGGGTCAGAAACGGATAGAAATTCGGTCGTCAAGACAAGAGACTCTTGCACCATGGCATCCTTCTGCCATGCTCCCCTCTCGACGCGCTTTTTGGCGAACAAAACCCTTAAGTGTTTTCATGAACCGCTCTAGAAAGAACATCCAACAGCTGTGGACTGTACCTGCCACTACAACCTCATCTACTACATGGACGAGCAAGTGCATTTGGATAGTTAGGCAGCTCGTGGGTAGATACTTCTCAATCATGCAAACTGCCTCAATGGAGTTAGCCCTTGCGACTGCAATAGATTCCTCCCGTATCTCCTTGGAAGAGATCCACCGCACTAGCTCTGAAATCTTGTATATGTAGGTCCACACTTCCTCCGTTAAACACCCCTTGATCGCAATTGGAAGAATGAATTGCAAGAACTTATGCCAGTCGTGCGATTTCAGTCCTGACAGTTGATCGTCACGGGTGAATGCTATCTTGGGACATCGCATATATCATGTTGGCATCCTGAACTCTAAAATCACCCTTTTAACTTGTCGCTCTTCGCTTTTTAGCAATACCCATGGTGCTCTTGGAAGTTTTGTTTGGCCAGCTGCATTGGTGAAAGGCCACAGCTCTGGCATCTTCCCAACTGACTGCAAATCATCTCGTGAAGCTCGATTGTCTTTCATTCCCATGATTGTCTTCTAGAGGAGCTCTCCCACATTCTTGAATATATGCATTGGATCCAGCAAATGGTTAATTAGTAGATCACCCCAGTATGGCAATGTATGGAGAATGGACAAACGTTTCATCCCTGGAATAGGTTGCCCCTCATGTTGCTCCCATCGTCGACGCCACTCTTGTACATGCATAGGATGACATTCGACGCGACCAAGCTGACCTTCGCGCAAGTGATGGCCATCTGGAAGATAACGGTGGTGGCCTTGATAAATTGTCTTTCGAAGAGAGGCAGAATAGCGCACATCCAAAGACTTTCCGCAAATTGGACATGCATTGTATCCCGAATTTGTTAGCCCTGCATATATTAAAGCATGAATCAGGCCAAGGCAAAGTGCTTGCGAATAGCGAGAATTTTGTAAATCAAGAACCATTATCAGAAGCTTCCCCGTATCCTGGCCAATCATGCATAGTCCACATAAGAAGTCCATGGATCCTTGCATGTTGTTGTCCTACTGCTTCAACCGCATCTTCTATGTCGATCCCATGCCATAACTCCTGGAGCTCGTCAACTAGTGGAGCTAGATAAACATCCATGTTTTTTGCCTTGAACTTACCAGGTACAATCAAGCTTAATATCAAATGACCCTTCTTGATGGCAAGCCACAGCGGGAGGTTGTAATTGATAAGGCACACAGGCCAAGTGCTCCATGACGAGCTTCTCAAGCCAAATGGATTGACTCCATCCATTGCCATGCCCAAACGCAAATTGCGTGGTTCACTCTTAAAATGTGGCCAGGTATCTTCAATGTGCCTCCAAGCCTTTGAATTAGCGGGCACCCTAAATGTTGCATCAGTGGATCTATTCGTAGAATGCCACCGCATCAACTTTGCAATGGAACCACAACGAAACATGCTTTTTATTCTAGGAATAATAGGAAAATACCGCAACACTTTAGCTGGCACTGTCTCGCCAACTGCATCTTGTTTGTAGCGCATTGCTCCGCACTTAGGACACGACAGACAATCTACGAATTCATTGCGAGAAAGAATGCAATCATTTGGACATGCATGAATCTTGTTGTAGTCCAAGACAACTGAGGTCAATAGTTGCTTTGCGTCTGGCCTAGAGGGGAGCATTTCATTGCCAGCCGGGAGAAGTTGCTCCCGCAACAACCTGTTTAAGCCACATTAAATTAAAAAGCTCTCTAAGCACGTCACCGTTGCAATCGAAAAATCTCTTTTGTAAATTATGTACCTAAACAAAGCAGTGACGCTTGCATCTGACCACTCGTACACTGACTGAAGACTGAAAAACGCCAGACAAGTACAAAGCACAAATATTTTGGCGCCTTCAAAGATTGGTTGGCGTGCCAACTTCCTCAACATGTCTTTAGGAGATAGGCGCACGGCTTCTAGTGCTGCTTCGTTAGCGTTATCCTTGCTTGTCTGGAAGAAGGCATCGAGCATCTCCTCCATGCCTTCGTCTTCTGTCTGTAAGCCCTTTTCTGCGTCCATCCTTGGCTCTATATTGGTCGGACCTTCATGCATAATCCTTTTTCTCTCTCTCTCAGATGTAGGTGTTATGTCGCGAAAATCAATGCCCGTTCCATAGGAGTCGTATCGTAGATTCTGTACAGTTTCTTTAGCAAACTCTCCGTACTTTTGCACATGCTCATTACATATCCTACGCTTGCGCAGGATTTGATACTTGCAGAGCGTGCACGAGCATGCAATATTTTCCTCCATGTTAGTTGATGACGTTGCCATCACAATGATTATGAATGTTGTTTTAATATATATACTCCTCACAATGTAAACTATCTCGCATTCTCTAGTCTTGCCCAATCTCCGTACACCTCAGTCCAGAGGTGTACGCAGATCAGGACCACCGGGTCAAAATCTCGTCTTTATTGGTCAAATCCTATATGGGTAGACACATACGTGCACTCCCAGGTGTACATGGCAATGCATGTAGTGGGCAAAACCTCTTTGCCTCTTTTAGTTCCATAGTTTCTTCTAGAGGGAGAGAGAGAGAGAGAGAGAGAGAGAGAGAGAGAGAGAGAGAGAGAGAGAGATAGAGAGAGTTTCTGTCCTTTTCACACAATTGGTCAGCCAACCTAACTCTTTCTCTCTCTCTTTCTCTATCTACTATCTATCTCTCTCTCTACCTCTGTAGCTATCCCTAGTTAATTCTCTCTCTCTCTCTCTCTCTCTCTCTCTCTCTCTCTCTCTCTCTCTCTATATATATATATATATATATATGTCACTCTCTATCTCTCTCTCTATCTACGTACCCTATCTCTCGTTCTTTCTCTCTCGATCTCGCTCTCGCTATCTCCCTTTCTCTCTCTCTCGATCTCGCTCTCGCTATCTCTCTTTCTCTCTCTATTTCCCTATTTTCCTATCTCTCTCTCTATCTCGCTCTCCACTTCCCTATCTCTCTCTCTCTATATATATATATATATCACTCTCTTTCTCTCTTTCTCTCTCTCTCTCTCTATTCCCTATCTCTTTCTCTCTCTCTATTTTCCTCTCTCTCTCTCTCTCTCTCTCTCTCTCTCTCTCTCGCTCTCTCTCTCTCTCTCTCTCTCTCTCTCTACTGATCGAACGAGCGACTAAGCTAGGGAGATCCAGATGCCCACGACTGCGGAGGCCAGACTACACAACATCGATAGAGGCTGCATCAGAGGATCCAGGTCACTTTGGCTTGACATGCACAATGCCCGGTCAGATTACTAACCATGGAGGAGATTGATGAGGTCCGCCACCGACAGATGCTGGATCTCCTATGATCTACGTATCCCACCTAGCTATTTTAGCTGCTTGGTCCACACCCAGCAGTTTAGGATTCCATAATATTTTATTTTGTCATTTTGTCATCTTGTTATTCTAACTTGGTATCAGATCCACCACATCGTAACTTTCTGGTCTCATAGGTTACTTTGGCCTTTTGAAGACGTTAATATAACATATCATTTCATTTCTCTCTTTAATTTCTCTTTCTTTAATTTTCATTTCCTACGCATACATTAATTCTCTCTCTCTCTCTCTCTCTCTCTCTCTCTCTCTCTCTCTCTCTCTCTCTCTCTCTCTCTCTCTCTCTCTCTAGTTTTAATTTCCTACGCATACATTTTTCTCTCTCTCTTTAATTTCCTACACGCACACACACTTCTCTCTCTCTCTAACTTTTTAATTTCTTATTTACACACACACACACACACATTTCTCTCTCTCTCTCTTTCTTTAGTTTCTTACACACACACACGTTTCTCTCTCTCTCTACTACACACACACCGCTCTCTCTCTTTCCTACACACACACACACACGCTCTCTCTCTCTCTCTCTCTCTCTCTCTCTCTCTCTCTCTCTCTCTCTCTCTCTCTCTCTCTCTCTCTCTCTCTCCTACACACACACAATGAGAGAGAGAGAGGGGTTGGGTGGGGGGGGGGGGGGGGGGGGGGGGGGGGGGAGAGTTTCATAATACCTGCGCAGCAGGTTTCGGCCAAGATCTGAGCGCGCGCGTTGAAGGCGAAAATGGCCCCTATGCGCGCGGGTTCCCCTTTTTTTCCCCCAATTTTTTAGCGTCGAAATGTGCGTCGATATACTCGTGGTAATGTCCGTCGATATACGCGTGGAAAAGCATGCCTTGCCACGCGTATTTCCACGCGCATATCGACGGCTATTCCGACGCATATATCGACGGGATAAAAGTACGTCGATATCCGCGTGGAAAGGTACGGCCGTCGATATATACTGCGTCGATATCTTGATGTTATGTTGTAGTAAATGCTTGTAGTGTTTTGTTAACCTCCATAGACAGTTCTGCTCTGTCGAGTGATGAACTACAGAGATGGAAGAATTTTTCCATCGATAATAGGTACCTACTCCACAAGGGGAGAGTTTGTGTACCGACGGACACGGACATTCGGCGCTAAATTCTTTATGAATGTCATGATAGCCCAAGTGCAGGGCACCCAGGCATTAAAAAGACTTATGCTCTCGTAAGACAACAGTTTTATTGGCCAAATTTACATGGTTTTGCTCAAGACTGTGTCTTGCATTGCCAAAAATGTCAAGTTAACAAAGAAGAGCGCCTGAAGGCAGAAGGACTCTTACATCCTTTGGAGATTCACAATGGTAAATGGGAAAGTATCTCTATGAATTTTATTGTGGGTTTACTAACCACTGTCCGAGGTCATGACTTGGTATCGGTGGTTGTAGATCAGTTGACTAAACTATGCAAGTTTATTCCAACCAAGTCGACCATAAAGACTCTAGAATCAGCTAAGTTATTTGTGAACAATCTGTACAAGTTGTATGGATTGCCAAATAACATTGTCAGTGATCATGATCCCAAGTTTAAGTGTCATTTTTGGAGGGTTGTGTTTTAACAATTGGGTACAAAACTCAACCTTAGTGTAGCAAATCGTCTAGAAACGGATGGTCAAACTGAACGAGTTATGTTGGGGTATATGCGCCTGTGCCTTGCCCGGCCCCCCAGAGTCTGGGCGCCCACTGACTTGTATACCTTATACATAGCATAAGTGTATAGGGGGCTGCTCACTCTTTGAGTCTCCCCACCCATATCTGTGTGTCGAGTCTCCTTCTCTCTCTCACTCTCCGTTTGTGGTGCTCTCCGATCCCCTTCAATTGGTATCAGAGCGACAGGTGTGAGAGCGTAGATGGACGGCTTCGCGATGAACTCGTCAGCTATGGCGGAGAGGTCACAGATCTGAGCAAAGAAATAGAGGAGGCTTTTGGGCAACCATACAAAGGCTTGCAGGAGAGCTCTCGGGAGCTTCCTAGTGCTCATAGATCAGTCCACAGTTCCTCTACAGATCAGCCCACTGTGTACAGCATTTTCCCTCTTCTCGGCAAGCTTTGCAACGGCTACATCGGCGACAGATTGGAGCTTGGAGCTTCCATAGACATGGAAGCATTGTGAAATTGATGCATTCAGCTCATGTATCGAGGTGGGAAGTGAGTTTGAGCCTTTCTATGAGCTCAAAGAAGCACATAAGAAAGTCGTTCAGTTTTTGGCAGTTTGATAGCAGTCCACTGTTTTGCTCATAACTTGAGCTACAAAGCTCCGATTCCAAAACTTTTTGGTTCAAAATGGATCAGGCTTCAAGCTCTACGACTTTGTTTTCTGATTCGGAGTGCAGGTGGTCTGAAATTAAAAACACAGAGACTGTTTTTCAGGACAGTTTTGGGCTCTGTTGTTTTCTTTGCTGCAGACAGCTTACCCGTGCACACTGCAGATAGCAAGCACATTTGCAGGTGTTACAAGATCGGGTTTGACTCCCAGGTACAAGTTGAGTCTAGTTAGTACTCCCACAGGTGTTGCCAGTTGCAGTTGAGTGGTTCTTCTGCAGTGTTGTGGCTTGCATACATGGTCTTTGAGCGGGTAATGCTCTATGTATGCTTATGTGGTGAGCAGTAGATCTTGTGAGCAAGTGCAAAGGTTGGTTGTGGATGACATGTATGGTCACCTGTGGTACTCTTTGTGAGCATTTGTTGGAAACAGGTTTGCAGAACTTATGCATGTATGTTGAGTGTAGTTTGATGCGCATTGATTGCTCATTGTATTGAGCTTGCAGGACAATGGTTCTTTTGTGTTGATGGCCATTGTGCGTCGAAACTCTAGCGAAATTTCCCATGAGTTTTATGCGCATCATTTATGCGATCTAGGTAGAGGTTGTGGGTTGCACTCAGCATTTGCGTGCGGTGTTCTCTGCAGGTGGGAGATTTGTGCGTGTGTATACATCGATACCGCACAGTGTGGGCTTGGTGATTAGCTCACAGATTGCAGTGTGATACTAGAGCAGGCGAGGATTGTATTGACATTGCGGGAGCTCTATTTTGGAGTGTGTCTCACAGGTTTTACATTGTGTTTCTGGCCATATTTGTAGATAGTTTCCAGGTGTTGTTGGTGAGGTGGTTTTGCTTTCTAGTTTGCTACATTGTGCTCATGGCAGAGACAGGTGATCGCTCAGATTATGATCCCTCCGAAATGTGCATGTTTGATGGGTCAGACTTTGCAGCATGGAGAGAGTGTATGCTTGATGCATTAACACAGCGAGGGTTGCATCGACCATTGAGTGGTGATGCAAGTAGACCTTCAAACATGTCTGACGATCAATGGCAGGAGCTAGAGGATATGCCACTATCTACACTCTCTTTGCACCTTGCGGAATCTGTATATGCTCTTGTTATGTATGAGACCACTTCGAGAGCACTTTGGCGCAAATTACATGATATGTATGATATATCTGAGTCATCACGGACTCGTGTGAGACATGTACATTCACGAGCATGCCGACAGGTGACATGTTGGTATTGTGGTCATTCTGGACACGTTAGACGGCGCTATTTTTGTCGTATGCGACATAGTAGGAGACATGGAAGTCTCAGAGATGTATGTAGTGATGCCATGGACTCAGTTGCTTTGACAGTTGAGGCAGATGTAGTGTCGGAGTATACTAGTGACGGGGATGTCACTTTTACCTCAAGCTATGCACGAGATGCTATACATGTGGATAGTGCACTCCCTTTGCAGTGGTTGCTAGACGCAGATGCTATGTTTCATGTCACGCCACATCGTGAATGGTTTTGTAGCTATTCTAGCGGGATGCTTGGCAGTGTACGTTTGACCGATGGATCGGTGCATGCGATAGCAGGTGCAGGAGATGTGAGACTATCATTACCGAGTGGTGCATCTTACTTGTTACGACATGTGCGCTATGTACCAGATTTGACAGTGAGTTTAATATCGATTGGTCAGCTTAGAGATTGTGGATGTCAGATTTCGCTACGAGAGCGAGATTTTGTGATGCATTTGGGTTTGCTAGTGATTGCGAGAGGTGTCAGGAGTGGTACAGGTTACCCATTGCATGTGGATCACGGGAGAGATGGTGTTGTCTTTGTGATCATGCAGCCAGGTAGAGAGCGATAGAGCAGGCAAGTCTCTTTTGCTTGTGAGTTGCAGGATGCTTTGCATGGAGTGCAGAGAAGTGACCTTGTTGTGCAGGTTGCGTCTACGAATGCACAGGTAGAGCGGGACAGCTCTAGTGAGTCACAATAGGATGAGTCATCAGAGGTGATGACAGAGATGACTCACATGGATGCTGAGATGTCGACTATTGTGGAGTCATTTCTTGATATGATTATGCTAGAGCTTGATGCAGATTCAGGACAGATGGATACTCTTGGTACACATGTGATATGTGGTGGGCACGAGGAGTCACTCCAGAGCTCGGAGTCAGAGTGCCATGGTCTCTATGATAGGGGACAAGATTGCCATGAGTTGAGTTCTGAGGTGGAGGTGGCAGAGGTTGCCAGGGTTGCATCGGCATTCGGTGGTCTCATGTATGAGATGCTGATCTTGAGACCGGATATCGCAGCTGTAGTGGGAGCATTTGCAGTTGGGGTTGTCAGCCGTTTGTTGACTGATGATGGCATAGTGCACAAGGGAGATATGCAGGTATTGTGTACATACTTGCAGTACGTGTGCGGTACGTCTAGTGGTGTATGGACTTACACGGGAGCAGGACAGCCGGATGCACACGATCATAGCCAGCCAGTGGGCATCGATTGAGAGTGGTTTTCTCTCAGCTTTTGTAGTCTTTAGACTAGGTTCCCTTGCTTAAAGACACAGTCGCCTTTAAGTGGGAGGTTGTTGGGGTATAGGCGCTTGTGCCTTGCCCGGCCGCCCAGAGTCTGGGCGCCCACTGACTTGTATACCTTATACATAGCATTAGTGTATAGGGGGCTGCTCACTCTTTGAGTCTCCCCACCCATATCTGTGTGTCGTGTGTCTCCTTCTCTCTCTCACTCTCCGTTTGTGGTGCTCTCCGATCCCCTTCAAGTTAACCAAGTGCTAGAGGATATGCTACGAGCATACGTTAGCAAGAAACAAACAGATTGGGAAGAGTATCTACCTCTTCTTGAGTTTTCTTACAATAGTGCTAAGCATGTCATGACTGGATTTAGTCCTTTCATGCTCATGTATGTTTTTCAACCTAGGTCACCCATTACGGTGGGGTTGGCAAACAAAAAACTCCAACAGGTTAAGGACTTCCTCCAAGACCATATGGATATGCTAAAACTCGCTCGTCAAAATGTCCGACAAGTGCAAGATGAGTATAAGAAGTACGTTGATGAGAAAAGTAGGCAAGTTACCTTTGAGGAAGGGGAAGAGATATTTTTGCGTGTGCCAGAGCATTCAGAAAGTCTGAAGATTGGGCCAACACCTAAATTATCTCCAAGATATTGTGGTCCTATAACATTTAATGGTCTATAAACTTGTGTGTAGTAGAAAATAGCATGAACATAGTGAGCATTTCATTAGAATAGAATCCTAATGAGAATAACAAGAGTGCTTGGGTGGAGAGAGCAACCAAAAGTATAACACCTAGTTAGATAACACGAACAATACTTCAAAAGAGAGAGAAATTAAGCTATTGACAACAGTTGAGGACCGGATTTACATGGAGCTGGTCCCCCCTCCAAAAGGCTTTGTATTATGGTTTCTCCCATCAAGAGAGACATTTTACAATACAATTCTTTGTGTTCCTTCAATACTAGCTAGTGCAATGAAGATGGAAACTTCAAGCACTAAGCAAAACACTTATTAAACACAACATCAATTCTCTCACGGTCTCAGACCCAAGACATCACACACCTTCGAAGATGGTGAGAGCTAGCAGGGTATGAGAGTAGATTGAGAGGAAGAAGGAGTAGTCTTACGAGAAAGATGTACATCTCCTCACATAATCACTCATATTAGCATAGCTTAGATTAGTAATTAGCATGTTAGAGGAGATGAGCATGCATTGAATCTTGGCTCTTGGTTGGATTTGCATCACAAAGCCAAGAGTTGTTGGTGTAGGCCTCCCTTCTCACAAGCTTGGAGTAGGTGATAAGCTTTCCATTAAAGCTTGAGAAGGAGAGAGAGAGTCTTCTTGCTTCACACATGAGTTTGTGTGAGTGTGTGTGGATAATGCCTTGAGAAAATAAGTCCCCCTCTCTCTCTTGGTCGACCCCTCTTGCTATTTGCTCATGTTGCAACCCTATTGACCCTTTCCAGGCTTAGCCAATGAGAGTATTAAGAAGCATAAGTGATAGCCTTCTGACATGTGTCCCCCTTTCCCCTTTTGTGAGAGCTTTAGGTAATTAATAAATGCAACTAAAATCTCATTGGACCCCTTTGCCTCTTGGCCAATAGGAATCAAGCAAGCCATTGGGCTACTGAATGCTCATTGGACCCCTTGGGAGACTGTCCAATAGCCTTCTAAAGAGCTTAATTCTTTTAGTTTCTTTTATTACATGTTTTTAAATTACTTAAACTGGATTTACTCTAGCCTAATTCTCACTGGTCCACCTCCAAGGCCATCCAATAGGATTTGAGTACACCTTGTGGGCATCTGGCCTAGGGAGCTGACATGTGTCCCTCATTCCCTTTGTGTAAAGGGAGCTTGTGTGAGTGTGTGTGCGTGTTTCTCTACTTCCAGAGATCGCCCCCTCCTATGTAGGACTTGTGAAGACTTTTTGGGAATACAAAGCATCCAATTTCCCTAGTGTTTGACCTTTGGACACAACCTTTGAATTTTGGAACCTTAGCATTGTGGAAGTCTTAATGGGCTTAACCTTAGGGTCTTTTAAGCCCATTGTTGCACCTTTCTCTTTTGGAGATGCCCCCCCCTTTGGATCCCTATTTTCCCTCCTTTGGATCCCTACTGTGGCCGGTCTGCCAGCTTAACCAATATTCTAGCTTTTTCTCCCCTGGCACTTCCCCAAATTAAATGATCAGTTTAACATGAGGAAATCATTTAGGAGAATTAGACATTAGTTATTATGAAAGGGCCTTTCAAGATACTCAAGCAAGTTGGTGATCTTGCTTACAAACTCTCGTTACCAACACACTATTGTGTCCATCCGGTATTTCATGTAAGCCGTTTACGTAAATGTTTACATGGGGACGACAATGTCATTGACCAACAAATTCTGGTAGATTTTGTTGAATCTCCTACCCCACCACATGAACCTGAGCAAATTCTCGACTATCATGACTTATGTACGCATCATCATGTACGTCGTCAAGCTTTAATCAAGTGGAAAGATCGACCTGAAGAAGGCTCCATTTGGGAAAACATTGGTGTTCTTAAGAAGAAATTTACCACTTTTGTTTTCAAGGAAGAAAACATTCTCTAAGGGAGGAGTAATGTTATGCCAAGGGCATTCCCAGGGGGGGTCACGGACCACAGTGTGGTGAATCCTTACAAGGAAGTTCCCTGGGCACCATAGTGTAGCTAGTGAGAAATGTGAATGGTTTGGGGAGAAGGTAGTGCCTAAACTTCTACATGCATAAATCACACTCATCATCATGAGATCCACCTCAATATAGCCTCTTTCCACCTAGCACAATAGATAGACTTCATGTAGTGGGAAATTTTACCTCGTTGAAGAAGCATAGCTTCAATAGCATCCTCACCTATTGATGGATCCATAACGGGGGGTAGGTGGGGGGGGGGGGGGCACTATGTATAAATTGTGTATATCACGTGCATTCAAGGACTATTTATAAAACTTCTTATTTGTGAATTTTTTACAAATAAAATGTATCCTTTTTCTATTCAATCTGTATTTTTGTTTTATAGTTCCATCTTATGGTACCATTCTATATGTGAAAGTGTGAGAAAAAAAAAAATTAATAACCCCTTATGTTGCACTCACTATAGTCACATAATTATTAAGTGAACTCCTCGAGAGATAGAGAATATCTCAAGGCACACAATGGAGAATAAATCACTAATTGTGCGAGTACAAGATAAGGTAGCCCTAGTGGGAGTTACCACAGCGATATGGGGGTAATAAACGCGATAATATTTATGGTAATATTGGCCAGCCCATTTTGGACTCTCTCTCTCTCTCTCTCTCTCTCTCTCTCTCTCTCTCTCTCTCTTTTCAAATCGTGATAATACCCTAGTGGGAGTAGTCGCGGTGATTAGGGGTAATAGACACGATAATACACGTGGTAATATTGGGCAGCCCATTTTGGACTCTCTCTCTCTCTCTCTCTCTCTCTCTCTCTCTCTCTCTCTCTCTCTCTCTCTCTCTCTCAACCGCGATAAAAATCTGCGGTAAACTTTTGTAAATTTCATAGTGATGTTGGGTGCATTCAACGCTTTCATACGGGTTATTATGACTCGCTTGAATTTTGTCTCCTCTTGTGCATTCCCTTGTGGTGCAATAATTAGAGTGGTATTAGTCTTGCAAAAGACTACGTGCAACATAATAAGTGAAAACATATTTTTGTGCATTATCATTATGTGCGACAATTAAAGTGTTATTAGTCTTGCAAAAGACTACATTGTACAATATAATAAGTCAAAGCATAATGTTGTGCATTACCATTATGAAGTACGCAAAGTAACTATCATGATTGAACATTATCCAAGTGACTAGATAATTGTAGGTATTCTTACCAAAGATCTCAACCAGTCATGAGTCATTGCACTCAAAGCTTGGATTTGCCTCAACTTCACTCCTTCTAGATTAGAGGTTCTAATGCTATGGTAGCTTTATACATATGTCATTGTAATCTTGTAGGCACCATGCACACTTCACACTTGCACATTGCGACCTCTTGGTAAATACACAATGCACTTTCACACCATTACTTATGGTTCATATTTTCACATTTACATAGGGGCTTGGGTTTTTCCCTTGTACTCCACAAGGGTTTTTTCTTCATCCAAAGCTAGAGATCTTTATCTGAGTGGGGGTGTCAGAGCTATATATTACTCACTCTACCTAACTTGGTCTCACGTATACTTGTCCTCAATATGAATAAGTCTTTGGAAGCATACATGGTGTGTCTCTTACCTCTCTCTCTCCTCTCTCTCTCTCTCTCTCTCTCTCTCTCTCAACATTATACATATGTGGACATTAGCTAGAACATTGGTATGAATTGATTTCCATCTAGATGTCTCTCAAATGCCCTCCTTCATATCTAAATATAAGTTCATGGATGCTTTTCATGCCGTACTTGTAAGTGATTTCTCTTGTTGCACCTTTATATCAATGTTGTGTTGCACTTAAGAATCTTCATATCACATCCAAAAATGTGTCATTTATTTGCCCCATTTATTCTCTCAAGGAGGCTAGTTTGAAAAAGAAACTCAATCGAGAATATCAAAGACATGGTAGGGCACCTGCCTTGAGGAGTTATCAATTGTTTTAACCTCTTTATTGAAATCAATGATTAAGTTCATGGTAAAAAGTTTTTCAATTACATTGAATGTGGCAAGCAAGACAATGTTTTTTTGAGATTGCTTTCTAAAGCATGTTGGGTTGTCGATTGCAATGCTTGCATTCAATACTTTCATGAGGGTTATTGTGACTTGCTTGAATTTTGTCTCCTCTTTTTTTTTTTCCAAAACTCACAATTGTGAGTGAATTATATTGAGCAGCCCAAAAAAATTACAAGGTCATGGTCTTGTTGAGCCATGACATCATCCAGAGACTATAATTGCATCAGGGCAGCCACCCCCACCAACCTACCGTCTCTTCCTCGATACACATGATCCAAAAATTTGTCCTTTTGAGATCTTTATGCCGTGCTGGGAATTCCATCTACTGACAACAATGCACAAGTAGTCCTAGACCAATCCTCCAAGTGTTGCTTGCGTCCGAGCGTCCATATTAGCACTTTGCTTTCTTGAGTAATTTCTGCGAAGCTTGCCACCTCATAACCTCCTTCAAACACACAGCGGTTCCTTGTCTGTCACACATTATGTAAAAAGAAATATTTGACGATTTGAGTGCTGACGAGGAGGGCAGGACTTCCTGAATTCTTGCCTCCAAGGAATAGGTCAGTCTTGAAGAACCTAATTTTCCATGTCTTTGGATCCACTAGCATATTTTCCCTACGAGGCCTTTAATTGTTGGGCAGTCCATGAATAAGTGGGCCAGATCTTCTCTAGCCATCCTGCATCCCAAGCATCGATCTGACCCAATCCCTCTCTCCTGAACCTTCACCCCCGTCGGTAGAGCACCCCAAATTACCTTCCATAGAAAGACCTTCATGTGTTGCAGAACCTTTGGCTTCCATATGTACTCCAATACTTGCTCCCACCTTTCCTCCGGCCATTGCTTTTTCTAGCCCCTAAACGAATTTTGTCTCCTCTTATGCTTGGGAAGGTCACCTTAAAAAAATATAACTTATCAAGTGAGTTCAACAGAAGGGTACTTAAAGGTCTTGAAACTTACAAAAATATATATACATAAGAATGCTATTTTTTCAAATTTGAAAAAACCTTACAGATGTTAAATGAAAAGGGTGATCATATTCTTGAAAAAGTTTATAAATAAGGGGTTTTACAAACATTTCTTGAACGTACGTGATATGGTAGTTTTACACATAGTGAACTCCCCGAGCTCTTATGCTTGCAACATTGGATTTAATCACTGATTTTAAAAAACCATTACATTATATGGGTTCACTTTGAAGCGCAACATAATTTGGGTATTCATGAACATAATAAGTATTCTTCTATTTCTTATATACCCCTTCCTTTGCTAATAGAGGAAAGTATGTTGCCTCTCTCTCTCTTCTTTTTTTTTTTCACCTTTCCACAATAAATATTTGTGGCAAACAACTCCTTCTCTTACAACGAATCTTTGAACATGAGAAGCTTGTAAATCATGCAAGTCTGTATTAACACACTAGTGTGAAGGAAATCTCCAATGGTGACATTCACCACCTAATATTTTATATAAACCAAGAAAAAATGTTTACTTGAGTTGTAGTCCCACAATGTGATTAATTCTTGGCCAACCTCTACTTGGTGGTGAGATTATTTTACTCTACTCAAATGTGAACTTCATGGTACTTCTCTGTCTTTAGTTCATTAAACTCTTAAAGAAAAAGGAAATATGAGAAACTTTTAATAGAGAATTTCCACAGACACTAGCCATTTGAACTCGCAACGCTGATTGATTGAGTTGGAAAACACGGCATTATGAGTTAACATAAGTAACTAGATGGTATTGCCGTGGGAAATCTTCTCATGGGTGGTGGGCGTGTGTGAATAAGAAAAGGAAACTAAAATAAACTTTCTATTTCCCAATTATTGTAGATTGGTTCTCTTAGTTCCCTCTTGCCTAACAGGACTTGAGTTCAAAGCTCACTGTATAGATATTTTAGGTCTCTAGAAATCACTCCTAAGATGTTATTTTACTTTTCCCTTTTGTAGAAGGGAAATTAACCCTCTCATTTATCAAGGCAACACATAATTGGATGAGAAAGTGTAGGGTTTCTAACCTGGGAATCAAGACCACCTACATTTGTAGAGTTTGGAGGGACGAATGAAAGTGTGTTTATATACCTTTTCCAACCATGCTTAATTTATTAGCTAAGGTTTAAGGTATACAAAAGGGTTGTGAGAATAGGTAGCATGTCTTCCCCAGGATCACGAGTGACCGTGTTTTGTGGGAAAACACTCTAATTTTTCCAATTTGGAAATGCAGCAAGTTTTTGTGGAAGACATCTAAATGTATTGATGGATGAAATTGTTGAATTGTGTGTTTTTTTTTTTTAAGCCAATCGCACACATCATGTGTGAGGCGATACAAACTTTCGTGAGCCCTACCAAGATTGCTTGGCCGCACTCAAACCCATGACCCAAGTCACGGCAGTGCTCAACCAACCAAGATATCTCCTTTGGACAAAACTACTGAATTGTATTTTAATAGGATAGAAACTCTTCTTTAATGCCATCATAATTTCTTGGCAAGAGTAGATGATATGTAAAAAATGTTTCTTTGTCTAAAAAAGACAACAAGCTCACCTTTTAGGTGATTCAGTCCAAGCGTAAGGTCCTCAACTTTCCAGCTCAGTTGTTGTAGCATCTTCAAAAGAGGGTGCCCCTTTAGTCTTGACGGCCTATCACAAGGCCAACAAAATGTGTGTACCTTGCATGGAGCTAGTGCAAGCATTGGCGCTTTTTTTGCATAGATTGTTGGACTCTGCTCATGTACTCAAGCTCGCCATTACATGTGAGTCGCTCTTGCTTACTATAATTGAGTGGCGTGCATCGGTAAGCCATGGTTTCTTATGTTAAAGTGGTTTTTCTTGCCTACACCTTTGATGCAGGGTTGCCATTGGCCTGTTTCCTGCATCAAGCTCATGTACTCGAGATTGCTATTACATGTGAGTCGCTCCTACTTACTAGATGGGTGGTGTGCTTGAATTGTGGGCTACAAAGGCACCTCACCAACAATTGTCCATATCTTTTGGACATTTCATTGCATCCTCTACCATCCAACAATACAGTACATTATCAAAAGGGCATGCATGGACGAACCCAATCGTAAATAACAATTTCGTGGAATCCCTCCTTGATGTAGGTATATTGTTTCTAACAAGCAACAATTTGTGTAAGACGTTAAACAATGTACAAACACTTGTATATGACCATGCATACAAACACTTATATATGACCATCCATACACACTTTGTAAATCCATGAGAGCTAGCAATGCACGTACATTGGAAACTTTGACCCCCACATAAAGAATTTGGTACAATGCACGTTGTGTTAGTCTTCTCCTCTCATTCAATCCTTAGCTTTCGTTGCTAATTCATCATTCTATTGTTGTGGAAGTACATCACCAACACTACTAGAAGCTCTTTAGATTATCGAGGCAAATAGAATGACACTTTTTGGAATTTTTGCCACCATCGTAACTACCGTCAATATTTGTGTGGATATGCATGCCGCAAAAATCAATTGTGATATTGATGCATATACCAACGCTAGTACTAACTGTGATATCAACATTCTATGAGGGCAAAAAAAAAAATCAAACTAATAAGCTCGTGATAAGAAACAAGGTCACCTTCTCCAAATTTGCTACATGTAAGCTTTTCCTCTCTCTCTCTCTCTCTCTCTCTCTCTCTCTCTCTCTCTCTCTCACACACACACACACACACACACACACACACTTTCTTTCAAATTGAGCATTGGCTAATGGGTGCCACACCTACTATGATTGACGCCCGTGTGTGACATGAGCCTTAGTCTCTCTCTCTCTCTCTCTCTCTCTCTCTCTCTCTCTCTCTCTCTCTCTCTCTCTCTCACACACACACACACACACACACACACAGTTCAAAACTCGTTAGAAAGATCTTCAAGGTCTCTTGAGATTGTTCCAACCTCGTTAAAAGTTTTTTCTCTTTATTTTAACAATAGAAGATTTACATAGAGGCTTGGAGCCCATTTGCCACCAGGAGATTGATTTTAAAAAAAGATGCTCAATGTCACAAATTGCTGACATGTGAAGCCGCTAAAGACCCAAAAGCTTAGGGCTCTTTCGACTTAACCCTAGCCAATCTATAGATCCCAATCGAGGGGCCTAAAACCCTAAGAGAAGCAGAAGAAGAAGGAGAAGTTCCCACCAACTTCGAGATCCTCGTCGAGTGGCCCAATTAAAATCCTAACCCACTCAACTTATGGTACCCTGTTTGATGGGGCTGAAAATAAAGGGCACGCATACACACAAAAAATCAACCTTGCATCAAAGCTGATGACATGGCAGTTGTAGACTCGTATGATAAGACCTTTGCAAATGGCATATATTCTCACACAAACAAGAATCATCCTCAAAATATACCATCAACACATATTTGATATGCATACAATAACTTGTTAGTGGTTTACACTATTTGAGAGACTTGGGGAAGCTCATGGTAAGACCACCAAAAATGATATTTATAGAGATCCTACATAGGGAACATACAGATTCTCTCATTTGCACCATTGAGAGTACACATACAAATACGAATGGCATCGTTGAACCACATGTGCATGAGATGACCATAGCACCTTACATGGCATACACACATCAAAAGTGTGAAGCACAATCGCAAACACCATGTTGAAGTGAAACTAAGCTTCTAGCAGAGGCTAATATAATCTCTCTCTCTCTCTCTCTCTCTCTCTCTCTCTCTCTCTCTCTCTCTCTCTCTCTCTCTAAACGAGGAAGGAGGTGAGATACCAAGTTGCACAAATAGGCCAAAAAATGAGCAAGTATCAACTAAATGAGCCTGATTACTATACTAAAGAATTAGCTGGTCACTGCTAGAGAGGAGAACAAGAAGCTCAAGGTTACTACAAAGGGATGTGCACCAACATAAGGAGTACTTAGCCTTGATCTGGGAACACAAGCTGAAGAGCATAAAATTGAAGGCAAATCAGGAAGAAGCAAAAAGGTTTAAGGAGCATATGATGAGGAGTAAATGAAGGACTACATCAAGACATTAGAAAAACATTTAGAACATGTCCGACAAATCCTCATGGTACAACAGAACCCTCATGAGCTGCCCCACTATTGATGATATGGCTATGGAACAAGAAGAGGATTGGTTGTCCAAACTAAGGGATGAAGCACTAATTAAGCTTTCAGAGGACCATGATAGCTTGAAACTCATGCTAGGCACACAAAGGACAACATGAGGCTTCAAGAACAATATAGGGATATGAGAAACAAACTGCATGACACATATGGGAAAGCAGAATTGGTGCTTGCATTCAACAAATAAAGTACACTCAAAGGGATAGGAAAAGAAGCCCCGGTGGGAGCTAATTGTGGAAAACAAAAGGCTACATGATGAATTGCAAAGTTCTTTAAAGTAGGCCACAAATGCCAGTTTTTTAAGAATTGCATCCCATGTGCTTTACAGTGAGCTCATCAAACTCAATAAGCCATTGCCCCAATTCTTCAAGGAGGCTCACCAATTGGTGAACAAAATTTGGGAGTAGCGATTTACCTGCAGGAACCCATGTGCAGGGAAGTTACATGCCATAGCTTTTGACAGAACCATATGCCAAGAAGTTACATTGGCTGTCGAAGGTGGCTGTAATTTCGTGCAGACTGGCATGTGGTAAGAGCGAGCAAGACCCATTGAAGGCGGGTCTCGCAACCTCATAGCATTATAGTCACATCAATCCCTCTCTCAGCTCGCAACTCACGTAAAGGAGTAAGGGTGGTTTCACAAGGGGGCCATGCGGCAAAAAAACATCGGCGGCGCCCGCACATTAACAGTTGTATCCCCTCCTCGTCCAAAAGTGTGTCCGACATCCAGACAAGGGGGCCATGCGGCGAAAAAACATCGGCGGCACATTAACAAATTGTATCCCCTCCTCGTCCAAAAGTGTGTCCGACATCCAGGCGGACTGTAGGCGTGAAGTCCTTTTCCTCCCTCTTTAGGTATTGCTTCGCCTTCCTCCGCGCATCAAAGATTTGCAGCTCCAGTCGGGTAAGCTCTTGCTGCTCGCAGATCTGCTCCAGTTGGCTTCAGAGTTTAATATGGACGCGCATGATGCTGAGGTTTCCCATTATAACTCTCAAAGGGCTCTCGCCGACAAGGGCTTCCGGATTCCGTTTCGAGGAACTGCACATGAGGAACTGCACAACCAGCTTGTTAAGCATCGCTGCACAATGAAAAGTGAAACTCACTACAGTCCCTATTGTGCCCTTGTACAATCATCAGGTGTAGGCAAGACAAGAGCATTGATGGAATTGAGTAAGCTGGGTGTGTATGTTTGCTATTGCAGCCTGGCGAGTCACTCGTCAACAGCCTTCCCCCCGAGGACAGGTGGTCTTGCAGATAAGCTTGCTAACACATTCACAGAACATGGTATGGTGTTTTACTTGAAGGCGTGGCTCAGCATACTGGCTGCTCACATTAGTACCACATCTCCAGAGGTTTGGAAGCAAGATCAGCTTCCTGATGAGCATGGTTCTCACGAAGGTGGCCTTGCTAAGAAGATACTGAAGGAGTGGATGAAATCTGACTTGGATGACACGTACAAAGGCAAAAATCCAGACGCGTGGAGCATTGACACTTGTAGTGAAGTAATCAAGTCTGTTGAAAAAGCGTTGCAGAAGAAGTGCACACAATGCTCACCTGGCGAGAAGGAGGCATGTATTCACACCCCTTGCAGTGTCGTCTTTGCCTTTGATGAAGCAAGAGGGCTGCAAATAAAACACCCAGGATCAACATCGATGACCTTCTCCCCATTCTATCAAATCAGGAGGGCCCTCAGGATGTTTTTTGGCCATCAGACCTTCAGTGCAATTATGCTAGACACCTCTGCTAAAGTTACCAAACTGTTACCCAGCAAGCACGACGAGGACAGTGAGAGGGCCAAATCGATGGGTTTCAAATTGGCACCTCCAATCTACTCCCTCCCAAATATGTCTCTTTTCAAGGAAACTGCAAGTCATGGAGTTCCTGACTGCTTCCAACCCGAGCATTGGTTGAAGCAAGGTAGGCCAATGTGGTCTGCCAGGCTGGAAATGGGGGATTGTCCTTCCTCCGTTCGGCAATTTGCTTTGCAAAAGTTGGTTCGAACCGTCGCCGGGCCATTTGCGAGGGGTATTGATGTGAATGTGCGCCTTGGGGTCATGACTGAAAGCCAAGCGATGGCACTTTTGTCTGCTTCAGCAGGGCTCTCAATATGTGCCCGATCTGAGCTTGCAGAAGCCATGGCAGCTTCACACATGCACTTGATTCTGCGCGTGTCTGAGGATAGGTCCATGATTTATATTGGTTTGCCAGCTGAGCCAATTCTTGCGGAAGGTGCAGCCTCTGCTTTGCAGAATGATGTGGTCCAGGAAGGGGCACTAAAGCACTTGCTTGCTGCATGCATGGCAGGCTATGTGACTCCTGGACCACGAGGAGAGTTTGTCGCAAAGTTCATTCTAGTGGCTGCCACGTGGGACGCGGGAGAACGATGGCAGCTGCGGCAGATTCCTGTGGAAAAGTATTTGGAAAAGCTACTTGTAAATGGCAATGCTGATCAGACCACTTTTGACGCCCTTAAGGCTAAATGCCCAGAGGGGGGGAGCGTTTTCTTCAATTCATTCGTGCTAGTGCGTAAACCTCCAACCACTGATACATTGCATAGGGCTTTCGTATCAGGTTATGCTCTCATGTACAGGGCAGAGAACAACTTGCCAGGTACAGACATGATCATTCCAGTGTGGACTTCAAACGGCATGACCTGCATAGTTGTCTCAGTAATGAACTTGAATCGGCCTGGCTGGCTAGAAGACGTTTCTACTAAGAAAATAAGGTCAGAGTTTACAAATGTAAGGGTAGAACCAGGCCTTTTCGACATCACTATTGTTATGTCCTTGCGTGAGCCAGTCAAGGATCTTGGGGATGGGTCTGCATGGCGTCTTTGGGTATCAACTGAAGGGCATGTAGCAACAGATATGGACCCTCACATCAACCTTAGTTGTTACGGCATCGACCGCAACTTCAGTTATTTGACTGAGAACGTGAAGAAGCTCCTAAAGGAAGTGTTAATTACCGTGCCTGATGAACTTGCTGGTGCAACTGACATCGAGAAAGAATGGATCAAGGGATTGCTTCCAGAAGAATATATATAATCAGCTTCTAGTGGATGATTTCATGCTCCGTTAGGTAGTTCCGTACTAGGTAGTATGTCTGCGTAGTGAGCAGGGTTTGGTTTTTCAGGTGGAAGGCAAGAAACTTTTAGTTTGTGACTCTCAATGTGAGCAGTTAGAAGTGAGAGTCTTGCCTTGTCAAGTCGAGTTGTCTTTGCAAGTGTTTCGCACAGTTGAAATGCCTGAAACAGGGATGGATGGTGTATATGTCATTCTAGTTTAATCAGGGTTTTATCTATGCTGATGTGCTTTGGCGTTGGTGTGACCATGAGAGAGAGAGAGAGAGAGAGGGAGAGAGAGAGTATTGGGAAAATGCAAAATTAAGGTTTTTTAAGATCATTGCATTGTGTCAATGGTCCATTGCTCCTCCTTTCAAGTGTAAATTTAATTGTTTTTTAACAAAGTTGATTTTATTTAGTAAATCATTGTCGTTTACTTTTTTTGAAAGATTAATGCATAATTGTTAATAGGAGGTAGTCTAGGACATAAAGCTAAGTTGTTAAGACCTTTCTGTACTTGTTTGTTTGACCTAAAATACGATGGATCTCATTTTTTGTACTTTAAAATGATAAATGAGTAGCTGATAGGAAGGATTGGGTGCATGTTTTGTGTTGCTAAATAGATTGTTTTCTAAAAAAATTTAGCATTAACTTTTTATTGAAATGAGGATAATGTGTGCACTTGAACTGTAAGGTTGGGATCTATAGATCTATTGGAATTATTAAAAGCCATTGGGAAGGGACAACTTTGATTTGTCATATAATCGGTGAACTTAAGTATCGCGAAGGGGTTGTACCGCTAGTTCGGTAGGACAGGCCGGGAAACAAATATTCTTGACGCATTGTGAGATGGGTGACAAGAGCAATGAAAAGGGAAATCCGAACTAGAAAAGGAATACGCGTAAAGACACAAGCACAAAAATGAAGATGGGTTTTGAAAAGTTTTTTTTTTTAAAGCGGAATATTTTAAAGTATTTTATGGGAAGAGCGAATGCTTTTCCATGAGGATTCGCATTGCATCTATGTCTGAGAACTGTATCCGAGGATGCCTGGAATGTAATTGCATAACATCAATTTTTAGCTCACTAAGTTTTATGGAGTTTTGTCCATATCCACATTTTTTCATAAAAGTAAGAAGTTGCCCACTTATTAAATAATAGAAGGCATCTAAAAAAATAGCAGCACTGGCTCTTGAGGTTGAGAAAAAACACCAATGATCCCTCTCTATTTGCTAAAAACAACCTGTAGCCTCCTCTCCTCTTCAATGCTACTTGGTAGCCCCTATTCCAACTAGCTCTGCACCGCTATTCTTGTCGAGCGCACGAGACTATAAAAGCACCAACTCTCTTCCTCAATTACAGAGTCCACAAGCAACAGGACCAACCGATAGGAATCTGCAAGTAATTGAGAGAGGCGAGCATTCGGAATTCTCTTTCACGTGCTCGAAGTGACATGTATCGATTGTGAATTCACCATAAGTGTTGTTCTTTCGTATTTGTGCTTTTGCAGGTACTCCATCACGGGAAAGGAGCAAGGAGGCCTCGGCCTTTGCTCAAAGATTCCAAGAACGGTCTCCTGAGTTTCTTATTGTGTGTAGACGAAATTGAGAGCTTGTCTCTCGGAATTTCCTAACGGGACGGAATTGACCATTGAGTCTGATGATCTAGAACGGAGGCGTCACTCCGGTTCTTGTGCTTGTAAAAAGATTCTCCTTAATAAAGATTCTATTTAAGGGGGAAGATCAGCCCCATTTTTTGGTCCCAAATATTGTGTCGATCTTCTCCCTCGACTTTTTTAGTTCAAAGTTTATTTATTTCAGCTTGTTTATTATTCATGCGAGCTCTTGTTTGTGACATTTTTCCTATTTTGATGATTGGTGGTTTGTGTGTTGTTAACATATCTTGATGCATTACTTCGTTGTGTTTGACAATCGAACACGCCTTCGTGTCCAATCCGAGTCACTTCCTTGAGTATTTACTATTTATGTTAGTACTAGATAGCTATGCCACGGACGTCCTCACAATGATTCGCTAAGACGTGTTGACCAAAGCAGTGACAACCATGATGTTTTTCTTCAGCATCTAGCATCTGTTGGTTGACAATATCATCATGAACTCTTTTTCCCCTTTTGGTGTCTTGCATAGAGGCCCATGCCTTTGTTTCTAGTTGGGGTAAGAGGTTTCTACAACGGATTTTCCATCCATTGCAAAACCACCCACAACATAGGTAACATCAACAACACAGGTTCCACCCAATACAAAGCCAAACATAAGGCTGCAAGAAAGACAAATAGGTGCCTATTTCTACGGATATCATGTCCACTCCAAAAGTTTCATCCACATCACACGCGCCATTGGCTACAAAGGTTCCACCAATGACAATAATGGTCATTACAGTAGTGTGCCAACAAGGACAAAGAGTGAAGGAGGCTATGCAGAGGGAAACTATAATGAATGTGGATAAAAATCTCTAACCCATTATAGATAAATAAAACACGAAGCTTGATAGGCTTATTCATAAGGCCTTCTTTGGGAACGAATTGTTTCACATGCAAGGTCATCATGCTTTTCTACTACTCCAAAGGCATGATTTGACTTCCATGTATCAACCAAGAAAGTTGGAAGCAATTGACTCACTTTTGAATGCGTTGCAATAGTATGTGCATTTCTACATTATGCTTTATGACACTATAGTTTTTAGTCATCCTTTTGAGAGAAAAAAAGGGGGGGGGGGGGGGGGGGGGGGGGGGGGGGGGGGGGTTGTGTGTCAACACAACAACATCTTGTGTATGTTTCAAATGCAACAAATGGATTCTTATTCCCCGCAAATTTTTGTTCTCATTTATTTTGTTTGATGCAAAACCATTTATATCACTGAAAGGTAAGAATACATCGAGCATTGATGATAATTTACACACAAACACATCAACATCATCATGATGTTGATTTGTTGGTGTAGGGAACACCAACTTGTTTAGTGCATATCTATCGGTTTAAGCTTTACCAGAGCAGATTCATCGGTTTAAGTAGTTGCGGTGTGGTCTCTACAACCTCTGTAGCATGTGTACTAGTCATAGTGGTAGTCAAAGGATGTGGTGTGGGTGTCTTTGTGCATGGCAACTATCTTGATATTTATATGCATGAGAGGGGACCACACCAAGCACATGAAGAAGGTATTTTAGAAATGCAGAACCTACATTTGCGCCCAATGCCTATGTTCTTCTTCTCTTCTCTTGTCTCTCCTCTTTCGTTGTGCCAGTGTAGCACTTTACTCTATGAGCATGGTATTTCGTATATTTGGCAGGTCCTTTGCGCTTCTATATGTTGCAAGGATAAATGCATCTCACAGCTACCTAGTTGTCTCAACATTGGTGTCGAGATTTTTGCCCATGGCTGAGCATCTATTTGCCTTGGGAGGTACAAGAAGTACTCTTCTTGCAAAGCTTTCTTGAATTCTTGCCAATTTGTGCCTTGCGTTATACGAATTTCTTCAATTTGAGCCCTAAGCTTAGACACCGCAATCAAATGAAAACCCTCCAATGTATCATGATCATTAACACCATAATCCTCCATAGATTGTTCATAAGCAGTGCAAAACTTTGAAATATCACGACCTTTAAACCTTTATAATGTTTCAGTTACCGCATACCGAGCTTGTCGAATGAGTTCACTTCACTGAAATTGTTGCTATTGCATATAAGCTGCAAATTGTTGCTTCGTTTTGTACATTGCTGCTTCTTGTGGTGTTGTCATCTTTCACAGCAAAAAGTCCCACCCCAGCTTGGTTTCATGTCGGGTTTATTAAAGATGTCAGAATAATTAGGTACGGTTGGTGAGTCGGGATCAACCCCTACTGTGGAACAAGATGACGAAAGCCGTAATACAATGCTAATAGGTGCAAAAGGCACTTAATATCATTCTTAGCGAGTTTGGAAAGTGTGTATCTTGATTCACTAAGAGCAGAAGTGGAAAAATAATGCTTTTACAAAAAGAGGACAAAGAGGGCTTACTCTCCTCGTTTGACTTGCTATTGCCTTTGTTATCTTAGCAAATCTTCCCTCCTACTGCTTAATTATCAGTAAGCTTACTTTACATTGAGTCCAAAACATCTTTTGCAATCGGTGAAGAGGAAAAACGTCACAACTTCTGCCTCCGAGTCGAGGGAGTGAGCAAGTTTTCCAAAATCGATCAAGACGATCGCTACGATACTTCCTCGAAGTGTTAATAAAATGTAACTTCTTTGCAGTTTGAGGCTCAAGCGTGGGAATGATCTCTTCTTAATTTTCAAGTTAAAAAATTATCAAATTTATTTTTTTTTATGTTTATCGAACTCGGTTGCTTGTTGGCTCTTTAAAAAAAACGCCAGCGCTCCTTATTTTCACTTTGTAGATGGCGCTTTTCTCCCCTCCACTTGCCTCTGTCAATGCCCCAAAGCTAGCGCTTATTCTCCAATCAACTCCGCTCAGTTTCATCCTGTCCATCCGCTAAACTCACCAATCCTCCCACGGTTGCCGCCCCTCGGCTTTTCTCTCTGTACACCTAGAGCTCCTCGACGGCTCTCCCCAAAACCATGTGGCTCTCTGCTTTGCTCCCAACGACCTCGCCTACTTCCCTTACTCTTCACAAGCTGCTCGATGGCCCTCGGCCTTCTGCAAGCGACCACCCTTTTTCTGTTGAGGCTGCCACTGGCTCACGCATTGCTTCAACTTGCTCACACACTGCTTCCTTCACTGCTGCAAGCTACATGCTTCTTCTGCTCACTCTATTCTCCTCCTCCTCGTGCTTTGTATTTGCTACTGCCCCTACTTAAATAACGTTGTCAACCCCTCCTATTTTCATTCCATCGAATGCACCTTCACAACTGCAATTCCACTTTTCATCCTGGATTTAGTGATAACCTCAAGCTCTGACATCATATTGACATTAAAAAATTCAAAGACTCATGCAATAACATCATCAAGTTCAAGCACATCACAACCGTGCATATATTTTAGGATAATCTCTGAGCCATGATCCACAAGTGCTAGAATATGCTCATCCATATCATCAAGCTTAGCAATAGTCTCCGTTGTAGCTCTTGCCCAATGTGTTCTAGTGAAATGTCTCCTAGCTAGAATCTCTTCAATTGTCATCATCATTGAAGTGAACATGTCTTACCTCAAGTGTAACTTAAATTGACACCACCACAACTTGTGAGATTTCTTCTTCTATCTCCGCTTCATAAGCATACAAAATTGATTCAATATGTCAAATCATTTGGCTCTTGATTGAATCACATTCCTGCTCAATTAGAACTTGTGGCTTTCTAATGTCGATAATTTCTTCATGAAACTCATGCTTAGCAATTCCCAAGATGTCGCCCAACGTGAGCTCCACCTTGCTATTGAGGATGCATTCCTCAAAAACCTTGTACCCATTCAATGTCATATTGTAACATATAGGAAGGTCCTCTAGGGATACCTTGCTTCTTGTCCTTCGATGCCTCCTCCAAGTGCATGAACTGCTTTAGAAGTTGAGCCATCTTCCTTCTTGTTGCTAGAACTCATAGCTCGCTTGACGATCCCACATTATCTTCATCTCTCTTGCGCTTCTCTTCCACAATAACTTCATTAGCATGAGATTTTGCAAGGAAAACATACACAGAAACAGAGTTCACAGGATCTGACCACCCTGTAGTTTCCAGAATACAATTCCCAACTTGACATAATTTTTGATGAGTCACTTTACCTTTCTCAATTGTCTTCATAGCATAAGGACATAGATTACCCTTGGCTCTAATACTTTCATCATCCCTTGTACGACATACCTGCAATCCATAGGTTGTAGCGTCCACCATAGTAACATTACGCTGCATCTTCTCAACTGGCTTCTTCATGCTGCCTTTCTCGTAATTGAAGCACATATGTTTACCAATTTCTCTAAGATGTATCTTGTTGTCCTTGCTTAAAACTATGTTCTTTTTGTAAGATTAATTGAAATTATCACAATCTACGTACACGATCCAAACTATCACATGCAACCCTTATCCCAGTCCCTTTGTGGAGAGTGTTGTCTAAGCTTCGATGAAGATCCATTTCACTCAAACCTTCAAGTTTAACATCTTTCAAATTCAAATTGAACTCCTATATACCTTTTACCATATCGTCAAGAATCGGCTCTTCCAACCTAGGCTTTAGCTTCTGTGTTGGTTCTTCTTCAAGTGCGTATGTAGGTTCAATGACTATAAACTTATCCACCCTCTTTTGCCACTTAACAATCATATTAATTACTTCAAGAACCAATTTAAAGCGAGAAGTTAAGCCTAACTCACCTGATGGATCCTCAAGCAGTTATACCAAACTCTTTTGCAAGCGTGGATCGACAGCTTGGATTAATAGTTTCACTTTTTCTGGTTGCATCGATTTTTGTTCTGCAGTAGACAATTGTTCAATTTTTATCTCAAATTCTTGTAGGAACTACCTTGCTGCTAAACCCTTGTACTTTCTTTGGATGCACTTCATAAAACTTTGATTTGTCACCTGCTAGGGATCTTCGAGGAATTACTCTTCTTGCAAAGCCTTCCTAAATTCCTGCCAATTTGCACCTTGCACTGCATGAATTTCTTTCATTCAAGCCCTAAGCTTAGGCACCGCAATCAAATGAAAACCCTCCTCTGTGTCATGATCATTAACACCATAATCCTCCATAGATTGTTCATAAATAGTGCAAAACTTTCAAATATCACGACCTTCAAACCTTTGTAATTTTTCAATTATCGTGTTCCTAGCTTGTCGAATGCGTTCACTTCACTAAAATCATTGTTGAGAGGCCTGCTACTGCTGATGCTACATATAACCTTTTCATGTTCCTTTTGGGCGAGCAAGTCCCATTCCTTCCAAATATCTTTTTCAAAGTCGGGCAGAATGAATTGTTGATAAAATTTAGCTTTTTATTGAGTCCACCTTCTGGCTTAAGTACCTTCCAGAATCTTGGCTAACCACCAATTTCTTGTTGTCTCCTTGAGATACATGATGCAACTTGGATTTTTCAATAAATTTTTTGTATGCAAAAGAAACCTCAAACTTTCTAATAAACATTAGGGAATTTCAGAGGTCATTTGGAGGGCCTTCTAAGAAAATATATTTTTTGCACTCTCTCTCTAGAAAAAATGGCAAATAAAAGAGCTGGGTCTTTCATGGTAAAAGTTCAAAAAGTGTACTTTAAGTAGATTCCTTACTCTTCTGAACATTCGTTCATAGTGATTGAGGGATAATCCTCTTTTCAGTTGCATTGAATGAACCTCGTCAATATGGAGGGAATGAGGCTAACATGGAGGGACGAAGGCGCAGCCGCTATTCACTTTCCATTAAACCTGCACATTTGGCTAATGGCGCACTCCTCAAATGGCACAAATGTTACCTAGAAACGAGCCAAATATCACCTTCACATTGATTTGGACAATGAGTACCAACCATTGTTTAAGCGCAATAAAACAAACACACATATACCTCCCGCTTCCATAGACACGCTCAGAGCTCAGGGAGCTAAACACATAGATATCTGGACGAGAGGCTCTCTCTACCCTAAGAATCCAATGACTAATGCGTCTCCACCGTTTGTCAATCCTACAAGCTTATTGACCTTTGCTGGTGATGGAGAAAAGGGCCTTCTGGGTTATTGTAAATCTCTTACAAGAGAAGCTGAAACTTACAAGAGCATTCTCCAAGCTCAACAATGTGAGATTGTTCGCCTTTCACATTTACATTCTACAGATCAGGTTACCATTTTGCAACATAAAACAGAGGTACAAGAACTGAAAGGAAAGGTGCGAAGTTGTCAAATGAAGGACACCGTCTTGGGTGGTCGTATCCGAAAGAAGAAATTGCGCAATCTTGAAACATTGCAGGTTGCATCAGGAGGTCTCAAGAAAAGAATCCGAGCATTAAGGTGATGCTTCTTGGTTGGCTACATTGTCTTAGTTAAGTAATCTTTTTGTTTTTTCTTTTTATGCATTGTTTTCATGTGCCTAAATAGTGTTAGTGAAGCAAGTTTTCTGTTATTTACTTATGCATTGTCTTCATGTAGAGATTCAATCTATCCTGACAAGGAAAACATTGACCCCAAAGCCAATATAGGAAAGAGATTGAAGCCACTTATAAGTAGAATCCTGGCAGGAGATATAGTACATGACAAGAAGTTTAAGGTCCTACAACGAAATGTAGTGGACCGCTTTATTTCAGAGAACTCAGTGCCTGCAAAAGAGATACAAGGCACACTTGATTCACTTGGTGTAAGCAAAAGAGGATATTCGGCTATCCAAAAGTCTGTCTCATCCATCTTTGTTAGGAAGGGTATAAAATCCAAACTTCTACCATCAGCCTCAAGTGTTTGGAAAGAGAGGCTTCAGCTTAACGAGGCACAGGGAGACTATCTTGGACAGCCCTTTCATATTAAAGCAACTTACAGTGGCCATGGAGCAAACATGGCATATGATGAGTTCAACAATATTTTTATGGACCTGCGGATATTACAGAAGAGAATGGTGGAGTTTTACAACATCACATTTGAAGAGTCACGAGGGGTATTACATTTTGTGTTAAATCGGATGAGTGTGAGCTTGTTAAAGAGAAAAAGCTAGAGCGTGTTACTATTACTTTAATGAATAGAGCCCTCTCAAAGTGTCCCAGTGATGATCCTTTATATTTTAGTGTTCAATCAGAATCTAACATATGGTGGCTTGGTGCGTTTGAGGTAAGCGAGATTCTCAGGTAAGCTCAAATGTTCACATCTACTTAAGTCTCATTTATTTTGTGTTGCAGGTAAAGAAAGAAGATCATGAGATTCTATATTGGGCGTTCCATTGAACTAATATTCCGGAGGTGATTGATCGATAGACTAACCAGGGAGAGGTACTACGTCTAGATGGAAGGGGAGACTTTCAAGTTCAGTGGCATCTTGCAAGTGACCTCAAAACATTAAAGTGCATGTATAATTGTGGAATGGGTGCAATGGCAAAGTCGCCGTGTTTGTTCTGCATGGAGCCTGCAAAGGTCATGGACCCAAAGTGGTAGAGAAAATCTCCAACACGTCACATTGAGGATCCTGCTTTTCGACCGGTTTTGAAAATACCACTTGTGAATGTCCACATTTGTACAATGCATGCCCTTTGTAGAATTGTGGAGAAATTGGTCTACTTATACATCGGGTTTGCTTGGAAGATTAAGAACTCCACAGAACGACAAGTAGCCCTGCAGTGCTTAGAAATGGTACTGTCGGATATGGGGCTTCATGGTGGCAATGTGAAAATCCAGCGGGATGAAAAGAGATCAACTGCTGAGAAGGATGTCCCATGCAAACCATCCATCGGTGGGGTGAAGGCACGGAGGTTTTTATCTAAGCCCCAAGGTACAAGAGATCCGAAGCTAACAAAACATGGAAAAATATATAACACATCTTATGTTAGCAAGGTAGAGTATCAGAGCTGGAAAAAGCTACATATTGCAGTCAAAGACCAAGAACCAACTACTCGTAACGCGAAGGCTGAGGTTTGGCGATCAATAGACATCCTATTTTTGATGTGCGACAAAGATGACTGGTCACAAGGTGATATGAACAAGTTCAAGGAAAATCTCAACCTTCTGAAAAAATCATTCAAGACAGCATGGACAGACACCCAGATTACTCACTACATGGTATTATCGTGTATTTCTTTCTCTCTTATGTGCAAATATGTGACTGTAAAACATTCTAACTAATCTGTTTTCATATCCAGCACATCATCTTTAATCATTTACCATATTTTATACAAAAGTATGGGAACCCGGCAATATGGAATACCCAAGGGATGGAAAAGTCTCATTATATGGCGAGAAATGCTTATTTCAGGCACACACGACATGGTGGCTCTCGAATCAAGGCTAACAGTTTGAGAGAACTATTTGAATGGTTCTATCGTAGAATCATTCATCGAATGCAGGCAAAAGAAGTCTTGGCAAATTCAGCAACAGCACAAGCCATCAGACATTTACAACAACAAAAAGTTAAAAGATCAATGGCATACAACAACTCCGGAGCTCGTGAAAGTCAACGAAGGTGGAGAGAGACAATGGTGTATGTGAATCACAAGTGGAGAAAGATACTCTGAGTGGATGACATTGTACAAAATTTATGTAATACATGATCTTATACAATTGCTACTTGAAGTGTATCAAGATTTTGAAGGTTCAATTTTGTTTTTTGGCACGTCACCCTTGTAACGAATCATGAGATGTTTGCCATACTCTAAAAGTTCATATGGGTTTTGTCTACCAAGAGCTAGTGCCATTGCTGTGTAGGTGTAGTAATACGCTGCCCGACCACCTCTATAGCCCGGGCAGTAACCAAAACAATCTCTAGCAAACACTTTGTCCACAAGAATGACTTTATCTGCACTTTTGGGCAGCACCGGTCCACCCAAGAAGCGTGATAGTGTCTTGAATGTGTAAGTTGCTATTGAACCCTCTTGTGACATGGAATTGTGAAAAACTACTATCGGCGACTCGCAAAGCTTTGAAAGGTACTGCACTAGGGCCGCATCCCTTCCTCTATACTCTCGAGTCTGGCGCCGAAGGAAGTCATCCTTGTCAGCAATCCAAGACTGCACATATCATGTCAGAAGTGACACAAAGAGAGAGAGAGAGAGAGAGAGAGAGAGAGAGAGAGAGAGAGAGTTACCATGAAGCTCTCATCTTGCAGAAAGAGGTTTTCTTGCCATAGGTCTACAGATGTAGTTGACCCCTGACCTGAATGGTTAAACCAATCCTCCACTTCTTTGTTACTTGTTGATGGTCTTAGGCTTTGTCTTATTGCTTGGAAGGTGGCTTCATCACATAGTGTCTCCTTGTATTTTTCAGCTTTCTCAAATCATCTTCGAAGGCATTCCATTGGATTGCTGGATGTTTCCATTGCCTCATCATCACTACTATCCTCTGAAACAAATCCACTCCTCTCCTCTTGGACTCTGGAAATAATAGCCAGGGAGAAATCCTCCCTTAAATAAAAGACACTTTGCACATCATGTAAGAAGATATAGGTCCTGTCTCCAATCCTGAAGCCAGGCATAGCAGGCAACATCATCTGAGCATGCTTCTCGATGAAGTTACTGACATCCAATGGAAGTTTGATTTCTGTGGTTTTCACAGAGAGCATCCTACTTCTTTGTACTTCAATTGCCTCAACCTCAAGGTCGACTGTGTCTTCAACCTCCTCGACTTCTTGTATATGAGTTGTCTCCTCGCATTCTTCATCTGGTGCTGCATCCTGCTCCTCTAACACCTCATCAGGATTCTGCATGAGGAATCCAAACAGGCTGTTCAGGTAAATCATAAAGCCAAAGGCTTCCTGAATGAGTTTGCATTCTTTTTTATGCAAAGGGCAGGCTGAATGTCGGCAAGAAGGTGGTAATTCCCTATTCTTCTTCAGTCCCTGTCCCTTTCCACCATAGTCATTTAAATGCACAAGAGTCATAGCAGGCAGAACAACCCTCCCTACCTGCACCATCACTTCAAACTTATCTCTGTAGGACTGCAAGAAATTACTGTGCTGAGCTAACAAGTCTTCAATGTCAAACTTTGGATTAAACATAGAATGAACTAGATCAAACTTGTCCCCAGCACCACAAGATGCTGCAAAATCAAACAGCCTCTCATCAGTTGCAGCTGGGTCTTCCAGAGAAGACACATCCTCTTTGGCTTTACATTTAGTTGCACAGGGACTACTTTCTAGCACATTTGCATCATCTGAGAAGTCTATATTCCTCTTTCTTGTATTTTTCTTCAGAAGTACTGTACAGGGCACCACAGCCTTGTAGGGTGAGGGATCCTCTTGCCCTGGTGACCTCTCTGATTGATCTTCACCAATTGACTTTTCTTCAGATATGTCCTGACAAAAGTCAACAGTTCTTTTGGCAGAAACATTAAGCAACTGAGCCTGCAAAGGTTGAAATCCTGGCACAAGCTCTGGGTCTGGTTTCAGCCTCTTCTGCCAACTGGACCTTAATCCTATTCATCAAGAAACATGACAAGTCTCACTCTCTCTCTCTCTCTCTCTCTCTCTCTCTCTCTCTCTCTCTCTCTTTGTATGTGTCTATTTGTACTAAAGGCGCGCAAGGACGAAAACGTGCTTTTTGCAACTCTCTACGTGCGCCTTAAGTACAATTGAGGGAAAGGCGCGTAAGGATGTAAACGTGCTTTTTGAGAGAGTCATAACTATACTATAGGCACGCGGAGAGAGCTGCAGCCAGTGTTTGGTTGTCTCTGCGCGCCGTTAGTAACGGGGACAAAGAGGGGAGGGAGAGAGAGAATGTGTATATCTGTGTGTGTGTGTGTGTGTGTGTGTGTGTGTGTCTCTGTCTATGGAAGTATGTGTTGAGGTGTGTGTGTGTGTGTGTGTGTTGAACAATAGTCTGGGTTTTTCTTTGTTTACACACACACACACACACACACACACACACACACACACACACACACGCACACACACACACACACAATCTGTACCAACTGTTGGCAATACAGAGAGAAAGAGTGAGGGATCACCTTTTGTTGGTGGGGTTTGCAGGAACTCCAAGGGAGGTGTCTTTTCCATTGCTTTTTGTGTGTCAAACTGACTCTGTCTCTCTCCCTCCCTCTCTCTCTCTCTGAGAGTAAGGAGTCCCTCTCACTATCTCTATCTCAATCTGTGTCTCTCCCTCTCTCTATCTCTCTCACAATCTGTTCTCTCTTTCTCTCTCTCTGTCTCTCTATCACTCTCTCTCTCTCTTTATCACTCTCTCTCTTTCTATGGCTCTCTCTCTCTCTCTCTCTCTCTCTCTCTCTCTCTCTCTCTCTCTCTCTCTCTCTCTCTCTATTGTTCTCTCTCTTTCTCTCTCTCAAAATCACACTTATAATGGATACACACGGCGGCGCCCCACGTGTTACTATAAATTAGAGTATAATTGCATGTTGTCACACGTGCGGTCATTATTGAGACCGTATACTTTTGTACGTCATATATAGAGGTCAAGAGAGAGAAAAACCACACCTCGTGAAAGAGAGTGAGTGAAAGAGAGAGAGAGAGAGAGAGAGAGAGAGAGTGCAAGAGCCGTCGTCTACGTCTCCGACAGCAAGCCGACCCATCGACATAACAAAGGTCTGCCTCTCCCTTTGCCTTTGCCTCTATCTCTCTATCTCTGTTTCTGTCACAGTACCAAGCTCAGTCTTAACAAACAACACACACAAACAGTCACAAACACAACACACACACACACACACACAGACACACACACTCACAAACACACAGACACACATATGAAACATACACACACACACATAGAGAGAGACACACACACAAATCACAAACACACACACACACACACAAATATAACTTACACACACACACACACACAAATACAGACACACACACACACACACATAGCCTCTCTCTCTCTCTCTCTCTCTCTCTCTCTCTCTCTCTCTCTCTCTCTCTCTCTCTCTCTCTCTCTCTCTCTCTCTCTCTCTATACCAAAGGCGCGCGTAGAGAGGCATAACCGGTGTGCATGTCTCTATGCGCGCCGTTAGTACTGTGCATTGACCAGTGTATGTCTGAGTGTTATAGAGAGAGGATGTAAGGCGGGGAGAAGAGAGAGAGAGAGAGAGAGAGAGAGAGAGAGCGAGATTGAGTATTTCTTTTACCTTATACTAACGGCGCGCGGAGGTGTTTGTTGAGGTCAAAACGTGCTCCATGCGCGCCTTTAGTAATGGGCTCTCTCTCTCTCTCTCTATTTAAATATGCTAAGCTATAGAAAGGAGAGAGAGAGAGAGAGAGAGAGAGAGAGAGAGACTCTTCTTTTTGTGTACAGTGAAATGGCTAGAACAAAAGCCACTGCAAGGAAGGCAGGCAAGGGACCAGGATTAGCATCTAAAGCAAGTAGCAGATCTGCAACCCCAAAGAAAAGACCTGGAAAACCCAATAAAATTCTCAAAGGGCCAAGGGTGAAGAAGTTACAAACCTGCATGGGACTTTTCAGAGAAATCAGAAAGGCACAGAAATGTGTAGATTTATGCATACCAAAGCTGCCCTTCCAGAGGATGGTGAGGTCCATATGTGAAGAAGCTACCTGGGGCACCAAAAGGTGGAAGGTGGTGGCATTAATGGCTCTACAAGAAGTAGCAGAGGACTTCCTACTGGAGTACTTCAGTGACATGACCATTGTTGCAGCCCATGCCCACAGGGTTACTATAATGGACAAAGATAGTGAGACACTGAAAAGAATAAGGTGGAGGTATGACAAACTACTAGTCCCTAATGTCTGCAAGGATAAGAAAATGAGGGAAATTTTGTTATACCCCCCGGAGCTAGTGCCACAACTCACAGTTGTAGATGTCACACATGATGTGAATACAAGGGCAAGGGCAGAGACTATTGCTCGCCAAACAGAGGACATGAGGGAAGCAGAGCTTAAGGAGAAAGCAAAAGTAGCAGTGGAGTCCCAGAGGCAAACAGAATGCAATGTGACCATGTCCATAGAGGCAAGCAATCAAGAAACTCTACTTTTAATGAAGGATGGTTTGCTTGCAGAGATACCATTTGTAGATGGAGCCAGAAAGCTAGCTCTGGAAAAAGTGGACATTAATTTATTGCAGAATCCAGATGCTCAGATTTCAGACACAATTATCTATGCTTGTCTTAAGTAAGTGTTACTATCTTGCTAGCTTTGAAAACTCAGATAATAGGTTTGCTAACTCAGGTAGAGTCTCTGCAGCCTGATCAAAAGTCAACTCCCACTGCACACCCACACAGAGGTGTTTCTTCTTGATCCACAAATGTCAGTGATTATTAGACAAAAGAACAGTCCGTCTGGGACCTTTGAGAGTTGGTTTCTCCACTGTGCTATGCTGGAAGTTACTGTCATCATCTTTCCATATGAGAACAACCATCACTGGAGTCTCATATGCCTTGATGTTGACCAACCAGCAGTGTGGGTTTTCAATTCAATAAAAGGAATCCACCCTGAAATTAGGCTGTAAGTGTTTTGTATCAGAAAGTGTTTCTTATAGATATCCATGTAAATTTGAAGCCTCATGCTAACATCTTGACATTGCTTTGTGCAGTTGTATAAAGAGGTTGTTACTTGCCTATGGCAAGCTATGTGGAAGGTATGAACTATACAAGGCCCCAATCAAAGATGTACCTGTCCCAAATCAAACCGATGGAAATTCTTGCGGCTGGAGATGTCTTCTCCATGCAGAATATGTCCTGCAAAGCTACTTTGCATTAAAACCTTTCATGACTAAGGTACCCATTTGGCAATGCATTCAGTTAGTTTTGGTTTAGTCTATAAAAGAATTCTCACGATGTGGTCTTTCAATTTTGCAGAGTGCTTTAAAAAACTACACATATGATTATTTGCAAAGATACCGGGTAAGTTTAATACAACACCTGCTTACTATGTCTAGCCCCAGAGAGCTTGAAGATAGCGGCTTGGATGACCGCACTATTGATCTAACAAAACATGACGTGCCACCACGACAAACCCCTGCATCCGATACAGTGGAATCACAACGGGCCGAGGGGGTCATATCAGCAGAAGATGAAAGAGCCGAGGATGAGGAAAGGTCAAATGAGCATATGGAAGGTGCTAGTGTACAACCAGAGGAGACAATGAAAGAGCCAAGTCAGCCAGTGGAGGAGCCAAAAGAGCCTATGGCTGAAACCCAAGATGAGGAAAGCAGGCCTATAGATGAGCAAAAGGATATGGATGAGGAAAGTAGGCCTAGGGATGAGCAAACTGATATGGATCAGGCAAGGATGTATGAGGCAAGCCGATCAACTGAGGGAGAGGAAAAGACCTTGGAGGAAACCTTGAATGAGGCAGAAAGAGCCATGGGGGAGACCCTTGATGAAGATGTGAATGATGACTATGAAGATAAAGCAGAGGAGAGCAACAACGACATGAACACTACAGAGACCAAGTATGGACCCTTGCTACCTGTAGATACGGTTGTTCCGGTAATGTCTATTCAAGTATGGCAAAATATGTTCAGCTTCTAACTACTTATATGTACTTGTCAACTTTTACAGAGGTTGATTATCTTGGACGTCAATGGATTGCTGCTGATGCGGGTGCCTCTCGGTGACAAAGAACCCTTTGAGGATTTGCAAACGTTTCGGATGGGAACTTGTCGAGTCGTGGTTCGTCCAGGAACCAAGGAATTTATTCAGTTTCTTCTTCCGCGCTTCAGAGTTGCCATATGGTCTTCAATGCAAAGGCAAAACTTGTCGCCACTAGTTACAATAGTTTGCAGTGTATGCCACACTCACACGTCAGATTTTGCCTTTTTGTATGATCAAAGAAAATGCGTTACCGTTGAGGGCCACTACCACCCTAGAAAACCACACTTACCTCTTTTGTACAAACCATTTAGCCAAATCGGTGTACCCTTTGATGCAACTAATACACTACTGATTGATGATACTCCTGAAAAGGGAGAACTAAATCTGCCGGGAACAACTATCTCACCACCTTCTTTCGAGGGGCATTCCTTCGATTTTTACCTTGAAGACATTCTGATTCCATACTTACAGAAATTGTATCTCAGTCCATTGTTCACGGACGAGTTTGTACTTTCTAATGAATTAAGATGACTCTTCTATCATGTCTTTGTCTTGTCTAACATTGAGAGAGAGAGAGAGAGAGAGAGAGAGAGATTTGACATGGTAAAGAAATGTATTTCAAGCACACTTTTTCACAGGGCACAATTGAAAAATGAGCTCAATAAACTTCATGTATTGAAAGTCATTTGTATAAACTTGGGTTCACAAGAATATCTGTTACATTGACACTACTTCAACCCGACCATCCAACTCTTTGCACAAAATATATTTTTCCCTTCGCCGCATCACCTTACGGCCAGCTAGGAAAAAGGAAAAATCTGATAGGTCCTTGTCCATTGACTCTTCAATTATGTCATGCCGCAAATGCTGAAGACTGCATAGCTCCCTTATTGTAACCACCAACAGTAGGCCATGCTCTTTATCAATCACTTCCACATCCACAGCAGGATTATCTTCCAAACCTGCAAAAACCTGGTCCATAGGAATGTACTTACCGTTGAGCATTTGTGATCGCATATACCAAAACGAGAGTAACAGTGATTGGCTTGCAATCATATACTTGACAACTAGAGTATCAAGCGCGACCTCGCACCGTAAACCAATCTCTTCCTTTGCATACCATCCTCTGTCAAGAAGTTTGTCACAGGATGACTGCTGAAATGACTTGCACATGAACATAGTTTTCGTAACACATGTTGTAGCTATGAAACAGCTCTATGAAGAGTGCAACAGGACAAAAGTTTGCAATTCTAACCAGTTTGGTGGGAATAGAGCTACGTAGAGACCTTTGTATATCCTTGTAGAGCTTACTTCGCATTGCCTCCACCATTGTTTCCTCGAGAACTGGCCAGTCCACAGTGTTCCAATCGGTTGGTAGAGGCACTTTCACCAACATGCCATTCTTATTCCCTGAGTTGAGTTGGTAGAAGTGGTCATAAAAAAATATTCCCTCATCAGCCAGTCTTTTGCTGCTCCTCCCTGAATACTGTAGAGAACCAATGTGGGCATGAACAACATGGAAGAGGCCTATTATGCACTCCACAGGCTCCCATTGCTCATAAGAAGAGGGATAAACATCTGCAATATATATAAGAAGAGTTAAACTAAGAGTATCAATAAGTACAAATGACAAATCTAATGTAATTGAGCTGTGAAGAATGGAGACATTGCTCATAACAAGCGGGAGAAACATTGCAAAATATATAAGAAAAGTTATAATGAGAGTATCAGTAAGTTCACATGTCAAGAGTACTTACAATTGCAACGTGGTTGATGTATATCTGATACATTTCCACCGTTTGCTATCACCTCTGGATGGGTAAACACATGCTGAACAAGAACTTCCTTTACAAATCTTTTGCCGATTTCAACTTTGAAATCCAACACTCTGGCCTTCCATGCTGAGCGGTAAACGTTGATACCACTAGACCTCTTGGGTCTTCTTGGTTGCATGAGGACCCATGAACCTTTGTTTATCCTTTGTCCAACCCATTGGTTCTCTGCACTTATCGAAGTTGATATTGTAATTGAGGATATGCTACTACTTGGCCTTCTAGGAAAAGTGCAGTTGTTGGTTTTTGGTGTGAGAGACAGTAAACACCTGGAGCCTCTTGGGCGAGAAGACGTGGAAGCCATAGCTCTCAGAGAAAAGCTTTAGTGGAGGGAGATTCACTTTGAAAGCATTCTAATGGAGGGAAAGTGTTTTAGAATTCCAATATCTTGTGCGGGCTTAATGGTCACCCTCCAGTACGTTAATGACCATAAGAGAATATCAGAAGTGGAACCACATGCAAGCACCTAAAAGCTCGGTAAAAGGAAGGAAATTACGATGCTACAATCCTAGATTCGTGAAAGTTTTATGCTATTTTCCTATTTTTTGAGTCTTTCCACGTACTTTCCTACGTAACGTAGCCTTCGTGCTCATTGGACGCGCTCTATTATTCTCTCTCTTCATATGGCCCTCCAAATGACCTCTGAAATTTCCTAATGAGATAGTGTCTTGGAGGTATCTCTCCATCGTGTGTAATTGTTAAATTTGACATCCTTGTTATCACCAGATTTGAAGATCCACATCTTGTGGTGACGCTTGCAGTTGCCCTTCTTGAACTAGGGGTTATCCTTAGTGTTATGCAAGGTAGTAGTAGGTGTTCTCTTCTTGGAAGAAGGTGTAGATACCGTATGAGAAGTGAAAGTAATAGTATAATTAGGAGAGTATGATGTAGAATAGATAAAGACATCCTTGATTTCATTCACCACAGAGAGTTCTTTTTCTTGGCCCCTTCTCTTATAAGGCTGCTTGTTTTGATTCAAAGATCCCTTGTGAACTTCCGCACCTCTTTCAACGTTTTCTTTGTGCTCATTGTTACCAACTGTAGGATTTTCCAGATGCCTATCGGCATTTGTTCCTTGCAGCTTCTTGATTCCATCCAAAACCTTCTGAACAACTAGCAGCATGAGAAGCTACTGCAATTCCATGAGTTCAACTCATACTTTCTAAAGTTCCTCTTCAATGGTTCTCCCGTGGCTCGTCAACCTGTAGATCTCGACTGAGGGGCCTAAACCCTAGAATCAGTAGAGATTCTCACCAACTTAACAATTCCTTGTTGAGTGGGGAAAACATTTAAATAGCTCCTAGTTATTAAGTCCTTCCAACTTATGGGACCCTGTTTGACGGGACCTAAGTTCCTAAAGCCTATAATAAAATAAGGCAACACACACACATTCATAGGCTCTTTTGCACAACAACTAATGACATGGAAAAAAATTATACAAACCTTTCCCATTTTGTATTGACATGCCATGTGGAACTGTACGGCAACTAGCTGGTGATATGGCAACAATATTGATTTTTGTGTTTTATGGGCCGAGAGATTTTGAAGACCAAATGATTTTAGAGTTTGATGCTTTTCATGTAGACTGCTTTTTAGACCAAGTGTAGAAGGCGAAGACAGACTCAGCAGGCGGGAACTGTCTTTCCATGAAAGCCGAACAGTGGAGCAGTCAGTAATTACCACGACAGTTACCACAGTAACTTCTAGAAGGCTATAAATAGGACCCATTACATTGTAATTGTGCTGCTTGCTTCTTACTTTGGAGTTCCTTTTGGCTTAGCCCTTGAGTATTTTCCTAGCTAGAATCTCTTCGCCTGTAACCTTGTAATCATTACTACTGTAATCATTTGAGCTTCAAACCATTACACCTTGTACTGATTGTCCTAAATATGAATCTGAAACTGCAACCACTTTTCCAATTGTCCAGTCTGTCTCTCATTTCAGTTTTCTATTTCAGTTCAGATAACCATTTCAGTCTAGTTTCTCGTCTCTATTCCATCTTCACAGACATAACTAACAACTTATCAGTAGCTCTAATTCTAACACTGGAATTAGCTATCTGAAGAGATCGGCTCAAATTCCATTTTGGCAATCACGGTGGTTAGAGTTGTTTGCTCGTTGACCAGAACGAACTCTTCTTCCAATTAGAATTTTCAGCTAAAGGATGGCACCCAAAACCAGTCCTGGTCGGAAACCATCACACCGTGTTGACCCTGCCCCTGAGGAATCAGAATGTGACTCTGATAAGAAGGACCCAATGACTGAGACTGAGGCTCAGGAGGAGCACAGTCATGCTGATGAGGCCAAGGACTGTTAGCACTTCAATCAGTCCAGAAGGAGAAGGGCTGAGAGGGAAGAAAGCAAGGCCAGGAGTTCTTGAGCCACACATAGGGATGTTGGGGCCAAAGGCAGTAAGGGTAGTCACCAAAGTTCCAGTAGAAAATCCAGGGAAGAGACGGAAACTAAGACTACTGAGGAAATTGATTGGGATGCTGATACGGACCATTACAAAAAGCCCTCAAGACGGAGTCAGGTTTCGAAGGTCAGAAGAGGCAAAGAAGATGCTGACCAACATGATTATACCTCTTCATTACAAATTTCTTTTCCAGTGTTCAAAGGTGGGAAGAAAGATGATCCAAATGTTCATATCCAAGCCTTTGAACAGTACGCTGAGTTGAAAAATATTGATGAAGATGATTGGGGTGAATACTTTCCTCAGACATTAAAGGATGCAGCAAGGAACTGGTACTACCATTACGCAACTTGCCAACTCAGATCATATAATAAATTTCTCAAAGCTTTCAGACTGGAATATTTAGACAACAGAGGAGATGAGGACATCCTCTGTGAACTGGAGAAGATAAAGGAAGGAAAATCATCAGTCAGAAGCTATGTTGAGAAAATCAAGGAGCTAACCAGGTAGTTACAGGAGCCACCATCAAAAAAGAGGCTGTGTGCATGGTTTTTAAATGGGTTCCGCAGTAAAAAGCTTAGGAAACATGAGGTACCTGCACCAACAAAGAGATTCAGTGATTTGGTGCAGCGCGCCCTAAGCTGGAACAGCACACAAAGAAGGAGAGGAGTCATAAGAAGAGGAGGTCCAGTAGTAGTAGTTCTTCCACTGAGAATTCCAATTCTAGTAAGACCTCCAGTAGCTCTGAAAGCAGCTGAGATGAAAAAAGCAAGGACAAGGCCAAGAAGGGGTCTTGGTCGAGGAAGATTGATGAGATGGTCGGCTAGGTTGCTGAAATCAGCCAGACCAAACAACCAGTTAGAATAATGAAAACTTGGTGTTCAAAATGTAAATCTAAAGATCATGTTTCCAATGAATGTCCATAGTGTACCTATTGCAAAGCATATGGTCATTTATGGAACAATCTTGGCATTCGTATTCATCACTTCAGGAAGGGCAAACATTTATCTATCGTAGCATTTACCAATGTTGAACCAGTCAGAGTGGAAACAACCAGTGTACCCCAAGAAGAGAAATCAGGTACCAGTGGTATTGGTACTGGGCAAGGCAGGTACCAGGGAGGTACTGGTCGGGGCCGGGGTTGTGGTAATTTCCAGAACCGAAGTCTGAATTGTTACACTTGTGGCAAGTATGGGTATTTTGTGGCTCAATGTCCAGAAACACCTACTACTGCGGCTACTGAGGCAAAGGCCCTAGAGCCAGCTCCTATACGAGCGGTTACATGCCGTAAAGGGGTGGTCATTGAGGAAATTCCAGAAGATTCGGCAAAACTAGTCAGTCCTGAAAGTAGCAAATGGGCTCGGCAGAGAGAGGTGTGGAAGGCAAAGGGTAAAGAAAAGGTAGTTGATGAATGGCAAGATCAGAGAGAACTGGCGGCTACAATCACAGAATATTTAGCCAAGAAGCTGCAAGAGCAGCCAGAAAGTCCTGATGCCCGGGGCATTCAGAAGATACCAGCCCAATTTTCTGAAAAGGAACAACTAAATCAGTCACGGTTTGGGATTCTTGCGACCATGTTGGCTGGAGTTCAGGGATTGATGGAGGGATTAGGGAATGTTAGATCAAAAACAGTTGCAACCAAAAACACTGAAAGAGGCACCATAGGCACCAAAGCAGAGGAATGGCACTGTGCAGATACTACTGATTCTTCAAGTTCTGACAATAACTCCGACCAAGAGAGAAGAAATTCATGTCAAATTTTGTGACAAAATTCAGAAACTAAGAGTTGAACTGGAAGATATTAGAAAAACTTTGCCTGAAGCAGCGAAATTCATTAGACATCGAAGAAAGGCTGAAGCGGAGGCCAGAGCAACTGACCTAGCTGCTGTCCGATATGATGAAGTGTTGATGATCTAGGTAGACTATAAGGTTAGGAAACTATGGGAGCCACTATCTAGTGTCATACTGGATGGAGGAGCAAGGGTAAATATCCTGGGGACACACCTTCAACAAAGAATGGGTCTTACAAACCTGAAACCAACACCTTTCAAAGTGCGAATGGCGGATCATCGAGTTGTGCAGGCAACTGGGATGATAGAGAGTATGCAAATAAGGGTAGGCAAGGAAAAGTTCAAGACCAATTTCCTAGTGCTAGATGTGCAAGGCGCATATGGGATGCTACTGGGGAGTCCATGGTTGCGAACAGCACAGGCTGTTCATGACTATGCCAATCAAACTCTGACAATACAAGGTGCCACTAGCCGAATTCAAATTTAGACGTACGGCACTACAAGATGGAGAAAGGAGTTGCAATTAGAAGAGATTTTCCAGAAGTATAAGGTGAAGAAAATTGAGAGGATGCTAGCGGCAATGAATATTTTTCCATTAGTTGAAATAGATCTCAACGCGGTATCATTGGCCAAAGATTAGGCTGAGAAGCAAAAGAAGATCAGTTCACTGAATTGAATTCTGGGGAATGACCAGTTCAGTTAACTGGAAGGCCGGAAGAACCAGTTGATTCCAGTATACCAGCAGTTTCTGAACAAGCACACTCTGGAGAAGTTACTGGGAGTCAGAATAGCAGTTCAGAGTCCAGAGGACCGTCTTGGGATTATGCTGAGGAGTCAACCAAACGAAAGGGTGGTGGGCCTAACTGGTTGCTTCCAGATAATCAAGTAATAGAGGAATGGAATCTGGGTTCTGAGGAGAATCCTAGAGTTATCAAAGTCAACAAACATCTGAATCCAATTATGAAAGAGAAGGCCCGACACATGTTTTAGCAGTATAAAGATGTGTTTGCATGGGAACATACTAATCTCAAGGGAGTAGATCCAGAGGTATGTCAACATCAAATACCATTGAAATCAGATGCTAGACCAATGCGGTTGCAAAGATACAGAATGAATCCTAATTATGCTAAGAAGGTCAAGGAAGAGATCGATAACCTTCTTAAGGTTGGGTTCATTTTGAAGTAGTCAGTAGTGACTGATTATTTCCTATTGTATAATGGTGCCCAAGAAGAATGGAAAGCTTAGAGTCTGTGTGGGTTATCAAAAGTTGAATGCTCAGACCATCAAGGATCCCTTTCCATTACCATTTACGGACATGCTGCTTGACAAAATTTTAGGTTATGAGATGTATAGCTTTATGGATGGTTATAGTGGTTATAACCAGTTACAAATTGCTCCTAAGGACCGGAATAAAATTACTTTTATTACTGAATGGAGAGCATTCATATATCTGGTTATGTCGTTTGTCTTTGTAATGCCCCAGTGGCTTTTCCAAGATGTATGATGGAAATATTCAGTGAATTTCTCCACCGATTCCTTGTCATGTTTATGGATGAGTTCACTGTATATTCAACAGAGGATAAGCATTTACTTTTTTTGAAAATGGTTTTCCAGTGTTGTTAGGAAAAGCGGATCTGCTATTCGTACAAATATTCATTAGGTTCAGGTAGCTATATAGGTCTATAAAAGACGGGCGTTTTTAAACTTCAGAGTGCACTGTAACAATCTTGAGTAAATTTCAAAGAGTTTCCAGCCAACTGATTACTTGTCTTGAGCTCTGTCATACACTTTATCTGCTATGACTTATAATCAAGATTAGGTTTTAGACATAACCATTGCTCATCTTCAGCAGTCGAGTGAGTCCATTAGGAGAACCACTATACTCCGTTATGAGCGTCTTTTATTCCCCCAATTAGGAACATCGTTTACATTAGATGAAGTGGTGGACATATTAGAATAGAGTGACGCGGGTGACCCTTTGGTGTCGAGAGCACTTCAGGAACATTATCCGTCTAGCGATGGTAATTGAAGCCATGGGCTTAGGGCCACAGTATTATTATGTGGAACATTCAATGAAGCGTGGATTTTTCCAGTGGTTATACTTGCTAGCGCAGTTTCTTCCACACCATAAGATTTTTTTGTATCACAGTTTTGGCCAGCCCCTCAGAGGATATTTTAACAACACACCTCGCACCAGGGAGTATGGTGTAATTTTGGCCAACCTTGTCTTACCTTTGGCTGAGTGTCCAAATAGTGTTATTATTGTGACAATTGCTTGTGTGATCATGTAATGGATAGTCTTACCTTTGGCTGAGTGTCCAAACAGTGTTATTATTGTGACAGTTGCTTGTGTGATCATGTAATGGATCATTTGATAAAGATGTAAAGGTGAAGAAAAAAAGGGGGGTTTTTTTTAATCTAAGCCAGGCTTTTTCTGTCCAATTTATGTAGTGAAGCATGAGAAAGGACTCATGTAATTTTGTGTGTGAGTGTGTGTGCACGCGCGCGCACCTGTGTGTGCAACAGATACTTTAGTGTTGCAATTTGCAAGCCCAAAAAGAGTTAAAGGAAGCTATCTATTCATCAAGGCTCCCTTGACATGGACTGTTGTCCTCAACCTGCAAGAAAATGAACTTGGCCTACATGTCACAACAAAAAATAACATGTCCATTAGTTTCAAAAGAAGGTCCATCATGTCAACCCCTAAAGACTTTGCACTTCTATAAGGTGCCTCCCTTCTCATGACATGTGAGGGCTGATGCTAGCCTGCATAGATAACTCCTTAGTAAATTGACATGTGGCCTTATTGGCCCTTTTCCATGCTTTAAGAGGCAGTTCCCATGGTACACAACCCCTAGACATAGTGTGTGCATTCCCTGACTATAGGATACTTTACATATTGTCTACCACCTTTAGATATAGTTTACTATTGTTTACTATTCATTGGATAGGGTTTTTGATGGGTTGGTCTAGCAGTGCTAATCATGGAATTGTATGTTGCACCACGAAAGGTGAAATGCCATTTATAGCACGGTATGTCCAAGCGAATATGTCCTTGAATTATTTTAAAAGTGCCTTATGCAAAGCCTCTTCAATCTCAAAAGGGTCTTGCACAATAAAAACCAATTTAAACTCCTCATGTAAGTCTACCGATTCTATCTTCTTAACTACCATTGAACCATTGTAAACTCCACTACTTCCATCGATAAGCATTTTTTGGGCATTGGTGTACACAAATTTTTGTTCCCCCCAGTTTAAGATTTGAATGTCCAGGTAGGGGATGTACTTGATTGGTCACAACATCCACTCTAATGACAGAGTCTTGGAATTGCAAATAGACATGGTGTTTAGACCAGTCATGCACCATCTATGATTCCCTCATGAAAGGTCGTCCTAATATCATCTCATATGAGAAATCCATAGCAATGAAGGTATGCCTTAAGTACCTTTTATCCAAGAACCTTGATTTTAAGGTCCTTAGCCATTCCAATAGCAATAGTGACATTGGCAATTTTTATGAAAATATTTTGCGTCTCGGTGAGGTCTTCCCATGGATTCCCAAAAATTTAAGTGACAAATGTTGACTCCTACACCACCATCCAAGAATCCCTTTATAGTTAATCCCTTGGTAGTAGTGGGTAGGGTCGCATTATACTTATCACCTTCAAAGTACAGTCCCAGCTTATTGATAGTATCTCAATGATAGACTCGTGTCCATCTAGGTTGGGTTGTGGTTCTACGTTCACCCCTACACGTAACACAATTAGGCTTATTTATATGCACGAATTGCTGTAATCCAACGTTTAACTCTCCAATAATAAATGCTTGAAGTGCTAAGAATAGCTCATGATCTCCGTGCAATTTAGCCATGATTGTGGTTTTGACTTTAGACGAGGTGAAATCCATCAATTCAAAAATGTTCAATGGAAACTTTTGAGATACTAGTCCATGACCTAAGGGTGGTGAAGATGGGATATCTCCACTTCCTTCGTATTCCCTCACTAAACCTCCTCTCAAATTTGTATGACCAGTTTGTAATATCTTACACTCCCTTTCTTCTTGGATGATAAGGGTGGTGAAGATGGGATATCTCCACTTCCTTGGTATTCCCTCACTAAACCTCCTCTCAAACCGATAATGTGTATGACCAGTTTGTAATATCTTACACTCACTTTCTTCTTGGATGATACTAAGTATATTTAAAGTCCTTATGAGGTTGAGTCGGTGTGGAAAACATTGTGTCTCTAATCTTGATCCAGCTCTAGATCCCTTTGAGTCTCTTCTGCTAAAAATTTTAAGTGCTTGACTTAGTCAGTCTCCTCCACAGGGTTTGGGTAAGTCTCAATCTTCTCCTTAATTTTTTTGGGTTTTGACCCCTTTGGGCTCACCTAGGGGTTCCTGTCCTATCTACTTATCCATGAGGACACGGTTGAATTGTTTGCAGTGTGGGGGTGGTTTTTTTATGACTTCCCCTAATTGTGGCTTTGCTTGATTCCCTTTCTTTGTGCTCCTCATTGGTTTTCTCTCTCATGATGGTAGTTTTCGTTTCCATGGTTTCTATTGAATCTGAGTCATCTTCAAGGTCATTCATATACATGGGGTCATCACCTATCCTAGGTCAGTTCTCTAAGTAGAGTGTAAATTCACAACTTTATCCTTCGTGTTTTCTTCTTCCTTGCTTGGGAAATTGATGGAGCATCTCTCTCTTTGAGGATATAGTTTTGATTTTGGAGCATCGATTGTGTGAGTGCATTCATTGGTTTAACATGTGTAGTTTTTGGTGTCTTATTGGTAACCTCAATCAAGTTCAATGGTGTTAATCTTTGGTGCATTTTGATTATGGAGACATTGATCAATCAAATGATGTTCCATGTAGTATTGGGGAGAGAATTCAAGTGAATAGACCTCGTACCCCACTTGGTTTATAGGAGTAACTTTAGGATGTGGAGGTTGTGGTTCTAGCACTAGAGGTGGCAAGGGTATAGATTGGACAAAATTTTGGTTCCTAAGGACTAAGTATTGTGATGATTACTTCGTAGATGCGGCACGCATCAATGAAAAATCTAGAGGTTGGTTTGATCAAGGTAATGTTGACTTATTCGCCATTATATGTTTAAGTACTAGGCAATCCTTAGATTGATGGCCATACCTACCACATGCATTGCAATTCCCATGAAATATTGCTCTAAGTGTAGGGCCTTCACTATTGCTATGTGGACCTAACCAAACAAAACACCATTGTTGCTCTTTTATTGGGCCAATATGGGTATTTTGAGGAGCCCAATTATTCCTAAGGCATTCTTGGATGGCCTTAGTAAGATCTACCAAGGACACCTCAAATATCTTTGTCTCCTTAGCAATAGGCTTTACGGTCATTAACTCATGCTCAACCACTTGTGAGCTAGTGGATTTTGTCTTAGTGGACACTTTTTCTTGCAATCATCAAGTTTATTCTGGTTGGATTTCATTGGCAATGACAAGTACCCAAGTAGTAATACCTCTAATGACTAAGCCATTATATATGTTCTCATGTTGCAATCCTCCGATGAATATATCGAGTACTTAATAATTGTTAAAGTGCTCATTTGGGGTATGGCAAGAATTCTGATACTTCAAACTACTAAGAAATTCTCTCATTGATTGTCCTTCCTCATGTTTGGCTTTTGAAAGTTGAGATTCCACTCCCCAAAGAACATCTTCTCGCATGTACTCCTTCAAGAACAACCTCTTGAGAACATTGTATTGCCTACGTTCTTCGGCTCCTAGTGTCCTATACCAATCTATGACCTTCCCGATAAGGGTTAATTTGAAGGCTTTGCACTTATGCAACTCATTATGCCCTTCTAGGGAGTCACCTACATGTTCACACACGTCAATATGCTTCATAGGATACTTATCACCACTGATTTTTTTTGTGAGCTTTGCCACTTGGATTGGTTTGATTCTAGGCTCCCTCTCAAGTGCATTATGCATATTTTTTGCAATAGATTGACCAATAATTTGAGTGAGTGTTGCCAAGTCACCTAATAGGGTATAGCTTGTGTAAGGGCTCCTAAACCTACATGAGGCACAAGGGTTGGCATTGGCTTTGGCATGGGCACACTCCTCGCGTTCCATGCATGAAATAGTGTTGCACCAGGCGGTGTCCCAGAATATGCGAGAACTATTCGTCTGCTACCAAAAGGTGTGGGACTTGCTTGAGATATGACAAGTGACATGTGATGTAGCATGGCTCAATAAGAATAAAAATTAGGGTAATGTGGTCGTGAAGAGTGAGCAGTTGGAATGTGGAAAGGTATATGAAATGCATAAGCGCTAGTCATGATAGGCTCAAATGGGTGATGTATACTTTGTATCAACTACGGGCATTATTGTAGGCATAAGGTAATCAGATCTCAGTGGAACATTCACCACTGAGGTTAGGGGTACACTCTCTGTCATGCTCATCACTTGAATAGACATGCTAGCCAAAGAGAACGATGAGATAGATTTGGAAAAGTAAAACTATTGCTTGTGTGCTCAAACTATACCGAGATGATAGAAAAACAATGTACGATGGGTCTATTGGACTCACAAAAAGAGTCTCCATTTGTGAAAGTATTGGTTGTGTTGCCTTGGCAGTATCGAATTTCGTAGGACATGTCGAAGGTATAGTTATTTCTCTATTATGACTCTCATTTTAGACAATACTATAGATGACATCGCAAGTCGTATGTTTTTGTGCCTCTAGACTTGTGGCACTCGATGTAGATTGTAAGATATCCAACCAACCCACAAAGTAGGTGTAGCCAGTTTTCAGGTCGGCCACTCACTTCATAAGTCATATTCCAATTTTCATTGAGGAGTAACCCATCAAAGGTTGGTGTACTAGAGGTCCCTTTCAAAGCAAACGCAATGTCACTACCTATTGTTAGACTCCTCGTTACCACCCGTTCAAGGTGAATAAATTGCTCAAAAATTCAAGCCATTGTCATTGGGGTCTTTCCTTAAATTGCTTGGTGGTGTTCTGCCTTCTTGTGTAAGATTTTTATTTCCTTGTCTCTAGCCGCTTGGATATACTGCTCTACTTATTGCACTTCTGCAAGACTTCTGTCATCATGCTATAAGACTTCTGAGGGTGGTAAATCAATGGGTCCCTTAGCCATTCCAATCGGTGTGTTATCCATGTGAACACTCCTTTGAAGTGTAGGGTTCACTTGAAATTGTACGAGTCGTCCACCTCCCCACCCCCTTCATGTAATTCACTAGCCATGGGTTTTGAACAAGTGGCTCTACTAAACATTTCCATTAATCGACTAACACACTAGCACTAGGCTATAAGGCCAAAACATACACTCTTTTATTTGAATTCTTAGGGTTTGGTGTAGGGTATCCCTCCATCATGTTGTAATTGGGGATGAAGAGTCGTTTTCCGCTAGGCGTGGATCTTGAGTTACTCTACCTTGGGTTCCAATAAAAGGTCCAAAACCCGATGTAGGCGGATAGTTTGTGCATGTGTAAATTGAAGTACTCTCTATTTTCTTAGGCTCTAGCACACATCTAGAGCATAAATATATGTGACTTCAGTGCCCTACAAGTGTGGCATTCACTAGAAGTTTGCCTTCCGTTTCGTGTGTTTTGTTTCTTGGTTTTGTTTTGCTTTTCTCTATTTTGATGCTCGCAATGCGAACTAAGGCATGCAATAGCTCAAAACAAGTGCATCATTTAAAATATCTTGACGCACTTTATAGCATAGCATTTGACCAATCGAGGTGTCCGTAGCTCCCAAAACAAGCAATTTATACCTTCACGTGTGGGTAATCTACACTCTTGCCATACTTGTTGGAGCTAGGGAGCTTGCTATGCGCTATGTGCAAGCCACAAAGATTGCAAGCACACAACCGTGTTGACAAGCTCAACATAATGCAATGGTGTGTCAGTCACCTTTGAGCCACCATGGATGAGGCATCCTTGCTCGCGGAGAAGGTTGCTTCTGCTGCTCAACCGCCTTGCCATTGTCGGCGCCGTTGCCAATGCTTGATCGCGTACACACACTCCCTCTATCGCATACACACTCCCACACACACAGACACAGACATATAGAGGTGTATACGGAGTGAGGAGAGTAGGAGCAAGATTTCTTGCATTAGCACTTCAGAGAATGAGAGAGTTCTAGATTTATAATGGCTTTTATATAAACTAGTCATTCCACACACGCATCTACAGTTTGACGTCCAACACTCAAATGTATTTGTTGCAATTGCGATGCACCTTTCATATACAATTTGTGATCACTCAATCACCTACTATCTACATGTGGAACCGACAAGCTTGGCCCATGAGTCAACATGATATGGTTCATAAGGTTTCGTATCTATGTGTCATGGGTTAACAATCCCGGTAGATGACCTCTATAATCTCCAAATTAGCTTTTGGTTTCTTCTACAAGGTTGTAGAGCTTGAAAAGATCTACATTTTTATTTACTTATTTTTAAGTTTTGAAATCGACCTTGTGTAAGTGAAAGTGGAGGTTTAGTCTCTTTTGGGATCTTTCAAGAGGCATGTAAATGTTCTAGGCCCACATGCTCTTCTACTCACTCTACCTCCCGTTCCCACCCACTATAAACCATGTTTTGCCGTTTTGAGTCTCGATACATTTGTGCAATATCTTAGACCTTTTCATGCACTTATAAAGTGGCACTTTCTTTTCAGACTTCCAAGCCATAAGTGCACTTATTTGCATGCTTCACTGTCCTTCCACATGTCCTTTCTCTCTCTAGATAATCATTTGTAGAGAGAGAAAGGACATGGTAAAGCCTAAAATTCCTCAAAATAAAATTTTGATGGCATACCGACAGGTTATACTAACTCCATAGAAAAGGGGATACGCGAATGCTTTTAACGTTAGTAGACAGGGAGAAGGGGTTTATTATAGGGTCCATACATTCGAGTGTTCATTGCACGCAATGATGTCCCCACATTAATATAAGAGTTCGCTAGGCTTTTTTATAGCAATTTACTCCTTGTTTAGAACACTGGAGAAAACACTCGAGAACTTTCATAGAAGCATGCCTCCGGCCCACCTCCCAAAAACCCGCGAAGAAAGAGAGAAAATGTACGACAAACATAAAACCTACATTGCATAAATGTGGTTCACATTGACTATAGAATCCTTCCTACCATCCTTGAGAAAAGCAATTGGACACTAGAACTGTGTTCTAATGGCCACCTTCAAGAATTCATATGTGCATCTGTGTTGTCCTATACTAAGGAGAAATAGACAGTAGTGTCCTTTCAATCAACATTGGAAAAAGGAGTCATTAAGGATAGAAACTCTTTACACTTTCTTTGTCTCTGTTCTGGTGGCCACCTATACATATTCCAAGTGGCCATTGGTATCTCGCCCTTGAGTGAGTTCCTAAGGATTTGCCAAAGCTTCACCTTTGACAACCATAAGCATTTGTGATAGACCCTACAGCATGGCTTCCATGACGCTTTCACAACCTGTTGAACCAAAAGGTGGGAAATGACACAACATTCACCTCTCCAAGAGTTACTTCATCAAAAGCAAGAATGTGGCAAAGAGATTGCGCACAACCAAACTAGCCGCTCAAAGCTCCAACACAAAGATGATGCCATAAAGCATAGCACGTCAACAATCTCCTAGGTATGCCACTACAAGCCGAAAACAAAAAAAAAAAAGCATAGAAAAGCTTCGGATAGTGAAATGTAGAGAGTTCATCGGTCCACTTTGACATGGTATAGTACCCCAACCAAGATCTCCGAGCACATCCGGCTCTAATACTCAGTAATAATGCAACGCAATGTGTTCGCACCACACACAAAACATAGAACTCCAAGCAACAAGAAGCTCATTCTATGCAGAAATTCTTACAGCCTTTTCTACAACAAAAGTGACTGGACATCATCCTTAAATTAACAGATATGAACTTTTGGATCTGAACGTCAGCTTCCATCCAGACCGTAATTCTTCACCTTGAAGTTGGTATTTTGCCTTCTGTAGTCAAAATGACGTAGTTCTTGTACCATAATGTCTTTACCTTCGTTGTGGTGACTTATGGAGCTTTATGAATTTTTTTCTTTATTGACTTGCATAGCACATCTGGGAGTCACCAAAGAAAGCTGTTTCTGTGACGTTTGAAATGTGGCGCTAACCAGCAGTTTGATCATGTTCATACTTCAGGCTTTTTTGGATCAGGTATTATCTCGAGTTTGTGAATTCCCAAACACTTTGTGTATATCCTCAAATGATACAGTAGCTGATCCTCTCTTCTTTGCACCTTGTTGTGAAGGATGTGGGCACCATCCAGCCATGTAGATAACCTGAAAAAAGACCTCATGTGAGTGATATCACAGATATGCAAAACAGCAAAGCAAAAACCAAAATTGGAAAAAAATACCCAGTTCAGTATCTTTCAAAAAATCAAGACGACGCATTCGTAAGTTGGATCCTGTTGCAGACCCAGCTCAACTGTCACAAACTGCTGAAGTGGCAACCACTGAAGACGCAGGGGCCTAATACCCAAAACTGAAGACTAAAGGGGTTAGGATTAACCCTACCAACTTAGGAGGAGCTTGGCCAAGGGGCCTAAACCCTCAAAAGAAGCAGAACACTTTAATATTAGTAAATGCTGACGTGGCAAACTGTCACGAGGACGTGGCAGCTGTTAACTATGTCATGAGACCATGGCAACTGCTAACCTTAGTTGTTGGTTTCTTTCCAATGATTTTTGCTTTATTTTTGAGACCCTCTTTTTGAAGTTGCAAATGGTCGGACATTGTATGGCCAATGTGAACGGTAGTTTCACCCGCAAACGAGAAGTTGGTCCACACTGGAATTCGTATAGTAAGAGGATGTCTAGGCTCAGTGCAAGGTCATGTAGGTCCCCCCGTCGCACTTAGCAAGTTGGTGGATACTAGGAAGTGAACTCAATAAAGGCATAAAGTCAAGGTGGGATCACCAACAGAAAGTATCCGACAATTGGGCCACATTGCACTTTTGGATGCGGTCCCAATGAGGATAGATGGTCAGATGACCAGTGGGAGCCCAACGGAAGCATCTCCTAAAAATTAGGCAACTACTATTTTGGGCCAAGAAATGTGTTCGCATCATTACCTCGGGTATGACTAGGGGAACATTTTACAACTCTGCCGCGAAGTCAACTGAGCAACCAGTCGGGAGATTTTTAGGCGGCAAACCCGAATTGGGAAAATGCGTGTAATCGTGCCAAGTGTTACATTTTTGTGCACTTGCCTCATGCATCAAGAAGTGGTGCTGAATTTATAGCTGGGCGGCTCATTTTTTAGTTTCCTATCACAGGTTAAGAGCTATGGAGTGCTTTCTTTCCGTCTCATGTACAGTGTGGTGCTAGGAGTGGTGCCCTGCACGCTACACACCACTCTCTCTCTCTCCCATACGTGCACTTATGTGATGCCCCACGAGAGGGCTCTTCATTTGACTGATGTACAGCTGTGTGGTTTCATGCTTTTGTGCTGAGGCAAGAGCCTCCTTGAGCAGGAACAGGGGTAGCTAGCTGCTACTCCAAAGCAGGCACCGGTGAGGGTCATAACCTCACCGTACAGGTGTGTTTTCAGCGCTGTATATGCACTGTAAAGTGACTGTTTTTTAGCCATACGGACGCCAGAACCCTTGGGAATCGTGCCCCACTGGCAGAGGACAGCTAAGGGACTGTTTGGGACTGAAAATGGGGCAAAAGCCAGTAAATACAACGTGCTGAATTTACTGTTTTTGGGCAGGAATCAGAGGGTATACGCCAGTGGAAGTGAATTCTAGCAGGGGAATTGGTTTCACGCAAGTTTTGGGGCTGTTATGCTGCCGAAATTTGGCCAAAACTGGTAGTATCTAGCGGGATACAAGTAAAGGATTCCCAGGACTCTACTTTGTAATTTACTCTCTCAAAAAATAAAGAAATACCGAAAGGGGCGCCAATTTTGGGGCCTACAGGTTGTCTGCGTACGCTCGGACCATTCTAGCTTCCGAGCCGTGTGTGTGCTTAAGTGTTAATTCCCATCGCAGGTTTCCTTTGCACATTCTCTCTATGTGTGTCTAAAGTAAAGAATTTCGGGTGAAAGCCAAAGCCTACCGGCCCACAAGCCGGTTTCACAGCCTGTACGGACAGTCCCACATTTTGCGCTAACAGGCTGATGTTGGGTGCCAGATTTCAGCCCACTAGCTTTAGGATGCAATTGCTTTCCATAGCAGATGCTTTTGGGAGCCAAGGGCCTTTAAATATGTACAAGGGGCTCCGGGGGTCACTCTTTGTGCACAGAAGCAAAGCAATGCCTGTCACAATGTGACGATGCACTAGCTCAAGATAAAGAGGGGCTAGGACTCCAAAATCCTAACCCTAGCCAACTTACAAAAGACAGCCAAGGGGCCTAAAACCTAGAAGCAGAAGAAGACTGTCAACTTGCAGAAGTTGGCCGAGGGACCTAAAACCATAACAGAAGATTCAAGGGTTTAGAATTAAAAATCCTAATGCTACCAACTTACAGGACCCGGTCAAGGGGCCTGAAACCTAAAGGATAAAGCTGAACCTCAATACTGCATGGAATGTCAAAGCCCTGAAGAATGGAGCCAACTTGCAGATGCCAACCTAGGGACCTAAACCCTAAGAACAAGAAAAAGAAGAAGAAGTCCTACCAACTTATGGGAACCCCGTTTGATGGGGCCCCAAGTGACATGAAGGATTAAAATACAGCAGGACCAGACACACAAAAAAAAGACTTGTGCCAAAAACTGATGACGTGGCAGCTGTACGGATAGCCCGGATTTTGTGCTGACAATGTCGACGTGGCAGATTTCCACAAAACGCATTGACAATGCTGATGTGGCAATTGCATGTACATTCCGTGATTTACGCTGGCAGCTTTTTGGCATTGCTTTTTAAACCAGAAGCTTTTGAGTATGAAGGCTTTTCATGTAAACTGCTTTTGGGGCCTAGGGCCTTTAAATATGAGGCCATGGGCTCATTCTCGGGCATTCTTTCTGGAGAAGGTGCAGAGTTTGGAGTACGGTTTGTATTGTGTTAATGCAATTTAAAGAAATACCGAAAGGGGCACCAAGGTTTGGGGCCAATACTCTCTGCGGTGGAATTCCGCCACTCCGTGTCACGTGTCGTCTTTCTCTCTTAGTTCAGTTGTTTTTGAAGTGCTAAAAGTCTGTTCAGCCTGTTCTTTTCTATTGGCACATGGTGCCCGTCTTGTGACACTCGTATCAGAGCATCAAGCGTGTGCTTTTCAAAAAGCATACCGGTCCTACCAAAGAGCAGACAGAGCAAACCGGCGCTTCCAAAAGTCTACTGGAATTTTACTTGAAGTATCTTCGAACCCCGACCCCGGACTTATTAGCATACCGGTCCTACCAAAGAGGAGACAGAGCAAACCGGCGCTTCCAAAAGTCTACAGGAATTTTACTTGAAGTATCTTCGGGCCCCGACCTTGGACTTATTAGCATACCGGTCCTACCAAAGAGGAGACAAAGCAAACCGGCGCTTCCAAAAGTCTACTGGAATTTTACTTGAAGTATCTTCGGGCCCCGACCCCGGACTTATTAGCATACCGGTCCTACCAAAGAGGAGACAGAGCAAACCGGCGCTTCCAAAAGTCTACTCAAATTTTACTTGAAGTATCTTCGGGCCCCTGACCCCGGACTTATTAGCATACCGGTCCTACCAAAGAGGAGACAGAGCAAACCGACGCTTCCAAAAGTCTATTGGAATTTTACTTGAAGTAAATTCGGGCCCCGACCCCGGACTTATAAGCATACCGGTCCTACCAAAGAGGAGACAGAGCAAACCGGCACTTCCAAAAGTCTACTGGAATTTTTCTTGAAGTATCTTCGAACCCGGACCCCGGACTTATTAGCATACCGGTCCTACCAAAGAATAAACAGAGCAAACCGGCGCTTCCAAAAGTCTACTAGAATTTTACTTGAAGTATCTTCGAGCCCGGACCCCGGACTTATTAGCATACCGGTCCTACCAAAGAGCAGACAAAGCAAACCGGCGCTTCCAAAAGTCTACTGGAATTTTACTTGAAGTATCTTCGGGCCCCGACCCGGGACTCATTAGCATACTGGTCCTACCAAAGAGCAGACAGAGCAAACCGGCGCTTCCAAAAGTCTACTCGAATTTTACTTGAAGTAACAAAGGATGGATATGTGATCAAACCGGCCTATATGGACACTCATTTATCCTGGTAGTCGGATGAGCATGCTTCGCAGCAGACTTCAGAGCCCACTTCTAACAGAGGTATATTAGTGGACAGAGCCACTGACCACGTCTACAAGGGCGACCACGACATCGACAGAGGCTCCACTAGAGAATCAAGACTATTCTAGCACAACATGGGAAACAACCGGTACGATTATTTACAAAGGCAGACAGTAACGAAGCTCTTCAGCAATCGGTGCAGTACTTTCTTGGACATTTCCAATGCCGGGCGTCCTCAAGCAAGGATGATGATGATGATTTTAAGGCTAACAATTTCAGTCTTTTAATTTTAGTCTCACTTTTCTTCATTTTATATTTGTACCCAGACATTGGATTAGATCCACAAGGATTGTATCACTTTGGTCTCATAGGTCATTTTGACCTTTTGGAGGCGTTTAATATAACATTTCATTTCATTTCATTCCTCTCCCTCTCCCTCCCCGATTGTTTTGAAGTGCTAAAAGTCTATTCCAATCTGTTATTTTTAATGGGCATGTGGTGCCTTCCCGTTATAATGGTGTCTACTTTTCTAAAAGCATTATTGGTTCTTCCAAGAATAAACAGAGCAAGATGGTGATTCTGGATTCTACACAATACCTGCAATTCCTTCTCAATGAACTCCCTGACATACTCTCGAGGCATCCTATGCAGAACCTTTCGATTCTACAGAGCTTCAACAGTTTCTGAACTACATGTTGCCACCTCTGTTGCAACCACTGCCTTTGCCAACTTGGAACACTCCTCCGCATACACTAGCAAGGTCCGGGCCGGGAGATATTCAACGACTCCCTCATTACTCCTCCCGTATAACCCTAAAAGGTCCGGGCCGGGAGATATAGAGGCCTTTTACAACCAAACGCCCCCTAGACCGCAGCCCGTGTCGTTTGGAGGTGTTGAAAGTAACCACTGCTCAGACTTCTTAATACACCTCCCGCATAACCATCCAAGTTCGGGCCGGGAGTCACAACAACAATTATTTTACAAGCATACAACCAAACGCTCCCCAGGCATTGGCCTGCGTCATTCGGAGGTTTTCTAGCATACAACGGAACGCTCCCCAGGCATCGGCTTGCATCGTTCCGAGGTTCAAACAATACCAAAACAGTATTTCTCACTTCTCCACCCGGGAGTAAAATCACCAATCAATGAAACCAATATTAAAACCAGAGTCAAACATTTCAAATCGGCACCAAAACAGGTTCAAAACAGATACCATCCATTTCAAACAAGATCACCAAACAAGTTCTCAAACAAATTCAAACTTAAAAAGCAATCTCGACATTAGCCGAGCTCGAAAAGTCCATTGACTTTCCATCTTGTAACCTGCACCAAAATTTAGGGTTAGGTTCATTCCATAAGGTCGTAACCGAGCACAGCATGATCCATCAGCTCTTGGACAGACAGTGTTTTCTTTGGCGGCGATGGTAGTCCCAAGATAGCAATCGCACCGAACCTCCAAGGTTATCAACTCGAGAAGAGACATCTACTGAGAGATGTCAAGAAATTTCAAGATATAATCTGCTAGGGTTTCCATGGCAAGCATTTCAAGATACCCCACTCTTCCAGAAGTTACACTCCGAAGGACGATGTCAGAAACCATATAACTTCGGGCAAAAAAATTTCTTGCAAGCTTGCCAAGTACTTGGAGTATGCTGCTTGGTAGCTATTAACATCTGCATGGCACTGCCTCTGAGAAAAACAGCAGCTCAAAACAAATCTTGGATCCTTCTCTTGTAAGTGATCTTTATGGCTTATGCCCTATAAGACATGAGCGGTGAAGACGGGAGCGCGCCCGATGCACGATGAAGCAAGGGTGGGAGTGGCTAATAAGCCCGAGGTCGGGGTGTCACAAGACCGCCACCCAAGCCAATAGAAAAGAACAGACTGAACAGACTTTTAGCACTTCAATAACAACTGAACTGAAAGAGAGAGACGACACGTGACACTAGGGGGCGGAATTCCACCCCAGAGAGTATTGGCCCCAAACCTTGGCGCCCCTTTCGGTATTTCTTTATATTGCATCAACATAGTACAAGCCGGTACTCCACACTCTGCACCTTCTCCAGGAAGCATGCCAGAGAATGAGCCCTAACCTCATATTTTAAGACCCTTGGCCCAAAAAACAGTTTACAGTAAAAAGCCTTCAAACTTAAAAAAGCATCTGGTCTAAAAGCAAAGCCAAAAAGCTGCCAACGTAAATCATGGAAATTCGTACAGCCTACCACGTCATCATGCCAACGCAATTTTCGAAAATCTACCACGTCATCAGTTTTTGTGTGTGTGCGGGTCCTGCTTTATTTTAATCCTTTGCGTCACTTGGGTCCCCGTAAGTTAGTAGGACTTCTTCTTCTGTTACTTGTTCTTCTATACAACGAAATGCTCCCTAGGCATCGGCCTGCGTCGTTCCGAGGTTCAAACAACACCAAAACAGTATTTCTCACTTCTCCACCCGGGAGTAAAAATCACCAAACAATGAAACCAGTATTGAAACCAGAGTCGAACATTTCAAATCGGCACGAAGACAGGTTTAAAACAAATAGCATCCATTTCAAACAAAGTTCAAACAATACTTTCTCAAACAATGTTCAAAAGTATCTAACTAGAAAACAACTAGAGAGGTCATTCACGGTTTTGTTCGGACAACGGGCTTGCCCTTATGCATCACGGTGATGGTTCGGTTTCGGACCTGGAGAGTTGCATCTTTCTTGTCGTGCCAGGGCATGCCCAAGAGAACGTCGCAATTGCCCAACTTCATAATGTGAAAATCGGCTTTTTCATGATAATCTTACAGTCACTAGAAGTGCACCAATGAGCGGTACCACTTTCTGAGTTTGCCCCGTGGCTAGCTCATCTTCAATTTCTCCACCCTCTGCATCATAATCAAAGAGCATCTGCTTCAAGAATTCTGGATGGATGAAGTTCTCCATAGCTCCAGGGTCAAAGAAAATAAGGGCTTTCAAGCCGTTGACTTTTCCATAAGCTCTGCATAATTCATTAAAACTCCCGAGGTGTATACCATAAATATCGGGTATTAGTCCAATAGCAAGTCTAGCCTTCTTGGCCGGAGGTGACCGCGGGGGATGTCTGTCGTGGGAGCAGAAGGTTGCACAGAGGACGTCGATGCTCGCTCAGGACGTGTATTGAACGTATGCCCTATTTGGAAACATTCAAAGCATCGGCCTTCTTGTAACAAGGCGTCTCGTTGACGTTGTGTCAAACGAGGCCGTTGAGGTTGGTTTTCACGGGATTCCCGAGAATTTGTTCGTTGTTGCCGGGAGTTTTGGTTAGTGGCCAGAGGTTCTTCTGTGGTAAACTCCAACTTTCCTTTCATGAGCTTGTAGCCGACCGCGGCATGGTCCATAAGCTCTTGCATGGTAGAGACTTGCTTGAAGAGAAATACTCCTGCAATAGTGATGGTAGTCCAATGGTGTAGCGCTCGCACTGGTCCTCCAAGGGAATGAACTTAAAAGAAGGACATCGGAAGGTACGCGTCGAGAAACCTTTGGTTCTAGTCGTCCATGGTTTCGGTGACAAGCATTTTCAACTTGCCTCACTCTGCCAAAATCCGGACTTCAAACATCGAAGTCGTGTAACTACGTGCAAAAACTGTCTTGAAAGCTTGCCAAGTCCTTGGAGCATGCGGTTGTGTCGCGATTGAACTCCACCATTGCATAGCATTATCTTTAAGAAATCCCGCTGCTCGAGAAATCTTGGATTCTTCTGTATCGTTCCCCAAAGCATAGATGTTGTCGAATTGCTGTAGGAACTGCAATGCTTTCTTGCGATCTTTCACCCCGGAAAAAGTGAAAAATTTGACTGTCGTGCCACCATCTTTGAGATCTTTGGGTTGGTTAGGCGCATGTCCCGGGTATGGATTGCCCTTCCCGAAGCTTTGCTTTTTTGCTTCGCTTTTTGTCTTTTCTGTCTTCTTTGCTCGAGTCATATGAGCTAGAAGAACTGTCAGAAGAAGAAGAAGAAGAAGAACTGCGTACTCCTTCAAATCGAACACGCTTCTTCTGTTTCGTTGCCGAATCAAAATTAGACTGACGACCCAAATAACCCGGGAAGTCGGTGCCTTTCTTCTGCTTTTTGTCGTGCTTTTTAGCTTTATGTTGCACGTCAAAAAGCTGAGCAATCCGTGCATCAACCACCTCTTCTTATTCTTGCTCCGTGTACATCTTGGGAGTAGGAGGTTTCTTGGGTGGTTCTGTGGTCTTCTGCCACTGCGTGTGCACCTCCTCGAAAGAGGTCTCACTCTTATATTTTGCAAATTTTGGGTCCTTCGCAAAATTAAGCATCATCTTTGTTGCGTCGCCGATCAATCGTTGACGCTCCATATCTTCCAGCTCCGCCTGAGTAGGCCGAGGCGGGCCATACTCCTCACGTGAATCTTCGTTGTGATCCCTTCCCACATCTCTGGATGTACAGGGAGTTGACAGATCTTTGTCTGAAGCCATAAGTGCCGCGGAAAAAAAATAGGGATCGGATTTCCCGTAGAAAAGAAATCGGCCGTGCTTTGATACCACTGTAACAGACTTGGACACTCCAAGTCAAGAATCTACCGCAACAGCACAAATAATTACTTCAAAACAGTTCACAGTGCACAGTTCACAATTGATTTGACATTGGCCCTGCGCAGTTCTGTACCTAGAGATATTGGCCCCAAAGACTGGCGCCCCTTTCGGTATTTCTTTTTGTATTAATCAGAGTTCAAAGTACAAGAGTGTGGGCAAGCGCTCACACTCAGACTCTGCGTCAAGATGCTTTGAGTTGTGAGAGGCCTGCTCACATATTTAAAGATTACAAACAGATGCTAAAAGCTGAGCCCAAAAGCAAAATAAAGCGAAGGCTCTTTCTCTCTCTTGCTTGTAAAAATAAAGCAAGTCCCAAAAAAGCTGTCCATAATTAGCTTTTAAAATAAAGCAAAAAAGCTCTCTCTTTCTCCCAACATGCGTAGCAAGCCCAAAAAGCAAAACTGCCGCAAATCAGCATGCTTTTCCTGTTACCGCAATTCTCACCGCAAAACGCGAGCGTCCGTACAGCCTGCCACGTGTCACCCAACCGGCAGCCAGCCACATCAGCATTTTCAGCCATGTCATCATTTGCTGCTTCCTTGCCAGAGGGTGTGTAAGTAGTGGGCAGCCACGTTACTAGTTTGTGACACCACGTCTGTAACATACTTGGACACTCCAAATCAAGAATCTACCGCGACAGCACCAAATAACCACTTCAAAACAGTTCACAGTTCACAGTTCACAGTTGATTCAACACTGGCCTGGCGGAGTTCCGTGCCTAGAGATATTGGCCCCAAAGACTGGCACCTCTTTCGGTATTTCTTTTTGTATTAATCTGAGTTCAAAGTACAAGAGTGTGGACAGGCGCTCACACTCAGACTCTACGTCCAGAGGCTCTGAGTTGTGAGAGGCCTACCCACATATTTAAAGAGTACAAGGGATGCCAAAGGCAGAGCCCAAAAGCTGAAAATCAAAAGCTCAAAAGCTTTGTAATTTTTCTCTCTCTTTATGCTTTAATGAAAAAAAAGCAAAGAGGCTTTCTCTTCTCTGGCTACATTGCGTAGGAAAAGCAATGATCAAAAGCTGGGGCAATTCACGCCATAAAACGTGGAATCCGTACAACTGCCACGTGTCAACTCGCCACATCAAAAATCAGGGTTAGGGAAATTAGGGTTAGGGTTTCCAGCAATTAGGGTTTCCAACAGAGGGTGTGTGTGTGTATAGCGGGCAGCCACGTCATCACTTTGTCACATACCCCCCTCTTGAAAGCATTGAAATTGCCCTCGATTACGCCTGCAAAACAGACAGAGACCATAAACTGTCTTAGGAGACACTGACTGTTAGTACCGACGCACTAGGAACACACATCTAGCACATGTACCAATCATCAGTCACATCACAGGACATCACATGACATTCAACATTCATTCGGATCTTAGACCATGATTTATCGGCAATGTTTCTAGCAATCGCATCTAGATCCACTCAGGACCTCATCGATGCCCGATTGACTAAACCCTATTGCAACCATGTCTATTCGAAATCAATTAGGCCAAAATGCTGCAGTCATTTTGTCTATCAGTTCCTACACTTAAAAACAAGTCAAGAACAAATCAGTTTCATATTCAGGAATTCCATTTCATAAAGTCATACAATAGAATACTGTCAGCTCTCAATATCCCTGAAGTTCAAACAGACATCAGTGACTCTAGTATTCTAAAAATCAAGGCATTTGTTGACAAAGGAGCGGAGTAACTCCCCTCTCGTACATCCCACTGCATCAGATCTACGGCCAAGCTGAATTCTGGGTTCAGTTTGGAGTAGACTATGCTAAACCAAAATCTTCAAGGTAAAGGTTCACAATCTGAGGAGTATCTGCTAGGTCCTCCTCCTCCATCCACTTGGCATCCAATGCAAGATAGTTCTTGAATTTAATCAAGAACCGCCTTCTTACTTTACCCTTATTCCTTGTGTCTTTATGTGCCAAAATCTCTTCAGAAACAAGGATCTCCTCGTTTTCCTCCACTTCGGGTTGCTCATCAAGCTCCCCATCATCAGGCACATCACCTTCGAAAGGTTTCAAGAGACTCACATGAAATGCATTGTGAATCCTTCAAGTGTCAGGCAGTTTCAGTCGGTAGGAGACATCATTGATCTTTTCAGAGATCAAGAAAGGTCCGTAGTATCTCATAGTAAGCTTTGAAAAAAGCCTTCTTCTTTCTCAAGCGTGCCTTCTCAAAACGTAAGAGCACCCAATCATCCTCCTTCAATTTCAAATCGCGACGATGGTGATCCACTGCCTTTTTCTGTCTTTCTTGAGATTTCTGCAAAGCCTCGCGGACTTTGGCAAAAGCCGTATCTAAGTCGCGCGTGTATTCATCCGCTTCAAAAATCTTATCTTTCGTGCTTAGGAAGGGTGGAACCTTCGCAGCACCTTCAACTATCTCAAATGGCGCCTTCCCCGTCGAAGAGTGTATCGTGTTGTTGTAGGCAAACTCACAAGGTAGATATTTTTCCCATTGAGTCTTTTTATCTGAGATATAAAACTCAATAAATCTAAAACCACTGAATTGGCAATCTCAGATTGCCCGTCAGTCTGCGGATGGAAAGATGACAAGAACTGCAACCGCGTGTCAATGTTCTCCCAAATTGCCTTCCAAAACAAACTCGTAAATCTGGGGTCCCTGTTGGAGACAATCGTCTCATGCATGCCATGTAATCTGAAAATCTGGGCACAAACAGTCTCGCTAATTGATCCGGCTTGACTGTTTTCTTCACTGGAATGAAATGAGCCTGCTTGCTAAATCTGTCGATAACAGTCCAAATACCATCGTGACCACTCTGTGTTCTCGGGAGATCAAAAATGAAATCCATTGCAATACTTTCCCATGGGCGGATGGGTATGGGCAAAGGCTGTAACAATCCCTGTGCTTTATACCTGTCAAACTTGACCTTCTGGCATACCAAGCAACTGCGCACAAACTATTCCATGTCCTTCTTGAGTCTCGGTCAAAAGAAATATCTCTCTACCCCTTTCATGGTGGTAGCAATGCCGCGGTTACCCGTAAAAGGTGGATAGTGGCATTCAATCACAACCTTTTCCCTCAACGGCTGTGTAACGCACAACATGGTTTTCCTCATCAAGTAGCCATCCCGAATGGAATATCCCGCTACTGTCTCCCCATCCCGTATCCCTGTGAAAACGTCTGCAAAATCGGGATCTGTGGCATATCAACCGACCATATCCTCGAAGCTCCTATGATGTATCGTAGAAATAGCCAGAATCAACGGCTTTCGAGACAAAGCATCTGCCACCAAATTCTTATGTCCCTGAACATGGACAATCTGGAAGTGAAACTGTGACAAGATGTTCACCCACCGCATCTGCTTTTCCGATAGCTGCTTCTGTGACAAGAAGTAGCGTAAACTCTGATAGTCTGTAAATGTAACAAACTGCTGACGTGTCAAAGCCCTGAAGAATGGAGTCAACTTGCAGATGTCGGCCGAGGGGCCTAAACCCTAAGAAGAACCAATAACAGAAGAACAAGTCCTACCAACTTATGGGGACCCCGTCTGATGGGGCCCCAGGTGACAAAGGATTAAAATAAAGCAGGACCTGTGCACACACACAAAAACTGATGACATGGCAAAATTTTGAAAATTGCGCTGACATGATGGCGTGGCAGGCTGTACGGATTTTCGCATTTTGCACTGGCAGATGACATGGCAAGCTGTACGGATTTCCGTGATTTACACTGGCAACTTTTTGGCTTTGCTTTTAGACCAAATGCTTTTAAGTTTGAAGGCTTTTTACTGTAAACTGCTTTTTAGGCCAAGGGCCTTTAAATATGAGGTTAGGGCTCATTCTCTGGCATGCTTCCTTGAGAAGGTGCAGAGTCTGGAGTACCGGCTTGTACTGTGTTGATGCAATATAAAGAAATACCGAAAGGGGCGCCAAGGTTTGGGGCCCATACTCTCTAGGGTGGAATTCCGCCACTCCGTGTCGCGTGTCGTCTCTCTCTTTCAGTTCAGTTGTACTGAAGTGCTACAAGTCTGTTCAGTCTGTTCGTTTCTATTGGCATGTGGTGCCCGTCTTGTGACAGTGGTATCCCGAGATGCATACCGGTCCTACAAAAGAGCAGACAGAGCTATCGGAATTTGATTATCAGCCACTCCCACCCTTACTTCATCGCGCATCGGACGCGCTCCCGTCTTCACCGCTCATATATTACAGGGCATCAGCCATTAAGATCACTTGCAAGAGAAGGATCCAAGATTTGTTTCGAGCTCCTGTTTCTCAAAGACAATACCATGCAAAGTCTACGAAGCCATGGATCGGATGATAGAGGCACTTGAGAAGCTTGTGTCTGACCCTATTCAGTATGAGGAGATTCATGGCTTGTGTGAGTCAAGGTGGAATGGATACTACTCTCCACTTCATGTGGCAGCTTATGTGCTTGACCCTTAGTTTCAGGGAAGGCGTCAAGAGACCGACAAGGAGGTGAGCAAAGGATGGCGGCTTGCATTGGAGCGCCTTGAGCCTAGCAGTGACATTAGGCGCAAGATTAGAGACGAGCTACTCAACTACAGGCAAAAGAAGGGCTCCTATGGATGTGTAGATTCACAACTTGATCGCAACAAGATTGGCTCGGTTTTGTGGTGGGAGGACTATGGAGGAGATGGCCCACATTTGCAGCACTTGGCTGTTTGTGTCCTTAGCCAAGCATGTACCACTAGTTGCTTGGAGCAACTATGGAGTGTGTACAGCCACATTGCCTCTACGAAGAGGAATCGCCTTCGGGTCCAGAGGGCCAATGATTTGGTGTTTGTGAGCACTAACTTGTGCATGCTTGCCAAGAGCGTCGCACACAAGGCAAATCCCTTCACTGAGTGGGAGATGGCACAAGAGAATCCATCTATGGCCGATACACTTTTGGAGGAGCTAGAGGAGGACTTCGAGCCTCAATGCGAGCCTCCCAGAGCCCTCATACGTCGCTGACGACCTCGACTACGACGACAATATGGAGATTCAGCAGGCGAGCACTTCTTCAGTTTATGATCATTGATCACTCGACTCTCGAGTCTACGACTCTACCTACTACATACTACATAGCCCTTTGTAATTTTTGTTATCCTTGAGGCCTCAGGCTTGTCCTGACTCCTAAGTCCTTTGAGCTTTTTGACTCTTGAGCCCTTGTGGCATGCACTTCTCATTTTGTATCCATCGATCATCGATGTCTTATTAGCACATTTCCGCCTATATGACTCGTGTTCTTTGGTCTATTTAGTGCAAATTTGTGGTCAAAGTGATGCTCTATGTGTGTGGCATGTGTGTAGGTTAAAAAATGCCAAAAAAAACTCTTCTTTTTTTTTGCCATTCCGACCCCCGTCCCCGATTCCTGATTTTTGCTCATGGCCCGGACCCTTGTGGTTATTTACGGGGGGAGTATTATTGTTATTACTCATAGCCCGGACCTGCATAGTTATTTTACAGGGGGAGTATTAAGAAGTCTGAGCAGTAGTTACTCTCAACACCTCCAAACGACACAGGCTGCGGTCTGGGGGGCATTTGGTTGTAAAAGGCCTCTATATCTCATGGCCCGGACCTTTTTAAGTTATTTGCGGGAGGAGTGATGAGGGAGTCGTTGAACAGCTCATGGCCCGGACCTGGATGGTTATTTGCGGGGGGAGTGTTCATCGGCAGCTTTATGTTTCTATGTCTTGTAACATGCATATGTGAGCATTTGTGTTGCATTGTGATATGTCAATTACTGAATATTCCTAATTGGATGAGATTGCCTGGGTATGTAATTTTTTAGTGCATCAAGGCACCCGTGGAAGATCAGTACGGTCTGGGTGTGATGGCTAATTTTACTACGCCGGAATATCAAGGGTTCTGATCTGGACGAAAAGAGAAGCTAACTCTTTGATCAAAAGAGCAGAAAGGAGAAGCTAACTCCTTGATCAAAACAGCCGAAACGAGAAGCTAACTCCTTGATCAAAAGAGTAGAAAGGAGAAGCTAACTCCTTAATAAAAAGAGCAAAAAGGAGAAGCTAACTCCTTAATAAACATTGTTTGCAATGACAGGGGTGTTCAGGGCACGCGACTGACGTTCTACTCAGGATCCCTTGGTACCACAAGAACTACGCCGTGGTTGACTACCGGGCCGAGAAAGCGACTTTAATAAATGAAGGGCTAAGAGATTGTACTTGATGAACTTCAGTTTCTTTACTCGTGCTTCTGGGAGAGAACTGAACGATGGATAAAGGTTGAATATGTTTTGACCTGATCAAAAGAACGCAAAGATTTTTCTCCACACTCATGCCGATTGTTTTTCAGAGGACCTGAAGATCAGACCATTGACCTGATACCTGGAAGCACGCCACCGAACCGGCCACCGAACCATGTGAGCCAAGTACAGAATGAAAAGATTGTGAACCCAGTGAAAGACCTCTTAGAAAAGGGTCTTGTCCAGCATAGTACTTCACCGTATTGCTCTCCATTGTTGTTGGATTTGAAGAAAGACGGATCTTGGAGAATGAGCATTGATTATAACGCTCTCAACAAAATCACCATCAAAAACAGATTTCCGATTCCTAAGATCGATGATATACTCGACAGGTTACAGGGATCCTCGTGCTTTAGCAGGATTGACTTGAAGAGTGGATATCATCAGATCCGAATCGCACCGGGAGACGTCTACAAGACAGCCTTTCTGATGACTTTTGGGTTCTTTGAGTTTTTTTGGTGATGCCTTTTGGCTTAACCAATGCTCCTGCGACATTTAAACCGGATGATGTACAAGATTTTTCAAGAGTAAAGACTATTTGTTGGCACTTTCTTTGATGATACCATTGTTTTCTCCAAGAATGAAGCAGAACACAGAGATCATCTGCTTCAGAGATACACTTTTTTGGGATACTTTGTCTCAGAGCAGAAGTGCAAATGGATCCGGCCAAGATAGACACTATCCGTGATTGGCCCGATTTGAAGAATGTCCATGAAGTTGGAAGCTTCTTGGGACTGTGTTCGTACTACAGACGGTTCATTCGAAAGTTTGCAGAGGTTGCTTCCCCTTTGCAGATTCTTAGGAGTCCCTTTCTTGTGAGGATCCACAGAGGTGACTGCCTTTCAGACATTGAAAGAGAAATTGACTACAAGGACCAGATTTGACTTTGCCGAACTTGCAGAAGTCATTTGAAGTATTTTGTGATACTTGTGGTCGTAGTCTGGGTGCGGTCTTGATGCAAGAAGGCCATGTCATTGCTTACGAGAGCCGATTGTCCTCTGGGCCGGAGATGACAGCACAAATGTATAAGAAAGAGCTTTTGGCGGCTATCCATGCTCTTACTCAATGGTGGCATTACCTACTTGGAGCGGATTTTACTGTCTTTACAGACCATCAGAGTTTGCGCTACTTCTTGTCACAGAAGCAGCTTTCGGAAAAGCACATGCGGTGGGCGAACATCTTGTCACAGTTTCACTTCCAGATTGTTCATGTGCAGGGACAAAAGAATGTGGTGGCGGATTGGTTCTGGCTATTTCCGCGATACATCATAGGAGCTTCGAGGATATGGTCGATCAGTATGCCACAGATACAGATTTTGCAAATATTTTCACACGGATACGGGATGGGGAGACAGTAGCTAGATACTCCCTTCGGGAAGGCTACTTGATGAAAAAAAAACCATGTTGTCCGTTACACAGCCCTTGAGGGAAAAGGTTATGATCGAATGCCACTGTCCACCTTTTTACGGGTCACCGCGGCATTGCTACCACCATGAAAGGGGTAGAGAGATACTTCTTTTGGCCGACACTCAAGAAGGATGTGGAAGAGTTTGTGCGTAGTTGCTTCGTATGCCAGAAGGTCAAGTTTGACAGGCATAAGGCGCAGGGATTGTTACAGCCTTTACCCATACCCACCCACCCCTGGGAAAGTATTGAAATGGATTTCATTTTTGATCTCCGAGAACACAGAATGATCATGATGATTTTCCGATTACATGGCACGTCTGAGACGATTGTCTCCGATAGAGACCCCAGATTTATGAGTTTGTTTTACGAGGCAATTTGGGGGAACATTGCCACGCGGTTGCAGTTCTCGTCATCAATCCACTTGCAGACTGACGGGCAATCTGAGATTGCCAATTCAGTGGTTTTAGATTTATTGAAGTCTTGTATCTCAGATCAGAAGACTCAATGGGAAAAGAACTTACCTTTGGTGGAATTTGCCTACAATAACACAATACACTCTTCCACGGGGAAGACGCCATTTGAGATTATTGAAAGTGCTGCGAATGTTCCATCCTTCCTGAGCACGAAAGATTAGATATTTGACGCGGATGAATATTCGCGAGATTTGGATACGGCTTTTGCCAAGGTTCGCGAGACTTTGCAGAAGTCTCAAGAACGACAAAAAAAGGCAGGGGATCGCCATTGTCGCGACTTGAAACTAAAGGAGGATGATTGGGTGCTCTTACCTTTTGAGAAGGCAGGCCTACGAAAAAAAAAGGGAAAGGAGAGGCTTTTTCCAAAGCTTAGTATGCGATACTACGGACCTTTCCAGATCACTGAAAAGATAAATGATGTCTCCTTTCAATTGAAACTTGGAGGATTCACAATGCATTCCATGTGGGTCTCTTGAAACCTTTTAAGGGTGATCGGCCTGATAATGGGGAGACTGATGAGCACCCCGAAGTGGAAGAAAACGAGGAGACCCTTGTTCCTGAACACATTTTGGCACATAGGGATACGAAGAAAGGTAAAGTCAGAAGGCAGTTCTTGGTTAAGTTCAAGAACTTGCCTGTATTTGATGCGAAGTGGATGGAGGAGGAGGACCTAGCAGATACTCCTCGGATTGTGAAACTTTACCTCGATGCTTTGGTTTAGCATAGTCTACTCCAAACGGAACCCAAAAATTCAGCTTGGCCGAAGATCTGGTGCAGTAGGATGCACAGGAGGGGAGTTACTCCGCTCCTTTGTCAACAGATGCCTTGATTTTGATAGTAAAGTCACTGATGTCTCTTTGAGCTTCAGGGATACTGAGAGCTGACAGTATTCTGTTGGATGACTTTATGAAATGGGATTCCTGATAATGATGCTGATTTGTTCTTGACTTCTTTTGAGTGCAGCAACTGATAGACGAAATGATTGAAGCAATTTAGTCTGATTGATCTCGAATAGACACGGTTGCATATGGGTTAGTCAATCGGACATCGATGAGGTCCCGATTGGACCTAGATGTGATTGCTAGCTACATTGCCGATAAATCATGGTCTAAGATCCGAATGAATGTTGAATGTCATGTGATGTCTTGTGATGTCTGGTGATGTCCTGTGATGTGACTGTCGATTTTGTACATGTGCTAGATGTGTGTTCTTAGTACGTAGGTACTAACAGTCAGTGTCTGCTAAGAGGGGGGTATGTCACAAAGTGATGACGTGGCTATTGACAGCAGAAACCCTAATTTTTGCCAAAAACCCTAATTTCAAGAAATCGCGGAGGTAGGAAAAAAAATTGTTTCTTTTTTAGCGACGCAAATCTCAGCTTTTGGCTACGCTTTGGCAGATAGAGAGAGAGAAAGGCATAATTGCTTTTTGTTGCTCTCATTGAGAGAGAGAGAGAGAATCTGCTGTTGCTTTCAAGCTTTTGGCGATCTGCTTTTGGGCATCCCTTGTAATCTTTATATACACGGTTTAGGGCTCACTCTGCAGAGCATCTGGACGCAGAGTCTGAGAGTACTTTGACAATTGATTTAATACATAAAGAAATACCGAAAGGGGCGCCAGTCTTTGGGGCCAATATCTCTACGCACGGAACTCCGTCGGGCCAGTGCAAATCTATTGTAATTTGTGAATTGTTTTGAATTGGTTATTTGGTGTTGTCGCGATTGATTCTTGACTTGGAGTGTCCAAGTCTGTTACGCTGACAAAGGATTAAAATAAAGCAAGACCTGCGCACACACAGAAACTAATGACGTGGCAAAATTTCAAATTGCTCTGACATGATGACGTGGCAGGCTGTACAGATTTTCGCGTTTTGCGCTGGCTGATGACGTGGCAGGCTTTACGGATTTCGGTGATTTACCTTGGCAGCTTTTTGGCTTTGCTTTTAGACCATATGCTTTTAAGTTTGAAGGCTTTTTACTATAAACTGCTTTTTAGGCCAAGGGCCTTTAAATATGAAGTTAGGGCTCATTCTCTGGCATGCTTCCTTGAGAAGGTGCAAAGTCCGGAGTTCTGGCTTGCACTGTGTTGATGCAATATAAAGAAATAGCGAAAGGGACGCCAAGGTTTGGGGCCAATACTCTCTGGGGTGGAATTCCGCCACTCCGTGTCGCGTGTTGTCTCTCTTTCAGTTCAGTTGTTATTGAAGTGCTAAAAGTCTGTTCAGTCTGTTCTTTTCTATTGGCACGTGGTGCCCGTCTTGTAATAGTGGTATCCCGTGGTGCCCGTCTTGTGAAAGTAAAGACAGTAAAATCCGCTCTGAGTAGGTAATGTCGCCACTAAGTAAGAGCATGGATAACCGCCAAAAGCTCTCTCATAAATCTGTGTTGTCAATTCCGGCCTTGAGAACAATCGGCTCTCGTAGGCAATGACATGGCCTTCTTGCATTAAGACCGCACCCGGTGTAACAAACTGCTGTCTTGTCAAAGCCTAAAGAATGGAGCCAACTTACAGATGCGGCCGAGGGGCCTAAACCCTAAGAAGAACAAGTAACAGAAGAAGTGTCACAAAGTGATGACGGGGTTGCCCGAGAGCAAAAACCCTAACCCTAATTCTGAAAACCCTAACCCTAATTCTGGAAAGCCTAACCCTAAAACTACAGAAACCCTAACCCTAAGCCTAACCCTAAGGGTAGCAGAGAGATTTCTGAAAATTGCGCTAGCTAATGACGTGGCAGGCTGTACGGATTTCTGTGATTTACGTTGGCAGCTTTTTGGCTTTGCTTTTGGACCGGATGCTTTTAAGTTTGAAGGCTTTTCACTGTAATTGCTTTTTAGGCCAAGGGCCTTTAAATATGAGGTTAGGGCTCATTCTCTGGCATGCTTCCTAGAGAAGGTGCAGAGTCTCGAGTACCTGCTTGTACTGTGTTGATGCAATATAAAGAAATACCGAAAGCGGCGCCAAGGTTTGGGGCCAATACTCTCTGGGATGGAATTCCACCACTCCTTGGCGCGTGTCGTCTCTCTCCTTCAGTTCAGTTGTTATTGAAGTGCTAAAAGTCTGTTCTTTTCTATTGGCACTACGACCACAAGCATCATAGTATACTTCAAATGACTTCTGCAAGTCCGACAAAGTCAAAACTGGTCCTGTAGTCAATTTCTCTTTCAGTGTCTAAAAGGCAGTCACCTCTGTGGGTCCCCACGAGAAAGGGACTCCTTTCTGCGTCAACATATGTAAAGGGGAAGCAACCACTGCAAACTTTCTAATGAACCGCCTGTAGTACGAACACAAGCCCAAAAAGCTTCTAACTTCATGGACATTCTTCAGACCGGGCCAATCACGGATAGTCTCTATCCGGGTCCATCTGAAACCGGCCCGTGGGACGGTAGGCGTTGGCTTTCACCCGGAATTCTTTACTTTAGACACACACAGAGCACTTTGCAAAGAAAACCTGGGACGGGAATTAACACTTGAATACACACACGACTCGGAAGCTAGAATGCCCCGAGCAAACGCCGACAACCTGTAGGCCCCAAAATTGGCGCCCCTCTCGGTATTTCTTTATTCTTTGAGAGGGTAAATTACAAAGTAAGGTCCTGGGAATCCTTTACCTGTATCACACTAGATATTACCTGATTTGGCCGAATTTCGGTAGCATAACAGCCCCAAAACTTGCGCGAAATCATGTTGGATCTTACTTGCACCGGCGTATACCGCCTGATTCCTGCCCAATAACAATAAATTCAGCTTGCTATATTTACTAATTTTTGCCCTGTTTTCAGCCCCAAATAGTCCCCGAACTATTCTCTGCCAGTGGGGCACGATTCCCAAAGGTTATGGCGTGCGTATGGCTGAAAAACAGTCAATTTTCTGCGCATACACAACGCTGAATTTGCACCTGTATGGTGAGGTTAAGACCCTCACCGGTGCCTGCTTTGGAGTAGCAGCTAGCTACCCATGTTCCTGCTCAAGGAGGCTCTTGCCTCAGCACAAAAGCATGAAACCACACAGCTGTACATCAGTCAAATGAAGAGCCCTCGTGGGGCATCACATAACTGCACGTAGGGGAGAGAGAGAGAGCAGTGTGTAGTGTGCAGGTCATCACTCCTAGCACCACATTGTACATAGAGAGGAAAGCAAGCACTCCATAGCTCTTAACCTGTGACAAGTTCTCAATGAAGCATCCCCCCAACATAAATCGAGCGCCCCCTCTGCTGCCCTTGACCTGTAATGCATCTGTGAACAAATAGATGCAAAAAGGGGAAGATTTCCATGGCTGCCAAAACCTGCGTATCGCTGAAAACGCAGCAAAACAGCCCTGTAAACACGCATCGGATGCCTTCCAATGCTGAAAATGAGCTCCTATGTCCTAGGTAAAGTCATGGGAAGCTCAAAAATGAAGAGAAATGGCTCAAAATCACAGTTATCAGCCTCCAAAACTGCTCCCAAAAGTCAGTTACGAGTTCTGTTCTCCCAAACTTGGTAAATTGACCAAAAAGTGCCACTTGGCACTCATACATGCAATTTCCCTGCATTGGGCTTCCTGCTTAAACTGGTGCATCAGTTGACTTTGCAGCAGAGTAATAAAATGTTCCCTTGGTCATACTGAAGGTAATGACGCAAACATATTTCACGGCCCAAAATAGCAGTTCCCTAATTTTTAGGAGATGCTTCCGTTGGGCTCCCACTGGTCATTTGACCATCTATCCTCATTGGGACCGCATCCAAAAGTGCAATGTGGCCCAACTGCCCGATATTTTCTGTTGGTGATCCCACCTTGACTTTATGCCTTTATTGAGTTCACTTCCTAGTATCCACCAACTTGCTAAGTGCGACGGGGGAGCCTACATGATCTTGAACTGAGCCTAGACATCCTTTTACTTTACGAGTTCCAGTGCCGACCAACTTCCTGTCTACCAGAGAAACTACCGTTCACATTGGCCATACAATGTCCGACCATTTGCAACTTCAAAAAGAGGGTCTCAAAAATTAAACAAAAATCATTGGAAAGAAACCAACTACTAAGGTTAGCAGTTGCCACGTCCTCGTGACACCATCTGCACTCCTGCTGCTGAGACAATATGTCCCAAAAAGTGTATCTCGAGTAGGAAAATTCACTTTTCTTCGCATTAATCATCAACTTGAGATCTCGTAATGCCTAAAAGACCTGTAGCAGATGTTCTCTATGTTATGCCTCATCCTTGGAGAAAACAATGATGTCGTCAAAGAAAGTGCCAACAAATAGTCTGTACTCTCGAAAAATCCTGTCCATCATCCGGTTAAATGTCGCAGGAGCATGGTTAGGCCAAAAGGCATCACCAAAAACTCAAATAACCCAAAAGTTGTCCGAAAAGCTGTCTTGTAGACATCTCCCGGACCCCGGTGCGATTCTGATCTGATGATATCCACTCTTCAAATCAATCCTGCTAAAACACGAGGATACCTGTAATTTGTCAAGTATATCATCAATCCTAGGAATCAGAAATTTGTTTTTGATGGTGATTTTGTTGAGAGCTCTATAATCGATGCACATTCTCTAAGATCCGTCTTTCTTCAAAACCAACAACACTAGAGAGCAATAGGGTGAAGTACTAGTGTCACCAGGAGGTGTATTTTTCTTGTTGCCTTCCGTAAATAAGTACTAGATATATTTATTTTATTTTGACTTGTTTGTCCCGGAACCCTTGAAAAGGTGCAAGTCGACATTGCATGGCCAATGTGAAACAGCTACAGCCAAATGGGTTTCTCACATCGGGGATCTAGGTCGGTCAGACAGGGACTGCCCGGGCCAGTTAGCACTGAATTCTGATGAGTATGGAAGCTCATGTGCGCCAAACTGGAATTTGGGCCACTCGTCAAGTCATTGCAACTTTATAAGTTGAAAGGGGCCAGTAAATTAACCCACATTGTAGATGTTGGTCAAATGGTAGTATTCAATGATGGTTAGGAGACCGATAGGGACGCCATGGAAGCATCTCCTAAAATTTAGGGAACTGCTATTTTTGACCGGAAAATGTGTTCGCGTCATTAGCTCTGGAATGACAAGGGGAACATTTTATTGCTCTGCTGCCAAGTCAACTAACGCACCAGTTGAGATATTTTTAGCAGAGAAAGCCCAAACTTGGAAACTGGGCGACGTGTCAGCCTGTGAGCGATTCTGCCACTCTGGGAGGCAAAAACGAGCTGCATATCAACAAAGGGGGCGCCATTTTCAGCCTCAGGTGGATTGTAGCAGGTACAGAAGCTATGGAATGCTTACCTTGCCCTCTATGCACAGTATGGTGACGGGAGTGATGCCCCGCACGCTACATACTGCTCTCTTTCTCCCCTACGTACAGTATGTTATGCCCCACTAGTGGGCTTCTCATTTGACCTATGTACAGCTGTGGGGAAATATGCTTTCATGCCGAGGCAAGAGCCTCTTTGCACAGGAACCGGTGTAGCTAGCTGCTCCACCAAAGCAGGTCCACGAGAGGGTGATAACCTCTCGATTGCGCAGTAAATTCAGCACTGTTTGCTTGCTGTTTTTACTCTGTTTTGAGACTGTTTTGTGCCCGGGATGCTTCCAGAATCAAGGGGCACCAAGCCCAAGGTGCAGGGAACAGTGTAGGGACCGTCGTGTGCCCTAATCAGGTCAAAAACAGGACTGAACCAGAAATTACAGCGACCTGGAATTTACTGTTTTGTGCTCCCGACTGAGGGATAACGCCAGTGGGATAGAGTCCTGAGCTTGGAAACTGATTCGGATTAATTTCGGTGCTGTTATGCTGTCGAAATTCTGCCGAATCTGGAGCGTACTAGCTGGATGCAGGTGTTATCTTCCAAGGACTCTCTTTTTGTAATTCCCTCTCTAAATTAAAGAAATACCAAAAGGGGCGCCAATCTTTGGGGCCTACAGGGTGTCGGTCTCGTGTGCGCAGTGACATTCTAGTCGCTGGACGCAACTGTGTTCTCTTCCCTTCTCAATGCTCTGTGTAAAGTTAACAGGTAATTGAAATAGTACCGCCCTCTACGTTGTATAGGCCGGTTATATGGTTCCATTGACAGGATAGTCACTTTTTCTTCAAAAAGTGCAGCGTGGATTGTTGTGGGTGAAAGCAACACAGAGCTTGTCGATATGGCAGAGAAGAGAGACCAAGTACCTGAAGAGGGATCTTCCTCACATGGCACAGAGAAAATTCCTTCAACTCTTCAAGAAGAGGACAGGTTGTTTAGAACTCAACTGCGTTGTTGCATGGACATGTTTAAGCAGTTGGCTAACAACCCAAGGATGCAGGAATTCTTACAGGCTCCGACACAGGGTTTTCAGCCTCCTACACAGGACATGACTGAGCCGTTGCAGGAAAAGGAGATTTCCAATGCGCAGAGGACTCATGATGCTCGAGGGAAAGCCCATGTGGTTGAGCAACTAGCGGTGTCCAATGATCCAAAGCAACTTGCTTTAGCTGGACAGGAACCGTTTGTGAATGGTCAAGGGAGCAATGAACAGGCTATGCGTCAGACCCTTCCATTACCTAATACTTATCCTGGTTATTTTGGAGGTGGTTCAGTGTTTCAAGCTATGGTTGGACCTTCCACATGTTATATGCCAGGGAATGTGTTCGGGACAATGCAAACAGGCATGGGTAACCCTATGTACGCAAACATGGGTGTCCAACCAGGTTTTCAGGGTGCCTATGGCCAGTTTCGAGTGCCCGGAACACAATTTGGTATGGCTGGTTTTTCGCAGCCATATGTACAAAATGCAGATATGACAGGGAAAACAGTTGATGCGAGTGCTGGAATGAACACTCATGGAGCACCACTGTTACAGGCACCTGTTTATGATAATGTGGCTCCTTTGAGTCAGCCTAAGGATTACAAGGAAGGTGGGCAGGGAGTGAAGTTTGAAACTTTCAGAGGAACTGAGGACCAATTAAAGGCTTTGACCTTCATACAACAGTTCGATGCAGCTTATGCTGGAGGCAACTTCAAGGAATCTTCAAAGATACGCAAGGCTGCCACTTTCTTGAAAGGGAATGCGCTTCAATGGTGGACCGCATTGTTGAACCAAGGTCAAGCCCCAACAACGTGGGTCCAATTCAAACAACTTTTTGCGCCTGCATGGTTGACAAACACTTTTGAAGTGGATGTGATGACAGAATGGCACAAGTTGAATGCTAAACAGTGTGCGGATCTGGAAGAGTACAATAAACAGTTTTGGGCCGCACTGTTGCCAGTCACCTCTTACAGGTTTGTGCCTTTGTCAGAACAAATTGAGAAGTACTGTTGCGGATTGCCCAAGAAAATCAGGGACTACTGCACAAAGACTACTGTCATGAATATGTTTCAATTGATAGAGAATGCAAGAGTGGCCAACAATCTGTCGAAGGGAGATTCCGATGGATTTAATAGCCACAAGAAAGGAGCCCAGGGCAAACAGTTTTCAGCCAAGGGCAATGTTGCAGCAAAGCCTTCTGGGTCTCCTGCAAAGACGCCCTCCACTGAAGAAGCTGATACGTCCAAGAAGCGGTCTAAATCTTCTTCGGAACGAGGACAAGGACAAAAAAGGCATTTTTCTGGCAAAACTTTTCAAGAAAGGAAAGCTCTTAGGGAGGCCAAGAAATGCTACATTTGTGAACAGGAAGGACACTTTGCAAATGAGTGCCCACAGAAGAAGTCACAGGATAAGGATGACAAGTCAGACCATAAAGGGAAGAAGCCAAAGCCGAGTGCAGGACTTGTTCCAAATTTGGTTGGAGACCAGCCAGACACAGATGCCACGGAGCTGTGCAGAGCTTCGGGCAAAGTTAGAGACCAGACAGTGCTGGTTTTCTTTGATCCAGAAGCCCGTGCAAATTTCATATCACCAGAATTGGCATCAAAGTTGGGCATTCATGCAGAGGAGATGGGTATGACAGGCGAAGCAGGTTTGGCATGCCCAGGACATTCAGAGCCTGTTACTCCCATTTTGGGAAAGCTTCGTCTGCACATTCAGAGCTATGTGGATGCGGAAGAATTTCATATTATGCCGCTTGAGGGCTGTGATGTGTTATTGGGTATCCCATGGTGTTACAGGTTGCATGCTATGGTGGATACTTACAACAAAAAGATTACCCTTGTACATAGAGGAAAGACTCATGTCCTTGATGTAAAGCTTAAAGGCGAGTCTGTTCCAGTTGTTTCTGCTTCTGCTATTTCATCTGTAATAAAGAATCATCTTTCTGCGTACTTGATCTTTGCAAAAGAAGTACCTCAAGTTGTATCTAATTTTTCTACCTTAGATAAAGATAGGTCAACTTTTTTGAGTGGTTTCAGTGATTGTTTTTCGGACTCTTTGCCAGGGGAGCTACCTCCTAAGAGACCTGAGGATCATACTATAGATCTTGTGCCAGGTTCTAGTCCACCGAATAGACCACCATACAGGGTTAGTGCAGCCCAGCAGAAAGAGATTATGGGTCAGGTCAACGAGCTTTTAGAGAAGGGGCTGATTCAGCCCAGTTCATCCCCTTTTTGTTCGCCTGTACTCTTAGTGCAGAAGAAGGATGGTTCATGGCGCATGTGCATTGACTATCGCGCCTTTACAAGAATAGACCTAAAGAGTGGGTACCATCAGATACGCATTAGGCCAGAAGATGTCCATAAGACTACGTTCAGGACAACATTTGGTCTCTATGAGTTTCTTGTCATGCCATTTGGTCTCACAAATGCTCCTGCTACGTTTAATAGAATGATGGACAGAATTTTTAGACCACATAGAAACTCCGTGGGTACCTTCTTTGATGACATGATTGTCTATTCGAAGTCCGAAGAGGAGCATAGGGATCACTTGACTACGGTTTTCAATGAGTTACGTAAGAACAGGCTACTCATTAATGCGAAGACGAGTGAATTCTTTTTGCAAGAAATTCACTTCCTTGGGCACATTGTTTCAAAGGATGGGGTACGCATGGATCCCGCTAAAGTGGAAGCAATTAGGTCATGGCCAGATTTGAAGTCCATACATGACATTCGAAGCTTTCTAGGCTTATGTTCCTACTACACGAGGTTCATCCGAAATTTTGCTGAGATTGCTTCTCCACTCCATGCACTTCAAGGAAAAGGAGTTACTTTCAAGTGGACAGCCAAGGAAATTTAGCGTTCAAACACTTGAAAGAGAAGCTGACTTCAGATCCGGTAATTATTTTGCCAAATCTTTCTAAACCTTTTGTGGTTCAATGTGATACGTGTGGCCATAGTCTTGGTGCAGTTCTAATGCAGAATGGCCGAGTAGTCGCATATGAGAGCAGAATTCTTTTGAAGACTGAAAGATACTTGCAAGTCTATGAGAAAGAATTGCTGGCAGTAATTCATGCTCTCACTAGTTGGAAACACTATCTACTAGGGGCTGATTTTGTTGTCCAAACGGATCATCAAACCTTGCGATATTTTCTCACACAGACGAAGTTGTCTGAGAAGCACATGCGATGGGCAAACATCTTGTCAATGTTCCATTTTCAGATTGTGCATGTGCAAGGGAAAAAGAACGTGGTGGCTGATGCGTTGTCACGAAAGCCCCAAATTTCAGCAGTGTCAATTCCGTACCATTGTGAACTAGACGAAATGAAGACACAATATGCTGAAGATTCAGATTTTGCAAGGATCTATGACCAGCTTGTTGATGGGCAACATCATGAGCACTATATGCTTAAGAATGACTTTCTCATGATGCATGGAAAGTTATGCGTTACTAAACAGTTACGGCCAAAGATTTTGATGGAAAGTCATGCTCCACCTTATGCTGGGCATCGTGGAATTGATGCGACAGTGAAAGGGGTTGAGGCATTCTTCTATTGGCCAGCTTTGCGTCAAGATGTTGACACATTTGTAAGATCATGCTTAGTATGCCAAAAAGTCAAATTTGACAGACAAAAGCGACCGGGATTGTTGCAGCCATTGCTGATCCCTGATAGACCATGGGAAAGCATAGCAATGGACTTTATCTTTGATCTTCCAAGGACGCAAACAGGAAATGATGGGATTTGGACTATCATTTGTAGGTTCAGTAAGCAGGCCCATTTCATTCCTGTTAGGAAGAAGATAAAGCCAGAACACACGGTCAAGATATTCATGAGCAATATCTTTAAATATCATGGGATGCCTCAGTCAATTGTCAGTGACAGGGATCCACGTATGACGAGTCTTTTCTGGAAGGCATTGTTTGAGAACATGGGCACTACGCTCAAGTTCTCTTCTTCGTTTCATCCGCAAACTGATGAACAGTCAGAAGAGGCAAATTCTATTGTCTTGGACCTGCTCAAATGTTATGTCTCAGAGCACAAGGCAACTTGGGAACACCATCTCCCATTGGTTGAATATGCTTACAATAACACTGTGCATACGTCAACAGGAAAGGCACCATTTGAGATAGTGGAAGGAGGGAAGAAAGTCCCGCCCATTTTGCAGACTAAGGACAAGATATTTGAGGCAGACAAGTACGTGCAAGTTATGGATGAAACATACAGGAAGATAAAGATTGCTCTTGAGAAGACTCAGGCTAAGCAAAAGAAAGCTGTTGATCGTCACTGTCGTGAACTTGTATTTTCACTTGGTGATTGGGTACTTTTGCGCTTTGAAAAGGCCAGGTTAAGGAAAAGGAAAGGCAAGGAACGCTTGTTTCCTAAGCTCAGTATGCGATATTATGGTCCTTTTCAGATTTCAGAAAAGATCAGCGATGTAGCTTACAGGTTAAAGCTACCAGAAGGCTGGAAAATACATAATGCTTTTCATGTCAGCCTTCTAAGGCCCTTTGTTGGTGATGTGCCTGAGAATATGCTTGATGAGGAACAACCCGAAGTAGAAGAATTGGATGAAATCCTTGTTCCTGAACAGATATTGGCACATAAAGAAAGAAAGGTTAGAGGAAAAGTTGCAAGACACTATTTGGTGAAGTTCAAAAACTATCCAACGTTAGATGCCAAATGGATGGAAGATTCTGAATTGGTTGATTCACCTCAGCTATTGCAATTGTATCTTGAAGCCTTTCAAATGGAACCCACAGTGACTTGATGCAGCCTTTTTGGAGCAAGGCAAGAGCATGGTTCATGATGCTCAAGAGAGCAGTTAAGCAATTGTATCTACTCTTTCCATACAGAATTTAGCTAGAGAAGTTTGTGCTCAATAGTACACTAGAAGACTTCTATGCTTGATATATGTGTCGTAGCCAAGTTGGTGGGATTGTTTAATCGTCCAACGCTACATTTCCGAAAGCATGCATATCTTGGATTCCCATCATACAATATATGTGATATCAGGAGATATCCGCATGTATTATTGGCATGCAAGCGAGATCGCTTGCAGTATTTCAAGGGTCGGGTGTGTCACCAGGAGGTGTATTTTTCCTGTTGCCTTCCGTAAATAAGTACTAGATATATTTATTTTATTTTGACTTGTTTGTCCCACAACCCTTGAAAAGGTACAAGTGGACATTGCATGGCCAGTGTGAAACGGCTGCAGCCAAATGGCCAGTTAGCACTGAATTCTGATGAGTATGGAAGCTCGTGTGCGCCAAACTGAAATTTGGGCCACTCGTCAAGTCATTGCAACTTTATAAGTTGAAAGGGGCCAGTAAATTAACCCACACTGTAGATGTTGGTCAAATGGTAGTCTTCAATGATGGTCAGGAGACCGATAGGGACGCCATGGAAGCATCTCCTAAAATTTAGGGAACTGCTATTTTTGACCGGAAAATGTGTTCGCGTCATTAGCTCTGGAATGACAAGGGGAACATTTTATTGCTCTGCTGCCAAGTCAACTAACGCACCAGTTGAGATATTTTTAGCAGGGAAAGCCCAAACTCCTGGGCGACGTGTCAGCCTGTGAGCGATTCTGCCACTCTGGGAGGCAAAAACGAGCTGCATATCAACAAAGGGGGCGCCATTTTCAGCCTCAGGTGGATTGTAGCAGGTACAGAAGCTATGGAATGCTTACCTTGCCCTCTATGCACAGTATGGTGACGGGAGTGATGCCCCGCACGCTACATACTGCTCTCTTTCTCCCCTACGTACAGTATGTTATGCCCCACTAGTGGGCTTCTCATTTGACCTATGTACAGCTGTGGGGAAATATGCTTTCATGCCGAGGCAAGAGCCTCTTTGCACAGGAACCGGTGTAGCTAGCTGTTGCACCAAAGCAGGTCCACGAGAGGGTGATAACCTCTCGATTGCGCAGTAAATTCAGCACTGTTTGCTTGCTGTTTTTACTCTGTTTTGAGACTGTTTTGTGCCCGGGATGCTTCCAGAATCAAGGGGCACCAAGCCCAAGGTGCAGGGAACAGTGTAGGGACCGTCGTGTGCCCAAATCAGGTCAAAAACAGGACTGAACCAGAAATTACAGCGACCTGGAATTTACTGTTTTGTGCTCCCGACTGAGGGATAACGCCAGTGGGATAGAGTCCTGAGCTTGGAAACTGATTCGGATTAATTTCGGTGCTGTTATGCTGTCGAAATTCTGCCGAATCTGGAGCGTACTAGCTGGATGCAGGTGTTATCTTCCAGGGACTCTCTTTTTGTAATTCCCTCTCTAAATTAAAGAAATACCAAAAGGGGCGCCAATCTTTGGGGCCTGCAGGGTGTCGGTCTCGTGTGCGCAGTGACATTCTAATCGCTGGATGCAACTGTGTTCTCTTCCCTTCTCAATGCTCTGTGTAAAGTTAACAGGTAATTGAAATAGCACCACCCTCTACGTTGTATAGGCCGGTTATAACTAGGCTGGACAAGAAACTTTTCCAGGAGGTCTTTCACTTGGTTCATAATCTCTTTGTTCTGTGCTCGGTTCACACGGTAAGGTGGCTGGTTCGGTGGTGTGCTTCCAGGAATCAAATCAATGGTATGATCTTTAGGATGAGCAGGTGGTAACTCGCCTGGCAGGCCCTCTAAGAAGCAATCGGCATGAGAGTGGAGAAAATCTTGGCGTTCTTTATCAAGTTCAGACATATTTGTCCTATCTTAATCACTCAACTCTTTCAAAGAGATCGAGTAAACAAACAGACTGGATTTCATTAATTTAGAAATGGCCGAAGCCGATACAATAGGGACAGACTCGCCCTTCAGTTTTATATCAAGTACAATGGTTATGCCCTTCTCTGTAGTCAATGTCGCTTTCCTCGCCCGATAGTCGACCACGGCGTTGTTCTTGTGGTACCAGGGAATTCCAAAGAGAACATCACAACCTTTTAAAGGCATTATGTAAAAGTCCTCATGCCCCAAATACCCCTGACAATGTAACCGAAGTTTACCAATGACAGGTGTAATGGCTACGTCCCTACCGAGTGCCGCTAGAACTGCCTCCGCAAGTGGTCCCATCCGATCGGGAGTGATCTCGAGCCGCGCCACCAATTCCGGTGAAATGAAGTTGGCCTTGGCTCCTCCATCAAAGAAGATCAGGGCTTCTTGGTCTTTCCCTTTGCCCCAAGCTCGACAAAGTTCTCTACTCTCGTCCAACGTGTTGGGATCAGTACCCACGCAATCTGGAACCAGTCCTGTTTTCATCTTGCCTTCTCTTCCACGTTCCTCAGCTGCTCTCGAACTCTCAGGCCTTTCGTCGTCCTTGTTGTTTTGTTCTTTCTGTGCCTTTTTAGGGCACTTCGCGGAGATATGTCCAGTTTCCCCGCATCCAAAGCACTTTCCCTCCCTGATGAAGCGAGCTCTCTCCTGAGGAGTAAGATTGGGTCGTGCATCTTTCTTTTCTGAGTTGCTCTTTCTCTTTCTACTTTCATTTGTCGAAGTCTGTTCAGCTTTTTTGTGTCATGATCTCATTGGTAGGGTGGGTAAGACTGCCAGAGTGGATGGCAAAACCCCGTTTCGCATGACTCATCAACTCCTGAATAGAAGCTGACTTCTCTTCCAAGAAGTGATCTCGGATCTCTGTAGGTAGACCCAAGGTAAACCGCTCAATCTCTTCCTTGAACGAATCTTCTTAAATGAAGAGGCGGGTAGAAAAGACCTCCAGAATCTCTCGCAATAAGGGTCCACTGTATCTTTCTTGGTCATCCGAAGATGGTTCCAAGCAGTTCGGATATCCCGTTCATACTCTCGAGTCAACCAAGAAGAAATAAAAGGCCTCTTGAATTTCAACCATTTAACTCGCGTAATCTTGCTTAATAGAAGCGTGGACCACCCGTTATCTTGCTTAATAGAAGCGTGGACCACCAAGTTCGAGCATTCCCCTTATAGTAAGAGGCAACTCTCCGAATCTTAAGGTGCTCTGAGTAACGTCCTCTCGCGAAAAGGATGTCAAACTGCTGTACAAAAGACAAAGCCTTCGAAGCATCTCTATATCCCGAAAACGTGTCAAATTTAATTGACTGTGCACCTTCTTGTTGGAATTAGGGTTGCAGAGAAACGCACACAGACGAAGGAAGCTCAAGGCACAAAATAGAGTGTGTTTCTTAGTGTGCAACAGAAAGATAGATAGCCCTAGAGTGATGGGCGTATATACAATGCTCGGGGGAAAAAACCTCCTAAAGAGGGAAAAAATGCCCCGACGGTCCTAGTGTGTTCACACACATCACTACAACATGTATATGGTAAAAAATCCCCCCTGGAGTGATGCGGTGAACGAGAGCTGGCACATGAGTAAAGGGAAGTGCCATGCCCTGCGGACATGATTAGTCCACAAAGGGGAGTAAGCCCAAAGCTTTGCGGAAAGCTTCAAGCTTCTCAGGAGACAATGCCTTTGTGAAAAGATCTGCACGGTTGTCATGTGTTGGCACATAAGCCAAGCTGATCTCTCTTGCTAAGAGCCTCTCCCTGACATAGAGGTAATGCAACTCAATGTGCTTTGTGCGAGCATGAAAAACTGGGTTCCTCGCAATTGCCAATGTGCTCTGACTTTCAGTGTAGATAGTGTTGGCAGTGTCCTGTCCAACACCCAAATCAGCCATAAGGCGTCTGAGCCATACACACTCAACCGTAGCTGTGAAGATTGTCCTGTACTCAGCCTCACAACTCGAAGTGGCCAGAATAGGTTGCTTCTTACTCAACCAGGATATACATGAACTGCCAAGCATGAAACAAAAACCACTTGTGGACACTCGCGTGTCAAAACAACCAGCCCAATCTGAGTACGAAAAAGCATGTAAGTTTGGCGGCAATGATCCCCCCTTGGAATAAAACAAGCCAAGATGTAAAGTGCCACTAAGGTAGCGGAAAATCCTCTTGACAACCTGCCAATGCTTAGACCCTGGGCTATGCATAAATCTGCTAACCTGTGAGACTGCAAACTGATTATCCGGCCTCGTGTTGCATACATAAATGAGGCAGCCAACAGCAGTTTGGTAAAGAGTGACATCAGCAGGATCGCTAGCATCATGTAGACTCAACTTCAAGGCAATACCACCATCACACTGCTTAAACTGTATACCCAAGTAATGATGCAACAGCCCCAAATCTTTCATCTTGAAAGTAGCATTCAAATCAGCATCAAATTCAGTAACATGTCTCTCATTTGGTCCAGTGATCAGCAAATCATCGACATAAAGAACCACAATGAGAAATACATCATCCTCACGCTTTACATACAATGTGCTTTCTGTTGGACTGTTACAAAAGCCTCGTTTGACCAAATGAGTGTCAGCTTTCTCATACCAAGCACGAGGAGATTGCTTCAACCCATACAAAGCCTTCTTACATCTGCACACTTTGTCCTCTTGTCCTTTTATGACAAAACCACGAGGCTACGTTACATAAACTTCCTCAAATATGTCACCATTCAAGAAAGCAGTAACAATGTCTGACTGATATACATCCCAACCAAAATGAGCTGCCAATGCACATAGAAAACGCACAGTAGTCATACGACAAGAGGACAAAACAGCCTCGTGGTTTTCTCCTCTTGTCCTTTTATGACAAAACCGCGAGGCTGCGTTACATAAACTTCCTCAAATATGTCACCATTCAAGAAAGCAATAACAATGTCTGATTGATGTACATCCCAGCCAAAATGAGCTGCCAATGCACAGAGAAAACGCACAGTAGTCATACGACAAGTGGGAGCAAAAGTCTCTTCATAATCTATGCCTTTTTGTTGTGCATAACCCTTTGCAACAAGTCGAGCCTTATGGCGATCGATCTCACCATCCGGCTTGCGTTTAACTTGTGAACCCACTTCATACCAATGGCCTTTTTGCCAAGAGGCAAATCACATAAAGTCCATGTGTCATTTTCTATAAGTGCATCATATTTTGATTGCATGGCAGCCATCCAATTTTCTGAATTCTGTGCTTCATCAAAAGACAGAGGCTCCTCAACATCATGTAAGCTAGACACAGCCAAAGCATAACAATCTGATGCATAAGATGCATGGCCAGAGCCTGAACGAGTACAACTAAACAAAGGTGCATCCAATTTACTGTCACGCAAAGTGTGCACCAGCCATTTTGGCATACCTCTAGCCTGCTCATTTTCAGCCCTTTCCTCATCAAGTACATCATGTACATCTGCATCAGTAATAATAGGCTGATCTGTAACATTTTCAGAAACCCCCATAGACTATACACTTGCCTCATTGGAACTTACATTCGTATTTCCACCACCGAAAAGAAGCAACAAAGTGTCATAAATGTCCTGTGAGCTTACATTACTGTCTCTAGTACATGACAGCAAGGGCTGAACAGAATCTTCCACAAACACTACATCCCGTGAAACCAGAATTCGTTTTGTTTGCGGATGATACAACCTGTAACCTTTGCTTTCAGCACTATAACCAACAAAAATACATTTGACAGTCTTATCATCCAATTTTCTGCGCTGTGTTTGTGGCACAATATCATATGTCAAACAGCCAAAAATACGCGCGTGCTCAATAGAAGGCTTTCTATCATGCCATGCTTCATATGGAGTATCTAACCGACTTGGACACTCCAAGTCAATAATCAACCGCGACAGCACCAAATAACTACTTCAAAACAATTCACAAATCACAATAGATTTGCACTGGCCCGGCGGAGTTCCGTGCCTAGAGATATTGGCCCCAAAGACTGGCGCCCCTTTCGGTATTTCTTTTTATATTAATCAGATCAAAGTACAAGAGAGTGGCTAGGGTTTCACTCTCACTCTGCGTCTAGATGCTCTGCGAAGTGAGGCCCTCACCACTAATTTAAAGGTTACAAGGGATGCCCAAAAGAAGAGCCCCAAAAGCTTCAAAGCAAAAGCAGATTCTCTCTCTCTCTCAATGAGAGTCAGTAAAAAGCAAGTTCTCATTTTCTCTTTCTTTCTCCCAAATCAAAGCGAAAAGCTGAGATTTGCGTCGCTCAAAATTTTCCTATATTTATATATATATATATATATATATATATATATATATATATATATATTCCGCCTCCGCGATTTCAAGAAATTAGGGTTTTCTGCAAAAATTAGGGTTTGCAGGAATTTTGGGGTTTTTGGCAGAAATTAGGGTTTCTGCTATCCGCCACGTCATCACTTTGTGACAGAGTAATAGACTGCAAAGCTTTCCTAGGACACATGTTTAGTACATAAGTGGCACACATGATGGCCTCAAGCCAAAAAGAATGCGGCAAAGCTTGACTTTTGACTATACATCGTGCCATTTCCGTAAGTGACCTGTTTTTCTTCTCAGCAACACCATTTTGTTGAGGTGTATAAGGCACTGTACATTGGTGTTTTATCCCACGACTAGCCAGAAATGCATTAAATTCATGAGACATATACTCCCCCCCTCGTTCGGAACGGAGGGTCTCCATAGTACATTTCGACACAGTTTCAGCCATAGCCAGAAATTGTTTGAAGCACATAAAAACTTCGGACTTCGCTTTAAGTGGAAACACCCATGGATGCCTAGAGTAATCATCAATGAAAGTCATGAAGTAAAGGTAATTGCCCATGACGGAGTTTTCATGGGCCCACAAACATCACTATGCACAAGCTGCAACCTACATGTGGCCCAAACTGAACCATTCTTTGGAAACTTAGAACGCTGCATCTTACCCAAAATACAGCCTTCACAAACATGTTTGACAAGTGCTTCAAGAGGCGGCAAAGAAGTAACCATATCAGATTTCTGCAAACGCAACAAACTGACATAATCCAGATGACCAAAACGTGCATGCCAAAGTTTTGCATCTGAAATAGCCCTTGAATCTGCAACAGCATTTGCAAAATTTTGTCCACACTTGTCATACAAAGTGAGCTTATACAGCCCACAGCAGAAAAGGCTATATGCAACAATTTCATCACCAAAACTGAGATCATGAACTGTACATCTGTCATCCACAAATTTGACTACAAGTCCAAGTCTAGCAAGTGCGGATATAGACAAGAGATTCTTCTTGATACGAGGTACATAGAGTGCATCAACAAGTGTGAAGGAACTGCCATTTGCAACAGTAAGCACAATCTTTCCAACTCCCTGAACCGGATAAGAGGCATTGTTGGCACAAGTGACTGAATTCCCATGAGGGACAGACTCGAGAGAGGTAAACAATTCACGATGTGAGGTAATGTGCTTAGTAGCACCACTGTCGAAATACCACACGTGTGAATCTGCAGCAACTCACAAGCATGCGTCATGGACAGCAGGATTGTAAGTGCACTCTGCGCTAAAAGCCCATTCTGCATCAATATCAGCAATACAATCTGTAACAGACTTGGACACTCCAAGTCAAGAATCAACCGCGACAGCACCAAATAACCACTTCAAAACAATTCACAGATCACAATCGATTTGCACTGGCCCGGCGGAGTTCCGTGCCTAAAGATATTGGCCCCAAAGACTGGCGCCCCTTTCGATATTTCTTTTTATATTAATCAGATCAAAGTACAAGAGAGTGGCTAGCGTTTCACCTCAGACTCTGCGTCAAGATATTCTAAGAAGTGAAGCCCTCACCACTTATTTAAAGATACAAGGGATGCCCAAAAGCAGAGCCCCAAAAGCTTCAAATCAAAAACAATTGCTCTCTCTCTCTCACAGAGAGTCAAAACTTGAAAGCAAAAGCATTCTCTCTCTCTTTCTTATTGCATAGAGAAAAAGCAAGATTTGCATCGCTCATCATTCTATAAAAAAAATTTATTTTATTTTTTTTTAATAGCCTCCGCGATTTCCGGAAATTAGGGTTTCTGGCAGAAATTAGGGTTTGCAAGAATTTTAGGGTTTCTGCTGTCCGCCACGTCATCACTTTGTGACATACCCCCCTCTTGAAAGCATTGTAATCGACCGCGATTACGCCTGCAAAACCGACAAAAGCCATAAACCGTCTTAGCAGACATTGACTGTTAGTACCTACGTACTAAGAACACACATCTAGCACATGTACAAACTCGACAGTCACATCACACGACATCACAAGACATCACATGACATTCAACATTCATTCGGATCTTAGACCATGATTTATCGGCAATGTAGCTAGCAATCACATCTAGGTCCAATCGGGACCTCATCGATGTCCGATTGACTAACCCCTATTGCAACCATGTCTATTCGAGATCAATCAGACCAAAATGCTACAGTCATTTCGTCTATCAGTTCTTGCACTCACAAGAAGTCAAGAACAAATCAGTATCATTATCGGGAATTCCAGTTCATAAAGTCATCCAGCAGAATACTGTCAGCTCTCAGTATCCCTGAAGCTCAAAGAGACATCAATGACTTTAGTATCAAAATCAAGGCATCTGTTGACAAAGGAGTGGAGTAACTCTTCTCTAGTGCATCCCACTGCACCAGATCTCTGGCCAAGCTGAATTCTGGGTTCCGTTTGGAGTAGACTATGCTAAACCAAAGCATCGAGGTAAAGTTTCACAATCTGAGGAGTATCTGCTAGGTCCTCCTCCTCCATCCACTTCGCATCAAAAGCAGGAAAGTTCTTGAATTTAACCAAGAACCGCCTTCGGACTTTACCTTTCTTCGTATCCGTATGTGCCAAAATCTGTTCAAGAACAAGGGTCTCCTCGTTTTCTTCCACTGCGGGTTGCTCATCAGGCTCCCCATCATCAGGCACATCACCCTTAACAGGTTTCAAGAGACTCACATGCAATGCATTGTGAATCCTCCAAGTATCTGGCAGTTTCAATCGGAAGGAGACATCATTTATCTTGTCAGTGATCTGGAAAGGTCCGTAGTATCGCATACTAAGCTTTGGAAAAAGCCTCTCCTTTCCCTTTTTCTTTCGTAGGCGTGCCTTCTCAAAACGTAAGAGCACCCAATCATCCTCCTTCAATTTCAAGTCGCGACGATGGCGATCCGCTCCCTTTTTCTATCGTTCTTGAGACTCCTACAAAGTCTCGCGAACCTTAGCAATACCCGTATCCAACTCTCGCGAATATTCATCCGCTTCAAATATCTAATCTTTCGTGCTCAAGAAGGATGGAACCTTCGCAGCACTTTCAACAATCTCACATGGCATCTTCCCCGTCGAAGAGTGTATCGTGTTATTGTAGGCAAATTCCACCAAAGGTAAGTTCTTTTCCCATTGAGTCTTCTGATCCGAGATACAAGACTTCAAGAAATCTAAAACCACTGAATTGGCAATCTCAGATTGCGCGTTAGTCTGCAAGTGGAACGATGACGAGAACTGCAACCGCGTGCCAATGTTATCCCAAATTGCCATTTTTCCAAAACAAACTCATAAATCTGGGTCTCTGTTGCAGACAATCGTCTCAGACGTGCCATGTAATCGGAAAATCATCGTGATCATTCTGTGTAATCGGGAGATCAAAAATGAAATCCATTTCAATACTTTCCTAGGGGCGGGTAGGTATGGGTAAAAGGGTGTAACAATCCCTGTGTCTTATGCTTGTCAAACTTGACCTTCTGGCATACTGCGCACAACTCTTCCACGTCCTTTTTGAGTCACGGCGAAAAGAAGTATCTCTCTACCCCTTTCATGGTGGTAGCAATGCCGCAGTGACCCGTAAAAGGTGGACAGTGGCATTCAGTCATAACCTTATCCCTCAACGGCTGTGTAACACACAACATAGTCTTTCTCATCAAGTAGCCTTCCCGAAGGGAGTATCCCGCTATTGTCTCCCCATCCCGTATCCGTGTGAAAATATCTGCAAAATCTGTATCTGTGGCATACTGATCGATCATATCCTCGAAGCTCCTATGATGTATCGCGGAAATAGTCAGAACCAACGGTTTCCGACACAAAGCATCTGCCACCACATTCTTTTGTCCCTGCACATGGACAATCTGGAAGTGGAACTGTGACAAGATGTTCGCCCACCGCATCTGCTTTTCCGAAAGCTGCTTCTGTAACAAGAAGTAGCGCAAACTCTGATGGTCTGTAAAGACAATAAAATCCGCTCTGAGTAGGTAATGCCGCCACTGAGTAAGAGCATGGATAACCGCCAACAGCTCTTCCTCATAGATCTGTGTTGTCATCTCCGGCCTAGAGAACAAACGGCTCTCGTGTGCTATGACATGGCCTTTTTGCATCAAGACCGCACCCATACTACGACCACAAGCATCACAATATACTTCAACTGACTTATGCAAGTCCGGCAAAGTCAAAATAGGTCCCGTAGTCAATTTCTCTTTCAATGTCCGAAAGGCAGACACCTCTGTGGGTCCCCACGAAAAAGGTACTCCTTTCTGTGTCAAGGTATGCAAAGGGGAAGCAACCTCTGCAAACTTTCGTATGAACCGCCTGTAGTACGAACACAATCCCAAGAAGCTTCTAACTTCATGGACATTCCTCAAATCGGGCCAATCACGGATAGTCTCTATCTTGGCCGGGTCCATTTGCACTCCTGCTGCCAACACAATGTGTCCCAAAAAGTGTATCTCTGGTAGGAAAAATTCACTTTTCTTTGCATTAATCACTAACGTGTGATCTCGTAATGCCTGAAAGACTTGAAGCAGATGATATGTGTGTTCTGCCTCATTCTTGGAGAAAACAATGATGTCGTCAAAGAAAGTGTCAACAAATAGCCTGTACTCTTGAAAAATCCTGTCCATCATCCGGTTAAATATCGCAGGAGCATTGGTTAAGCCAAAAGGCATCACCAAAAACTCAAATAACCCAAAAGTAGTCCGAAAAGCTCTCTTGTAGACATCTCTCGACGCTATCCTGATCTGATGATATCCACTCTTCAAGTCAATCCTGCTAAAGCACAAGGATCCCTGTAACCTGTCGAGTATATCATCGATCCTAGGAATCGGAAATCTGTTCTTGATGGTGATTTCGTTGAGAGTGCTATAATCGATGCACATTCTCCAAGATTCGTCTTTCTTCAAAACCAACAACACTGGAGAGCAATACGGTGAAGTACTAGGCTGGACAAGACCCTTTTCCAAGAGGTCTTTCACTTGGTTCATAATCTCTTCATTTTGTGCTCGGCTCACACGGTAGGGTGGCCGGTTCAGTGACGTGCTTCCAAGTATCAGATCAATGGTATGATCTTCATTCAGGCCCTCTGAAAAGCAATCGGCATGAGTGTGGAGAAAAATCTTGGCGTTCTTTAGATCAGGTCAAAACATATTCAACCTTTATCCATCATTCAGTTCTCTCCCAAAAGAATGATTAAGAAATTGAAGTTCATCAAGTACAATCTCTAAGCCCTTCATTTATTAAAGTCGCTTTCTCGGCCCGGTAGTCAACCGCGGCGTAGTTCTTGTGGTACCAAGGGATCCTGAGTAGAACGTCACTCGCGTGCCCTAAACACCCATGTCATTGCAAACAAAGTTTGCCAATGCTTGGTGTAACGGCAACATCCCATCCGGGTGCCAGTCGAACTACCTCCGCCTGTGGCGTCAGTCTATCGGGCGTAATTCCAAATCGAGCCGCCAATTCCAAGTGAAAAGAAGTTGGCCTTGGCTCCTTCAAAAGAGCTTCCTGATGCTTCACTTTGCCCCAAAAGCGGCAAAGTTTGTACTTCCATTCATTAGATTCGGTGCAGGTCCCACGCCATGTGGTACCAGTTCTGCTTTTCTATTTGCCTTTTCTGCCACGTTCCTCAGCTGCTCTCGAACTCTCAGGCCTGTCGTCGTTCTTATCATTCTGTTCTTTCTGTGCCTTTTTAGGGCACTTCGCGGAGATATGTCCATGTTCCCCGCATCCAAAGCACTTCCCCTCTCTAATGAAGCAAGCTCTCTCCTCAAGAGTAAGCTTATGTCGTGCATCCTTTTTCTCTGGGTTGCTCTTTTTCTTTCTACTTTCATTCCCAGAAGTCTGTTCGGCTCGTTGTGTCATGGCCTCATCTGTGGGGTAGGTCAGACTGCCAGAGTGAATGGCAAAGCCCCGCTTCGCATGACTCATCAACTCCTGAATAGAAGCTGACTTCTGTTCCAAGTAGTGATCTCGGATCTCTGTAGGTAGACCCAAGGTAAACCGCTCAATCTGTTCTCTGAACGAGATCTCCAGAATCTTTCACAATAAGCATTGATTGTATCTTTCTTGGTCATCCGAAGATGGTTCCAAGCAGTTCGTACATCTCATTCATATTCTTGCGTCAACCAAGAAGAAATAAAAAGCTTCTTAAATTTCAGCCATTTAATTGGCGCAGTCTTGTTTAAAAGAAGAGTGGACCAAGTACGAGCATTCCCCTTAAAGTAAGAGGTAGCTCTCCGAATCTTGGAGTGCTCTGAATAGCGTCCTCCCGCGAAAGCGATGTCAAACTGCTGTATAAAAGACAAAGCCTTCGAAGCATCTGAGTATCCTGAGAAAGTATCAAACTTGATCGAGTGGCCACCTTCCTTAAACTCTCGGACTTTCTTGCTTTTATCTTCGAGAAAGTCATACTGGTTGGCTTTGTAAAAATTCTTCTTGTTCGCATAAAAGTTTCCGTCATCGGAATCTGAGCTGTTTGTAGACGAGTCCTCATTAGAACTGTCAGTCTCTGGGCGAGATTTAGCCTTCTTTGCCTTTCTCTTGCCCTTTCCGAAGCGTTGCTTCTAGCTTCGCTTTTCTTACCTTTTCTGTCTTCTTCGCTCGAATCCGAGAAGCTAGAAGAACTGTCAGAAGAAGAAGAAGAAGAACTAGGTAGGTCTTCAAACTTGACGCGCTTCTTCAATTTCTTTGGCTTGTCAAATGTCGATCGACGACCCAAATATCCCGGGAAGTAAGTGGCTTTCTTCTGCTTTTTGCCGTGCTTTTTGCCTTTCTTTTGCACGTCGAAAAGCTGAGCAATCCGTGCATCAACCACGTTCTCCGGTTCCTTCTCCGTATATTTCTTGGAGGCAGAAGGTTTCTTGAGAGCGGGTTTCGGGAGTGGTGTTGTGGTTCTTTGCCACTCCATTTGTACATCTTCCAAAGAGGCCTGGTTCATATATTTTGCCATCTTCGGGTCCTTGGCAAAATTGAGCATCATCTTTGTTGCATCGCCAATCAATTGACGACGCTCCATCTCTCTTTGCTCCGCCTGAGTAGGCCGAGGCGGGCCATACTCTCTCTCTGAATCTACGTTGTGATCCCAGCCCGCATCTCCAGATGCAGAGGGAGTCGATTGATCATTGCCTGAAGCCATAGGTGCTGCGGGGAAAAAAAAAATCGGGGATCGGATTTCCCGTACAAGAGAAATCGGCCGTGCTCTAATACCACTGTAACAGACTTGGACACTCCATGTCGGGAATCAACCGCAACAACACCAAATAACCACTTCAAAACAATTCACAGATCACAATAGATTTGCACTGGCCCGACGGAGTTCCGTGCCTAGAGATATTGGCCCAAAGACTGGCGCCTCTTTCGGTATTTCTTTTTATATTAATCAGATCAAAGTACAAGAGAGTGGCTACGGTTTCACTCTCAGACTCTGCATCCAGATGCTCTGAGAAGTGAAGCCCTCACCACTTATTTAAAGATACAAGGGATGCCCAAAAGCAGACCCGCAAAAGCTTCAAATCAAAAACAATTGCTCTCTCTCACAGAGTCAAAACTTGAAAGCAAAAGCATTCTCTCTCTCTTTCTCATTGCATAGAGAAAAAGCAAGATTTGCGTCACTCATCATTCTTTTTTTTTCTTTTTTTTCTTTTTTTAATAGCCTCCACGATTTCCGGAAATTAGGGTTTCTGGCATAAATTAGGGTTTGCAGGAAGTTTAGGGTTTCTGCTGTCCGCCACGTCATCACTTTGTGACACAATCTCCTTTTACAGAAGACTCAACAATGACTGCATTTGTAGTGGAACCAGCATTTGCAATGGAACCACTCTCTTTCTTCTTAGCCTCTTTGGCCTTCAACTTAGGACACGACTTGATCAAGTGATCATTAGCTTTACAATAATGGCATCTTCTTTTCGCCCTTCTCACCCGAATTGCCATACGAAGTGCTGCCAGCACCAAAAGCATTAGGAACATAAGTTTTGCCACTCGCAGCAGAACCATAAGAAGTGGCTGCATTGTTGTTACCACCCTTTCTTTGAGAAGCAATAAAAGCTTGTTCAACTGCACGCTGCCTAGTCCTGTTTTTTCTGGAAAGTGACTCTTGCAACAGCAATATGCATAATGCATCAAACTTGACAACTTCTTGATTTCCTTAGGTCACAAGTCTCCAAGTACTAGCAAAAGTCTCGTAAAAATCTAGTAAGGCATCAAGAACAGTCTGCAGAAGGAAACTGTCTGAAATGTCTTCACCTACAGAAATAAGTTGCTCATTGATATCCTTGACACTAGCAAGGAAAGCGTCCATATCATCATCCTCATGCATAATCTTAGACTCCAGCTCTTTACGCAGCAAAGCAATTTTAGCCTCATTGCGGCTTGCATAAAGACCTTCTAGAATATCCCAAGCCTGTTTTGCAGATTTTGTTGAACGGATGTGAGGAACAATGGTGCGCTTCACAGACAACGCAATCAATGCATGAGCCTGCGCATCCTTTACATCCCAACGAGCTTGTTCTACCGTAGGCAAAACAAGCTCTAATAGCAACAATCCTTGCAGCAAGACCTGCAACATCCTCAACATCGCCTGCATCCTCAGAACTAGGACGTACATCAATGCCCTGCACAATATTCCAGACGCCCTTTGACACAAGAACGTGTTGCATCATATAAGCCCACATAGGGTAATTGTCCCCATCCAACCTGTCCTCAACAGCAAACATCTTGAACACATCTGTGTTGTTGTCAGCCATGGTAAATGCTGCACCTCATGAGAAAACTGCCCGAAAATAGAAGAAACGGAGCGGGAACAACACGTGCTATATAGCACAAACCGTAAAAAACTATAAAACACCTGTTATGCAGAAAACGGCACTGAGAGAAATTATGCACAAAATGACGAAATTTCTTGTGCAGACCTGCCTGTAGTGGAAACGGAGGCCGAAATGAGCCCGAATCAGAAATCTGAGCAGACTGAGCTCTACGTGCTTACCCGAAATGTTTGTCAACTTGCAAACGCTCGCCAAACCTCACTGTAATCGGAGAAAGTGAGCAGGCGTGTGCTAGAACAACTGGCGACTAAGCCCAGGAGGACGTAACCTGCTTTGATACCAATTGTTGGAATTAGGGTTGCAGAGAAATGCACACAGCTTGGAGAAGACGAAGGAAGCTCAAGGCACACAATAGAGAGTGTGTTTCTTAGTGTGCAATAGAAAGATAGATAGCCCTAGAGTGATGGGCGTATATACAATGCTCGGGGGGAAAAACCTCCTAAAGAGGGAAAAAATGCCCCGGCGGTCCTAGTGTATTCACACACATCACTACCACATGTATATGGTAACACTTCCAACTCTCTGACTTTCTTGCTTTTGTCTTCCAGAAAGTCATACTGGTTGGCTTTATAAACATTCTTCTTCTTTACATAAAAGTTGCTTTCATCATAGTCTGAACTGTCTGTAGATGAGTTCTCTGTAGAACTGTCACTCACAGGGCGAAATTTAGACTTCTTTGTCTTTTTCTTGCCCTTTTCGAAGCGTTGCTTTTTGCTTCGCTTTTTGCCTTTTCGGTCTTCTTCGCTCGAGTCAGATGAGCTAGAAGAATTGTCAGAAGAAGAAGAACTGGGTACTTCTTCAAATCAAACACGTTTCTTCTGTTTCTTTGCCTTTTCAAATGTCGACTAACGACCCAAGTAACCCGGGAAGTCAGTACCTTTCTTCTGCTTTTTGCCGTGCTTTTTAACTTTGTTTTGTGCGTCAAAAAGCTAAGCAGTCCGTGCATCAACCACCTCTTCTAATTCCTTCTCTCAATACTTCTTGTGAGCAAAAGGTTTCTTGAGAGCGGATTTTGGGGGTGTTGGTGGCTTTCTGCCTCTGCTCGTGCACCTCTTGAAAAGAAGTCTCGCTCATATATTTTGCAAATTTTGGGTCCTTCGCAAAGTTGAGCATCATCTTTGTTGCATCGCCGATCAATTGACGACACTCCATCTCTCGACGCTTTGCCTGAGTAGACCGAGGCGGGCCATACTCCTTGCCGGAATCTTCATTGTGATCCCTTCCCACATCTCCAGATGCAGAGGGAGTCGACTGATCTTTGCCTGAAGCCATATGTGCCGCGGAAAAAAAAAAATTGGGATTGGATTTCCCATAGAAGAGAAAACGGCCGTGCTCTGATACCATTGTAACAGACTTGGACACTCCAAGTCAAGAATCTACTGCGACAGCACCAAATAACCACTTCAAAACAGTTCACAGTTCACAATTGATTCAACATTGGCCCGGCGGAGTTCCATGCCTAGAGATATTGGCCCCAAGACCGGCCCCCCTTTTGGTATTTCTTTTTGTATTAGTCTGAGTTCAAAGTACAAGAGTGCGGGCAGGCGCTCACACTCAGACTCTGCGTCCAGATGCTCTGAGTTGTGAGAGGCCTACCCACGTATTTAAAGAGTACATGGGATGCCAAAAGCAGAGCCCAAAAGCTGAAAATCAAAAGCTCAAAAGCTTTGTAAAAATAAAGCAAAAGGTTCTTTTTCTCTCTCTTTATGCTTTAATGAAAATAAAGCAAAGAGGCTTTCTCTTCTCTGGCTGCATTGCGTAGAAAAAGCAATGATCAAAAGCTGGTGCAATTCACGCCGTAAAACGCAAAATCCGTACAACTGCCACGTGTCAGCTCGCCACGTCAGCAAGTCAAGGTTAGGGTTTCAACAAATTAGGGTCAGGGTTTCCAGCAATTAGGGTTTCCAACAGAGGGTGTGTGTATAGTGGGCAGCCACGTCATCAATTTGTGACAACGTCACAGTGTTGTGACACACAATCGTGACACTGTTGTTGACGTTGCATCTCCATGAGTTGATATTGCGTAGGCCGAGGCTGCCCGTCCACTTGAATTTTTTGTACCGCCTCCCGTTTTCGAGGTGGCAGGAGTCGTCATCTGATTCTTGCCTGAATTCATGTGTGTCGCGAGAAGAACGATCGGATTTCCCGGTAGAAGAGAAATCGGTCGTGCTCTGATACCACTGCCACAAACTTGGGCACCCTAAGTCTAAAATCTGTCGCGACACAAGAGAGAGAATCACTTCAAATGCTTCATAATTTTAAAATTACAATTCAATTCGGTCGACATGGCCAGGCGTAGTTCCATGCCCAGAGAGATTGGCCCCAAAGACTGGCGCCCCTTTCGGTATTTCTTTTTGCATTAATCTTTGAGCAAAGTACAACTCCCACAGGTCCTCAGCTCTCAGACTCTGCGTCTAGATGCTCTGAAGAGTGAGGCCATTGGGCTCCTTTCGTTCTTAAAAAGGGATGCCAAAAGCAGAGCCCCATAAGCAGTTAAACTCAAAAACAATTGGTCCAAAAGCAATAAACTTAAAAGCAAATGGGTCCAAAAGCACCTAGTCCCCAAAAGCAGGCATAAAAGCCACCAGCGCAATTTGTGGAAATCCGTACAGGCTGCCACGTCGACTGAAACCGGCCTGTTCAATCCAAAAAGGGCGGTAGACTTTACTTTAAACCTTGATTTAGCTTTCACCCATTATTAGTCGTCTATTTTACCTGTACTTTCAAGACACAACAAAAGGGGAGAGGGATACAGGCTGCTAGATTGCACCTGTATGAATAGACGGACACCAGATTGGCCCCTAACTTAGGCGCCCCTTTCGGTATTTCTTTATTGTTCAAAAGAGGGAATAAACGCTGTGGTTCCCTACAAGCTGCCCCGCACAAACTCGGCTGAATTTCCACTGTTCCAGCCCGATTTCGGCAGCATAACTGTACTAGAACCCTTCACGGTCAGTATTCCCACGCATTAAATGACTTTCCCGACGCATACGGACACTTTGCAAAACCTGGCGAGAATCTGCAGCACGCTGAATTCTCTGTTTTCAGCCCTGAAAATGCGCCAGATCACCTGTACAGCGGTCCCCTTGCGTCCCCGAACCTCCTGGGGATATTAGGGTCCGTTTAGGGCCAAAACCCTAAACCTGCAAAAATACACAGCAGGCTGTAATTCACTGTTTCGGGCTCCGTTTCACGTGCCGGTCGCATCCGTAGCAAGTCCTCGAGCTCCCGCACCTGTAGGGCTACTTGCCCTTTGAATCGGACGAGATTTCTGGCGTGAAACCTCTCCGAATTCACCTGTACCTGCGGGGGATTAGCCGCTAGCTAATCCAGTACCTATGCAAGAGGCTCTTGCCTCGGGGCAATCGCGCATGAACCCACACAACTGTACATTGGTCAAATGAAGAGCCCACTAGAGGGGCATAACATACTGCCAAAGGGGAGAGAGAGGGCAGTGCGTAGCGTGCAGGGCATCACTCCTGGCACCGCACTGTGCATAAGAGGGAAAGCAAGCACTCCATAGCTCTTGACCTGTGACAAAATCTGAAAATGAGGCCCTCTCCCCTTCAAATTCAGCGCCACTTCTTGTTGCATGAGGCAAGTGCACCAGAAGGTGCCACTTGGCACATTTACAAGCATTTTCCCGTTCCGGGGTTGCCGTCTAAAAATATCCCAACCGGTTGCCCAGTTGACTTCACGGCAAAGTAAGAAAATGTTCCCCTTGTCATTCCGGAGGTAATGACGTCAACACCTTTTCAGGTCCCAAAATAGCAGTTCCCTAAATTTTAGGAGATACTGCCATTGTATCTGTCTAGGTCATCCGACCCTCTTTGTACACTGCGGCCACATCCAGAACTGAAATGTAGCCTCTGTAGCAAAGGATTCCACTTTGGCTAGTCAATGACCCCACTTGGCTAACCATAGTCCTTGTCCAACCTTAGTGCTCTCTTGCCCTCCGGCCTGGACTCCCTCTGGACACTTCCACACTAGCTATGCAATGCAGGGCAGTTAGATTTCCCGAGGGGTGTTTCCAAAAAGTGAAAGTAAATAGATAATAAGAAAGAAATCAACAAAAAGGATAGATAGTAGTCACACGCTGGTGACATACCCCCCTCTTGAAATCTCAAACGTCCTCGTTTGCATCTATGTCGTACATGCTTACTGTCAACACTGATGTATTCAACACCTGTCGACACATATACGACACATACATGCTCATTGTCAACCCTGGTGTATTCAACACCTCGTCGACTCATGTATTGCCTGCGTGTGAACCCTGTCCCAATGACATAGTGGTAGCTGCGCACTCTGCCATTGCTGTGAGTCACTAACTTTCCAATGACAAAATGGTAGCTGCACATTTTGCCACTGTCTTATAGTACACGTTGGATCCCGTAACACTTTCGAGCATACCCAAACCGACAGTTTAAGAATGCAGTTACACATGTACTCTTCAATAGAAGCAATCACTGTATCCTCGACAAACTGACAAGAAATACTCACTTCTATAGCACTAACCAAACTTTTGGACATTCCATAAGAGCAATTGCCAAACTGACAATCTGTACAGCTCTAATATTCATGTAACAGGTATTTGATTTGAGCTCACTTTAAATACCATGTACATCATTTGTTTCAATCCATGTAGCTTTGAAACTCAAGGGGTCAAGGTAGGTTGCAAATCGAAGGCTTCCAGGTAAAGTGATAACACAGTTGGTGACTCTGCAAGTTCACCTTCTTCCATCCACTTAGCATCCATTGGTGGATAGTTTCTGAACTTTACTAAGTAACGCCTAGCAACCTTGCCTTTCACTTTCCTTTCTTTGTGTGCCAAAATCTGTTCCGGGACCAAGATCTCGTCAAGTTCCTCGACTTCCGGCTGATCTTCAGCTGGCATATCTTCTGGCACATCACCCACATAGGGTCTGAGAAGACTCACATGAAACGCATTGTGAATCTTCCAACTGTCAGGCAATTTCAGCCTATATGCAACAAAGCACCCAATCACCAAGTGAATATACCACTTCACGACGGTGACGATCAGTTGCTTTCTTTTGCTTTGCCTGAGTCCTTTCTAAGGCCACTTTGACCTTCTTGTACATTTCATCCATGTCCTGAACATACTTATCTGCTTCAATTATCTTGTCCTTTGTATGCAGTATGGGAGGAACTTTCTTGCCACCTTCGACTATCTCAAAGGGTGCCTTGCCAGTTGATGAATGCATTGTATTATTGTATGCATACTCCACCAATGGTAAATACTGCTCCCACTTTCCTTTATGCTCTGACACATAGCACTTCAGCAGATCTAGGACAGTAGAATTTGCCTCTTCTGACTGCCCATCTGTTTGAGGATGAAATGACGAAGAGAATTTGAGCGTGGTGCCCATATTCTCAAAATATTGCTCATAAACAAGCGTGCCATCTGATCTGGCTTTATCTTCTTCCGGACATGAATAAAATGAGCCTGTTTGCTGAATCTGCAAATAATGGTCCAAATACCATCGTTTCCTGTCTGCGTTCTCGGAAGATCAAAGATAAAATCCATAGCAATACTTTCCCATGGTTTATCTGGAATAGGTAGTGGTTGCAATAACCCTGGTGCCTTTTGCCTGTCAAACTTGACCTTTTGGCATATTAGGCATTCTCGCACAAAGGCATCCACATCCCTTCTCAATGTAGGCCAATGAAAGAATGTCTCAACCGCTTTAACTGTAGCATCGATACCACGATGCCCTGCATACGGTGGGACATGACTCTCTTCCATGACTTTGCGTCGCAATGGCTTTGTGACACACAATCTGCCATGCATCATCATGAACCCGTCTTTAAGAAGATAGTGTTCATGACGTTGTCCATCCATTAGTTGCTCGAAGACCCTTGCAAAATCTTCATCATTTGCATACTGTTCTCTCATATCATCAAGTTCATGATGATAAGGAATCGACACAGCTGAAATTTGTGGCTTCCTTGACAAGGCATCAGCCACAACGTTCTTCTTGCCTTCCACGTGCACAATCTGAAAATGGAACATGGACAAGATATTTGCCCATCGCATATGCTTCTCAGATAACTTTGTTTGTGTCAAGAAGTATCGCAAGGTCTGATGGTCCGTTTGGACAACGAAATCTGCACCTAGCAGGTAGTGTTTCCAACTTAAGAGCGCATGAATCACAGCCAGTAACTCTTTCTCATAGACCTGCATGGTCATCTCTGGCCCTTGCAAAATTCTGCTCTCATAGGCTACTACCCTGCCATCTTGCATTAGCACTGCACCAATGCTACTACCGCAGGCGTCGCATTGGACCACAAATGACTTCCTAAGATCTGGCAACACAATGACTGGATCTGAAGTCATCTTTTCCTTTAAGAGATTAAAAGCTGAAATCTCTTTCTATGTCCATCTAAAGGTGACTGCCTTCTTTTGAAGAGCATGTAAAGGTGAAGCAATCTCAGCGAAATTTCGGATAAACCTTTTGTAATAGGAGCATAGTCCCAAAAAGCTTCGGACATCATGCACCGTCTTCAAATTTGGCCATGACTTGATCGCTTCAACTTTTGCAGGATCCATTCTGACACCATCCTTTGAGACAATGTGTCCCAGAAAGTGAATCTCTTCCAGAAAAAACTCACTTTTCTTTGCATTGATGAGCAACCTATGTCTGCGTAGCTCTTTGAACACAATGGCCAAGTGATGCCTATGCTCCTCTTCATTCTTTGAGTAGACTATCATGTCATCAAAGAATGTACCAACAACCTGCTGGTGTGGACGGAAAATTCTGTCCATCATCCTATTGAACGTAGCAGGAGCATTTGTGAGACCAAAGGGCATCACTAAAAATTCGTAAAGGCCAAACGTCGTTCTAAAAGCAGTCTTGTGCACATCCTCTGATCTAATGCGGATCTGATGGTACCCACTCTTTAGATCTATCCTGCTAAACATAGCTGCTCCTTCTAATTTGTCCATAATATCATCAATTCTATGTATAGGGAACCTATTCTTGATGGTATTCTTGTTCACTGCACGGTAGTCAATGCACATACGCCATGAACCATCCTTTTTCTACACCAACAACACTGGAGAACAGAATGGAGATGAACTGGGCTGAATCAGCCCCTTTTCTAACAGGTCCTGTACTTGGCCCATTATCTCTTTCTGCTGAGCCGCACTAACCCTGGACGGAGGCTTATTTGGTGGGCTACTGCCTGGCACCAAATCTATCGCATGGTCCTCGGGTCTCTCTGGCGGTAATTGAGACGGTAATGAATCGGAAAAACAGTCACTATACTGTTGTAAAAACATTGACCTTTCTTTATCTAGCACAGATAAATTTGATTCATCACAATCTGACACTTCACGTGCAAAAACCAAGTACGCAGAAAGATGCTTTTTTATTACAGAAGTAATAGCAGAAGCTGATACAGTAGGAATAGACTCCCCTTTGAGCTTTACATCCAGAATGTGAGTCTTTCCCCTGCTCTGTACAGTGATCTTTTTGTTGTAGGCATCCAGGATTCCCTGTACACGAAACAACCAAGGAATACCTAGCAACACATCACATCCATCCAGTGGCATGATGTAAAATTCTTCAGCATCTACATAGGACTAGATATGTAGACGCAACTTTCCAATGATGGGTGTCACAGCCTCTGTATGGCCAGGACATGCCAAACCTGCCTCTGCTGTATACCCCATCTCTTCAGGTCTGATTCCCAACTTTGAAGCCAATTCTGGGGAAATGAAGTTGGCTTTGGCACCTGGATCAAAGAAGATAAGCACTGTTTGATCCCTGATCTTTCCCCATGCTCTGCAAAGCTCACTTGCATTTGAATTTGGCTTGTCGCCCACCATATCTGGCACTAGACCAGCCATGGGCTTCTTTCCTTTCTTGTCTTCCTTGTCATCAGAATCAGCTGGCCTTTTCTTTGTAGGACAGTTGTAAGCAATGTGGCCAGGCTGCTCACATATAAAGCATTTGTTCTCTGTCCTAAGGACCTTCTTTTGCTCTTCTGACTTGCGAGGAAAACGTCTTTTCCATTTCTTTGCTGGTCCATTTTCTGATTCAGCCGTAGTATAACAAACTTGGACACTCCAAGTCAAGAATCAACCGCGACAGCACCAAATAACCACTTCAAAACAATTCACAAATCACAATAGATTTGCACTGGCCCGGCGGAGTTCCGTGCCTAGAGATATTGGCCCCAAAGACTGGCGCCCCTTTCGGTATTTCTTTTTATATTAATCAATCATCAAAGTACAAGAGAGCGGTTAGAGTTTCACTCTCAGACTCTGCATCCAGATGCTCTGAGAAGTGAGACCCTCACCACTAATTTAAAGGTTACAAGGGATGCCCAAAAGCAGAGCCCCAAAAGCTTTTAAAATCAAAAGCATAAGTTCTCTCTCTCTCTTAGAGAGTCTTTTCTCTTTTTTTTTACTAAAAAAAAAGCAAAAGCAAAATTCGCGTCACTCATCATTTTCCACAAAAAAAAAATTTAATCCACCTCCGCGATTTCCGGAAATTAGGGTTTTTGGCAAAATTTAGGGTTTGCAGGAATTTTAGGGTTTCTGGCAGAAATTAGGGTTTCTGCTGTCCGCCACGTCATCACTTTGTGACATACCCCCCTCTTGAAAGCATTGTAATCGACCACGATTACGCATGCAAAACCGACAAAAGCCATAAACCGTCTTAGCAGACACTGACTGTTAGTACCTACGTACTAGGAACACACATCTAGCACATGTACAAAATCGACAGTCACATCACACGACATCACAGGACATCACCAGACATCACAGGACATCACATGACATTCAACATTCATTCGGATCTTAGACCATGATTTATCGGCAATGTAACTAGCAATCACATCTAGGTCCAATCGGGACCTCATCGATGTCCGATTGACTAACCCCTATTGCAACCATGTCTATTCGAGATCAATCAGACCAAAATGCTGCAGTCATTTCGTCTATCAGTTCCTGCACTCACAAGAAGTCAAGAACAAATCAGTAACATAATCAGGAATTCCATTTCATAAAGTCATCCAGCAGAATACTGTCAGCTCTCAGTATCCCTGAAGCTCAAAGAGACATCAGTGACTTTAGTATCAAAATCGAGGCATCTGTTGACAAAGGAGTGGAGTAACTCCCCTCTTGTGCATCCCACTGCACCACATCTTCGGCCAAGCTGAGTTTCTGGGTTCCGTTTGGAGTAGACTATGCTAAACCAAAACATCGAGGTAAAGTTTCACAATCCGAGGAGTATCTGCTAGGTCCTCCTCCTCCATCCACTTCGCATCAAATGCAGGAAAGTTCTTGAACTTAACCAAGAACCGCCTTCAGACTTTACCTTTCTTCGTATCATTATGTGCCAAAATCTGTTCAGGAACAAGGATCTCCTCGTTTTCTTCCACTTCGGGTTGCTCATCAGGCTCCCCATCATCAGGCACATCACCTTTAAAAGGTTTCAAGAGACTCACATGCAATGCATTGTGAATCCTCCAAGTATCTGGCAGTTTCAATCGGAAGGAGACATCATTTATCTTGTCAGTAATCTGGAAAGGTCCGTAGTATCACATACTAAGCTTTGGAAAAAGCCTCTCCTTTCCTTTTTTCTTTCTTAGGCGTGCCTTCTCAAAAGTAAGAGCACCCAATCATCCTCCTTCAGTTTCCATTCGCGACAATGGCGATCCGCTGCCTTTTTCTGTCGTTCTTGAGACTCCTGCAAACTCTCGCGAACCTTGGCAAAAGCCGTATCCAAATCTCGCGAATATTCATCCGCTTCAAATTTCTAATCTTTCGTGCTCAAGAAGGATGGAACCTTCGCAGCACTTTCAACAATCTCACATGGCGCCTTCCCCGTCGAAGAGTGTATCGTGTTATTGTAGGCAAATTCCACCAAAGGTAAGTTCTTTTCCCATTGAGTCTTCTTTTCCGAGATACAAGACTTCAATAAATCTAAAATCACCGAATTGGCAATCTCAAATTGCCCGTCAGTCTGCAAGTGGAACGATGACGAGAACTGCAACTGCGTGCCAATGTTCTCCCAAATTGCCTTCCAAAACAAACTCATAAATCTGGGGTCTCTGTCGAAGACAATCGTCTCAGACGTGCCATGTAATCGGAAAATCATCGTGATCATTCTGTGGTCTCGGGAGATCAAAAATGAAATCCATTGCAATACTTTCCCAGGGGTGGGTGGGTGGGTATGGGTAAAGGCTGTAACAATCCCTGTGCCTTATGCCTGTCAAACTTGACCTTCTGGCATACTGAGCAACTGCGCACAAACTCTTCTACATCCTTTTTGAGTCTCGGCCCAAAGAAGTATCTCTCTACCCCTTTCATGGTGGTAGCAATGCCGCAGTGACCCGTAAAAGGTGGACAGTGGCATTCAGTCATAACCTTTTCCCTCAATGGTTGTGTAACGCACAACAATCTTTTTCATCAAGTAGCCTTCCCAAAGGGAGTATCTCGCTACTGTCTCCCCATCCCGTATCCGTGTGAAAATATCTGCAAAATCTGTATCTGTGGCATACTGATCGACCATATCCTCGAAGCTCCTATGATGTATCGCGGAAATAGCCAGAACCAACGGTTTCCGAGACAAAGCATTTGCCACCACATTCTTCTGTCCCTGCACATGGACAATCTGGAAGTGGAACTATGACAAGATGTTCGTCCACCGCATCTGCTTTTCCGAAAGCTGCTTCTATGACAAGAAGTAGCGCCAACTCTGATGGTCTGTAAAGACAGTAAAATCTGCTCCGAGTAGGTAATGCCGCCACTGAGTAAGAGCATGGATAACCACCAAAAGCTCTTTCCCATAGATCTGTGTTGTCATCTCCGGCCTAGAGAACAAACGGCTCTCGTAAGCTATGACATGGCCTTCTTGCATCAAGACCGTACCCAGACTACGACCACAAGCATCGCAAAATACTTCAAATGACTTCTGCAAGTCCGGCAAAGTCAAATCTGGTCTTGTAGTGAATTTCTCTTTCAATGTCTGAAAGGCAGTCACCTCTATGGGTCCCCACGAAAAAGGTACTCTTTTCTGTGTCAAGGTATGCAAAGGGGAAGCAACCTCTGCAAACTTTCGTATGAACCGCGTGTAGTACGAACACAGTCCCAAGAAGCTTCTAACTTCATAGACATTCCTCAAATCGGGCCAATCACAGATAGTCTCTATCTTGGCCGGGTTCATTTGCACTCCTGCTGTTGACACAATGTGTCCCAAAAAATGTATCTCTGGTAGGAAAAATTCACTTTTCTTAGCATTAATCACTAATGTGTGATCTCGTAATGCCTGAAAGACTTGAAGCAGATGATCTCTGTGTTCTGCCTCATTCTTGGAGAAAACAATGATGTCGTCAAAGAAAGTGCCAACAAATAGCATGTACTCTCGAAAATTCCTATCCATCATCCGGTTAAATGTCGCAGGAGCATTGGTTAAGCCAAAAGGCATCACCAAAAACTCAAATAACCCAAAAGTCGTCCGAAAAGCTATCTTGTAGACATCTCCTAGCGCTATCCTGATCTGATGATATCCACTCTTCAAGTCAATCCTGCTAAAGCACGAGGATCCCTGTAACCTGTCGAGTATATCATCGATCCTAGGAATCGGAAATCTGTTCTTGATGGTGATTTCGTTGAGAGTGCTATAATCGATGCACATTCTCTAAGATCCGTCTTTCTTCAAAACCAACAACACTGGAGAGCAATACGGTGAAGTACTAGGCTGGACAAGACCCTTTTCCAAGAGGTCTTTCACTGAGTTCATAATCTTTTCATTCTGTACTCGGCTCACATGATAAGGTGGCCGATTCGGTGGCGTGCTTCCAGATATCAGATCAATGGTATGATCTTCAAGCCCTCTCAAAAGCAATCGGCATGAGCGTGGAGAAAAAAATCTTGGCGTTCTTTTCTTCAGGTCAAAACATATTCAACCTTTATCCATCGTTCAGTTCTCCCAAAAGAATGAGTAAGAAAACTGAAGTTCATCAAGTACAATTTCTAAGCCCTTCATTTATCAAAGTCGCTTTCTCGGCCCGGTAGTCAACGACGACGTAGTTCTTGTGGTACGAAGGGATCCCGAGTAGAACGTCACTCGCGTGTCGTAAACATCCCATCTCGGGTGCCAGTCGAACTACCTTCGCCTGTGGCGTCAGTCTGTCGGGCGTAGTTCCAAATCGAGCTGCCAATTCCAAGTGAAAAGAAGTTGGCCTTGGCTCCTTCAAAAGAGCTTCTTGATCCTTCACTTTGCCCCGAAAGCGGCAAAGTTTGTACTTTCATTCATTAGATTCGGTGTAGGTCCCACGCCATGTGGTACCAGTTCTACTTTTCTATCTGCCTTTTATGCCACATTCCTCAACTGCTCTCGAACTCTCAGACCTGTCGTCGTCTTTATCATTCTGTTCTTTCTGTGCCTTATCAGGGCACTTCGCGGAAATATGTCCATGTTCCCCGCATCCAAAGCACTTCCCCTCTCTGATGAAGCGAGCTCTCTCCTCAGGAGTAAGCTTGGGTCGTGCATCCTTTTTTTTTTTTTCTCTGGGTTGCTCTTTTTCATTCTACTTTCATTCCCAGAAGTCTGTTCGGCTCGTTGTGTCATGGCCTCATCTGTGGGGTAGGTCAGACTGCCAGAGTGAATTGCAAAGCCCCGCTTCGCATGACTCATCAACTCCTGAATAGAAGCTGACTTCTGTTCCAAGCAGTGGTCTCGGATCTCTATAGGTAGACCCAATGTAAACCGCTCAATCTGTTCTCTGAACGAGATCTTCTTGAATGAAGAGGCGGGTAGAAAAGAGCTCCAGAATCTTTCACAATAAGAATTCACTGTATCCCTCTTGGTCATCCGGAGATGGTTCCAAGCAGCTCGTATATCTCGCTCAAACTCTTGAGTCAACCAAGAAGAAATAAAAAGCCTCTTGAATTTCAGCCATGTAACTGGCACAATCTTGCTTAATAGAAGCGTGGACCACCAAGTGCGAGCATTGCCCTTAAAATAAGAGGCAGCTCTCCGAATCTTGGAGTGCTCTGAATAGCGTGCTCCCGCGAAAGCGATGTCAAGCTGCTGAATAAAAGACAAAGCCTTCGAAGCATCTGAGTCTCCTGAAAAGTATCAAACTTGATCGAGTGGCCACCTTCCTTAAACTCTCGGACTTTCTTGCTTTTATCTTCGAGAAAGTCATACTGGTTGGCTTTGTAAAAATTCTTCTTGTTCGCATAAAACTTTCCGTCATCGGAATCTGAGCTGTCTGTAGACGAGTCCTCAGTAGAACTGTCAGTCTCTGGGCGAGATTTAGCCTTCTTTGCCTTGCCCTTTCCAAAGCGTTGCTTCTTGCTTCGCTTTTTACCTTTTCTGTCTTCTTCGCTCGAATCCGAGGAGCTAGAAGAACTGTCAGAAGAAGAACTGGGTACTCCTTCAAATCGAACACGCTTCTTCCGTTTCTTTGCCTTGTCAAATGTCAACCGACGACCCAAATATCCCGGGAAGTCAGTGCCTTTCTTCTGCTTTTTGCCGTGCTTTTTGGCTTTCTTTTACGTGTCAAAAAGCTGAGCAATCCGTGCATCAACAACGTTCTCCAGTTCCTTCTCCGTATATTTCTTGGAGGCAGAAGGTTTCTTGAGAGCGGGTTTCGGGAGTGGTGTTGTGGTTCTCTGCCACTCCATCTGTACCTCTTTCAAAGAGGTCTGGTTCATATATTTTGCCATCTTCGGGTCCTTGGCAAAATTGAGCATCATCTTTGTTGCATCGCCAATCAATTGACGACGCTCCATCTCTGTTTGCTCCGCCTGAGTAGGCCAAGGCGGGCCATACTCTCTGTCTGAATCTTCGTTGTGATCCCAGCCCGCATCTCCAGATGCAGAGGGAGTCGACTGATCATTGCCTGAAGCCATAGGTGCCGCGGAAAAAAATTCGGGGATCGGATTTCCCGTAGAAGAGAAATCGGCCGTGCTCTGATACCACTATAACAAACTTGGACACTCCAAGTCAAGAATCAACCGCGACAGCACCAAATAACCACTTCAAAACAATTCACAGATCACAATAGATTTGCACTGGCCCGACGGAGTTCCGTGCCTAGAGATATTGGCCCCAAAGACTGGCGCCCCTTTCGGTATTTCTTTTTATATTAATCAATCATCAAAGTACAAGAGAGCGGTTAGGGTTTCACTTTCAGACTCTGCGTCCAGATGCTCTGAGAAGTGAGGCCCTCACCACTAATTTAAAGGTTACAAGGGATGCCCAAAAGCAGAGCCCCAAAAGCTTTTAAAATCAAAAGCATCAGTTCTCTCTCTCTCTTAAAGAGTCTTTTCTCTTTTTTTTTTATTAAAAAAAAAAGCAAAAGCAAAATTCGCGTCACTCATCATTTTCCACAAAAAAAAAAAAAAAAATTAATAATCCACCTCCGCAATTTCCGGAATTTAGGGTTTTTGGCAAAATTTAGGGTTTGCAAGAATTTTAGGGTTTTAGGCAGAAATTAGGGTTTCTGCTGTCCGCCACGTCATCACTTTGTGACACGTAGCTTTGTCTTTCCCTGCGTTGGCCGACTCCTGAGTCCCTTTAGGAGCCTCATTGGGAACGTGCTTCTTGGCTGAATTTTTCTTGCCTGATCCTGCCTTGACGCCAGTGTTAAATTCACAATCTTCTCCCTTGAGCAAACCATTGCCAGTGTTTGCTACCTCAATGAGCTGCGTCAAAGTAGTGACTTTTGTCTTCGTACAGTACTTTCTCAATCCTTTAGGTAGGCCACAACAGTATTTTTCAATCTGTTCTGTCAATGGCACAAACCTATAGGAAGTTACTGGAAGTAGAGCTTTCCAAAACTTCCGATTGTAATCATCCAGATTTCTGCAAGTGGCAGCATTTAGCTGGTGCCATTCTGTCATGACATCTGCTTCAAAGTCATCAGATAACCATGCTGCTGCAAAAATCTGCTTGAAGTAAATCCATGTGGACGGAGCTTGCCCTTGAAGCAATAAAGTTGTCCACCATTGTCCCGCATTCCCTGTCAAGAAAGTGGCTGCCTTGCGGACCTTTGAAGCCTCTGTAAAGTTTCCCCCTGCATAGGCCTTGTCAAACTGCTGGAGGAATGAGAGAGCCTTCTTCCTGTCATCAAACCCTGTAAAGGTCGTGAAAGACACACCTTTGCCACCTTCTTTGTACGGAGTTGGCCTCTCCAGCGGCGTTAAATTGTCATATGGAAGTGACTGAAACATGGGAACACTATTAGGGTTCATCTGTGTTCCTTGGCCGCTATTAACTTGACCTGGAAATGCCATATTTGGCTGCTGATTTGTAATTCCAGCCATACCAAAATTTGCCTGTGGCATCCCAAATTGGCCCTGAGTGCTCTGAAACCCTGGTTGCATACCCATGACACTGTACATGGGGTTAGGCATCATTGTTTGAGCACCCCCAAACACTGTTCCTGGCGTATAAAACTGATTTCCAGGAGCATGACCAGCCATGCTCTAGAATACCGATCCACCTCCAAAATAGCCAGGGTGTACTGAAGGTGGTGGGAAGACTTGTTGCATAGCCTGTAGGTTGCTTCCCTGCCCATTAGAACCAGCTATAGGCTGCTGAAAGGTGGCGGGCTGAACTGGTACAGCCTGAAAGACTGACATGTCAGCCACCTGTTCTTGCACCTTAGGCATAGGTTGTGGAGACTGCATGTTCTCCGTCAATTGTACAGGTGTTTCCATTGACTGTGTGGTATGAATCACCTGTGCTCGAGCCTTAACAGGCCTTTGAATATGATCCAGTGACCCAACTTGCTGAGACTGAACAGGAGGTTGCAAAAAGGCTAAAAACCTCGGATTCTGCATTACTTGTGTGAACATAGCCACAGCAGTAGCCAACTGGGTCCTGAATATATCGTCATATGTCTGTGGTGGTCTTGAGGACTCACCCACTTCATGTGTCTGTTGACCCTGTGAAGAGGAAACCTCTTCAGTCACATCATCTGGTCTGTCAGCCATAATTGCAATTCCCTGTGTCTGGTCTATGATCCCCTGTGTCTTCAAGCCCAAAACTGACCAAGGCTCACTTCTATGGGAAAAAGTGATTTAATCCCGTCGATGGAACCATGAAACCGGCCTGTTCAATCCAAAAAGGGCGGTAGACTTTACTTTAAACCTTGATTTAGCTTTCACCCATTATTAGTCGTCTATTTTACCTGTACTTTAAGGACACAACAGAAGGGGAGAGGGATACAGGCTGCTAGATTGCACCTGTATGAATAGACGGACACCAGATTGGCCCCTAACTTAGGCGCCCCTTTCGGTATTTCTTTATTGTTCAAAAGAGGGAATAAACGCTGTGGTTCCCTACAAGCTGCCCCGCACAAACTCGGCTGAATTTCCACTGTTCCAACCCGATTTCGGCAACATAACTGTACTAGAACCCTTCACGGTCAGTATTCCCACGCATTAAATGACTTTCCCGACGCATACAGGCACTTTGCAAAACCTGGCGAGAATCTGCAGCACGCTGAATTCTCTGTTTTCAGCCCTGAAAATGCGCCAGATCACCTGTACAGCGGTCCCCTTGCGTCCCCGAACCTCCTGGGGGTATTAGGGTCCGTTTAGGGCCAAAACCCTAAACCTGCAAAAATACACAGCAGGCTGTAATTCACTGTTTCGGGCTCCGTTTCGCGTGCCGGTCGCATCCGTAGCAAGTCCTCGAGCTCCCGCACCTGTAGGGCTACTTGCCCTTTGAATCGGACGAGATTTCTGGCGTGAAACCTCTCCGAATTCACCTGTACCTGCGGGGGATTAGCCGCTAGCTAATCCAGTACCTATGCAAGAGGCTCTTGCCTCGGGGCAATCGCGCATGAACCCACACAACTGTACATTGGTCAAATGAAGAGCCCACTAGAGGGGCATAACATACTGCCAAAGGGGAGAGAGAGGGCAGTGCGTAGCGTGCAGGGCATCACTCCTGGCACCGCACTGTGCATAAGAGGGAAAGCAAGCACTCCATAGCTCTTAACCTGTGACAAAATCTGAAAATGAGGCCCTCTCCCCTTCAAATTCAGCGCCACTTCTTGTTGCATGAGGCAAGTGCACCAGAAGGTGCCACTTGGCACATTTACAAGCATTTTCCCGTTTCGGGGTTGCCGTCTAAAAATATCCCAACCGGTTGCCCAGTTGACTTCACGGCAAAGTAAGAAAATGTTCCCCTTGTCATTCCGGAGGTAATGACATCAACACCTTTTCAGGTCCCAAAATAGCAGTTCCCTAAATTTTAGGAGATACTGCCATTGTATCTATCTAGGTCATCCGACCCTCTTTGTACACTGCGGCCACATCCAGAACTGAAATGTAGCCTTTGTAGCAAAGGATTCCACTTTGGCTAATCAATGACCCCACTTGGCTAACCATAGTCCTTGTCCAACCTTAGTGCTCTCTTGCCCTCAGGCCTGGACTCCCTCTGGACAGTTCCACACTAGCTATGCAATGCAGGGCAGTTAGATTTCCCGAGGGGTGTTTCCAAAAAGTGAAAGTAAATAGATAATAAGAAAGAAATCAACAAAAAGGATAGATAGTAGTCACACGCTGGTGACATCGGCACTATCCGCAAATCATGGAAATCCGTACTGTTCTGCCACGTCAGCAGTCAGCGCAAAATCCAGGTGCCATGTCATCAACCGTATTGTTCCTGCCCGTGCCACATCATCTGGTCTATTCGCGGGTGGTCATGCCACGTCATCAATTTGTGACATTAGGTCAGTCATATTTGTGCCTTGCCTACTTAAGTAACCCTGTCGTCTTTTCTGCGTCATCTCAAGCCGCTTAACATGAGCATTCGCCCCAAACTACAGTGCATAAGGCCTCTCATCCTCTGATGGCTGTCATCTCCGAATGTTTCTGTTACTTTGTGACGGTTTTTATTTTATTTTCAGGCCTCTGCATTGCTCCACACTATTATAATAGCCTTACAGAAAGCATGGGAATGACGAGTCAAGCAATCTAGCCTTTGGCAAGGGAAATAGCAATGGATCCAAGTTCAAAGTCAATGCCATTCGATTACAAGTTTCTTGAGTCCTGTAAAGATCTGATTTACCTGTTTTTTATCTCTTATGCCCATGAAGAGCTTCAACACCTTGAGAGTCAACATCAGCACATACCTAAAACCCTTCATGATAGTTTTCTAAAACCCTTTTATAGACGTGACCCACGTAAAGATCTGCCTTGCCAGCAAATTTCTATTCAAGTGCAGACAGCACAAGTAGAACACACCTGGAAGGTTGCAGAAATGCCATCACCATCTCCAAACATTGCTTCATATGCTGCAGCTGTGGCTAAAGCTGTCTCCTTTCGCAATGACTATCCAATGCTAATAACCTGTCATTAATTACCAGCAAGAGACAAACCAATAAGGTAATCATTACAATGATCTCTGCCTACCTTCACCCTCTGTGAAATGGCATTGCATTCACCCATGCTTCGCAAATGCTCGATCAGCTCCAGTGCTGTCTCATGACACACATAAAATATTAATTTGTGCATTTCCAAGTATAACAGCTATGGAACCGTCAAAGAAAAACAAATAGCATACCACTTGGATAGCGCATAGTATACTTATCAGTATCCACCGTGGGAAGTGCAAACCCTGACGCTGTTAACAGATTACCAGCATCTTGAACCTACAAAAAGAAAGAAATTAATTGATAAATTTCCTTGCAAAAAGAAGGAATGTGCATGCGACATGACAAGAGAAAGTCATTTTATTGTTAAGCTGAGTCACACAGCTGGATTTTCTGCTTTATCACCAGTGCAGGCTTGAGCCTTCTGGAACCAGCTTTTTCATGATTATCTCACCCAGCAACCAATAAAATGCACATAGACCTTATTCAACGAGGTTAACCCCCCTGCTGCCTGCCAAGATGCACCTCCTTGAGAGGAGCTAAAATGCCATGTGAATAACACAAAGACCATCAGTAGTCCTTGCTGAAATTGACGAAGCCCCAAGACATGGGATTTCATGTACATTGGGTTCTCTATGTTTTCACCTCAATGAGGGGGCCAAGACAACCCTCGACACTGTCTAAAGACCAAGGGAAACACATTGATGCCACATCAAAACCCCCAGATCCAGTTAAGCTCTTTAATTCACTTCAAAGTCAAAAGAAACTCACCTGTACTAAAGGTGAAACTCTAGCACTTATCCCGCCTTCACGCTCCAATTGTGCCACAGTGCACGCAATCCTAAGCTCCCTGTAATAGGCAAACGTGGTGGCCATGATTCACATCAAAGCAGCATATTGAATCTTTGAAGCTACATAAAAAACTGATTGACATCACAAACCATAAGAAGAAAAAAGCTATATTCACAAAATGGTTTTAGCAAAAGCGAGAAAAAAAGTTACTCAGGTGATCCACGTCTTATCAAGATAAGATGATACTTAAGTTATTAGTACACATTTAGACAACCCGTAAATAAACCAGAAACTTAATTGAATATTTTGACCTTAACGTCTCCCCTCCCAACATAGCAGCCAAAAACATTCCATCTGGTTTTAATGCCATCCTGCACTGCCATTTAAACATTGATGTTCAAAGTTTGGAATGGGTTTCTTAATGACATTTAAACATATAAAGAATAAGTTTACCTGCATCAAAGCACTGGGGAGATCATTGACCCAATGAATACCAAGAGCACTGATAATCAGATCCAAAGACCTGCCACCAATTTGGTAAATAAAACAAAGACTACGCATCCAATTTATTTAAGTATCATAACCGCTAAAAAGATGCATACCCTTCTTTAAAAGGCAAAAACTCTTCATCACCAACAACATAGTGATTTTCCGGCGTGGAGTTCAAGGGTACCAACTCCATAGATTTCTTGATCATATCATGCGACATGTCCATGGTAATAAGCTTTTGAACTCCACCTAAGACAATCAAAAGTTAGAAACCATTTCAAAGAAAAAACTCCTACACACCCATGCCCAGGCTTACCGCGTCCTTTGAGCAATTTCTTGACCTGCATGACTGCACCTCCCATGTTCAATGCTGTGGGAAAAGTCCTTTTGCAGTCCTGTATGGAAGTCATGACTAAGCTTGTTGGAGAATATCACCAACTTACAGTACTCAACTGAAATTTGGAGAATCATAGCAGAATAAGACATTTGCAAAGACACTAGCGAAATGGACCTTCATGCCACCAAAATTTGTAGCTTCTTGCAAGCACATCAGCCACAAACTCAAACGCGTTCAAGCACAGGGACCCAAGAAACACACTATAAACGTTAAGGTAAGTCGTGTTTGCGTCCTTTAGAAAAAGACTACACCCCAAATTTATAGGATCTCTTATATTAATTGGTTCTTAGTGCCCACCCCAAGGGCCAGGGGTCCTACTATGAGGTCTAACAATAAATGTTTGTCTACACTCACAAGAAATCCCCTAAAAAACTCTAGTAATTGTGCAAGTCACTTCCAGCTGGATCTGCACCCAATGTACCTGTAAAGACGCAATGGAAAAAGTTTAAAACACCAAGACAAGGTCCCAAGGCAGCTGAAAACACTGTCCATCCACCACTTCCCACACAAAGAAAAGGAAAAACCAATGATGAACCCTATAGCCTGGTCTCTCCTGACTGGAACTAGGAAATGGGCAGGGCCGAAGAGACGCTCTTTGGGAGACCTGAGGATTCTCTGCGGGTTGACCTGTCTCTTCTTGAGTCCTGAAGTTTGATCATGCCGACCAAGAGCAAAATACATGATTAGGCACGTATGTCAGAATGCATTTGCTTTAATTGCTCTCATTACCCTCTCTGACCAGAGAGCAAGTACTCTGTCCAACATCAAAAACACCGAACGAACCACTGACACTTCAAGGGTTCGACATCAATCATTGTCAAATTAAAATTTTCAAGGCTGAAGGCTTCTCAGTTGACATTGGGCTTCAATGGAACTTAACCAAATCACTGAACTTGACATTGAGCTTTAGTGGAACTTAACTAAAACGAGTGTAGCTCATGCATTGTTGTTTATCAACGGAATAAAGATGATGATGCATACCTCACCTCAAGGCGATCCAAGAGATTCTCTGTGACCACATCTAGGAGAGAGTCTTCCGCGCCCATCAGCCATGCTGCTCTGTCCCTCTGTTGAGAAGAAACAATATAGGAAAGTCTGAGCGGAAAAGACAAACATCATGCACTGTCAACAGGCATATAGGAGCTCAAAGAAGTTGCCTGCTTCCGCTTGTACATCCTATCAAAAATGTCCACTTTCTCCGTGGCTTCGTGGAACTCTCTCTTTCGCAGGTAAGAGTTCTTTAACGATGCCGATCTTGATAGTGCATGAGACCATGTTTTCGTGGTGGTGGCCATGGAACGTCTCAGGAAGTCAGATTTCCAAAGGCCCCTCTCTTCTCATCTGCGCCATCTAGCCAACTCATTATTGAATTAGAGCTTCCGGGTCCGGACTAAATTATGAGGTAATAAAATAGTGGAAGAATTTACCCTCTGCGAATTTCAGGTATATATTTTTTAATGTAAATTTTATAATATCACAGTTATGAACGCGAGTTACGCTATCCGTTTAGATTTACATGGTGGTCCCACTAAAACTTTCCATAAGGAGATTCTTGAGGTCATGGGATTCATTGTTCTTTAGTGCACCTCTCCTACAAAAAGATAAACATCAAACTCGAACTGTGATTGGATAATGCCTTCCATAAAACTCTTATAGCCGAGTCCCACGTGATACTAAGAATATTAGTGAGATTAAATAAACACCACTATATATCGCTCACATGGAACCTGTAGAATATCATTGCATTGTAGGGAACAAGTTCCTAAAGTCTAGTAGTACTACAAATTCAAAGCATTTCTTGTGTAGTAGGAAGGAGTTGGAAGAACTAACCAATCAAAAAACGATCGGCTCCCTCAAATCAAGGCAAAAGTTTTGGAAAAGTAGATCTTTCACCTAAGTTTATAAAAGTGTCTTTTTGACAAACGTGCAGCCAATACGGTATTTTATCTCCACAAACAGTGTGACCACAATAAAATAGTAGGAAGCCTTAATTTCACTAAATTCAATAGTGCCTTGCGAAACCCCGCTCTTAATGCCAAGCAAAAATGGAGTATTTGTATGATTTTTACTTTTAAGGGTCTTGTCTCCTACATACCACTAAATGAAAGAAAATAAAGTGTGACCACCATGAAAGAATATTTTCTTGATCTCACTAATATTTTGCACAGTGAGAATCGGCTCTTAGTTCTTCGAAATTGAGAAGTAATCAGTTGTTATTTTTGGCTTACCAAACCGAGGGGCCTTTCTAGAGTCCTCCAAATGACATGGCAAGCTGGCTTTTAGAAATAACGCACAACTAGGGAGAGACCTCAAAGAGTCATCATCCCCCCTCTCGTGCGAGCTGACAGCAACTCAAATCTATGTTGATTTTTGCCAATTTTCCAAATGCAGTGTATCTCACATATCAAGAAGTGGCTCTCTCTCTCTCTCTCTCTCTCTCTCTCTCTCTCTCTCTTCCATTCTAATTGAAGCAACAGTGTCTTGTTTTCAACACATTCCGATTGTCGCCACTGAGGCCAACATGACTGAGGTGGATGTGGGTGAGAGCAACAACACAAGAGCAGCAAAGGGGACCTAGAGCTCAAAAGAGTGTCAATGGGGCAGTCAGATGTGGCCTTAAGCAATAAGCAGCAACCGCCCCCGCAGATGCTAAAGATGAGGAGCACTTGGAGTCGAAAAGAGGATTTGCAACGCCAACAAGCTACAAGCGGGCTTGCACTCTCAACACCCCTTCTTGACTCATCAGGATAGATCTTTGCTTGCCTTGTACACATTGTTTATGGTATACCTCACTTTTTGCTTTCATTTAAGTTTTCTATCACTTTCTTGCATCTTTTGTGAAGCTGACTTCTCTAAGTTAGCATTGCATGCCGGATTCAAATTTCCATTTTCTATCCACGTGATTTAATAAGATGAATTCATTCAACCATCCCACAATGAAAAGGCTTTTCTTCAAAATACAGTTCTTTTTATTTTCAAAAGAAGAGAGAACATGATGGCGCTCTTTTACCTGATGCATCTCCCAGCTAGAAGCACAAGTATGCAGCTTGTGAGCAACTTATTTGTCTCGTTCTAGGGGTACTAGCCTATTGGGAGGATTGTTTATGATGTGTTTGTGAGTTGTTTCTTTTTGGACCATGTCTAGTTACTTTGAAACGTTTCCAATTGCACATGTTCTTCTTGTTTCAAGTTTTGTGATGATTGAAAGCTAGGTTTTTGGAGCTGCACTTGGGCTTGGGTTGGTCTTATTGAGTCTCACAAGTACTTAGTTTTCATTAATGCTTACATTGAGAGTCTCAGTAACTTAGATTATGCATGTATAGTCCATATACTAGATTATTTGAGATTTTCTATAGCTCTTTTTGTTCAATTAGAAATGTTGTACATTATTTATCTTTGGTTACAAAGGTCATGATTTCGATTGCTGAGAAGAGTCGTCATTTCACCTTGGGGGGTAGTGTTGTGGACATTAAAGACCAGATAAACCAAAAATGAGAGTTGGCTATGGATCATAGATCAAGCATGGAGCAGACCGCATAAAATTTTTGACAGGCAACAAGCAATGTGCTGGAGATGTTTGGCCTCACATCTCCCATGCTTGTGGTGAGAGTGCATATTATGATAAGTACAATGGTATCATAGTTGCAATAAAAATTCCCATGCCCATGCAATTCTTTGATTGTTGATACAGCATACACTGGCTGGTTGTAGAAAAGCTAATTTCTCTCAAATCAATAGCACGTTCTTACTCTGTATATTTGTTGAAGATGCAAAATGAGACAATTTTCCAGCTGATAGGTGAGCATTTACATCACCTTGTTTTGTTGGTTTTGCATTTTGTAGGAGTCTGGTGAAACTGGCACATAAGCCACTCCCTGAAAGTTCTCTATGGGCTACTGATCAGTAAGATAGAGTTTAGCTACCTCATGGTGGCCTAAAGAAAGGGAAGGGGTTAAACGCTCGTGACAATTTTGCGATCATGTAAGACTGTCAGTGTATTCCATTGTCTATAAATGACTCGTATGTTTGTAGGCTTTCCAATTCAAATTGTTTGTCAAAACAACCATCTAAAAAGTGTTGTAAGCATCTCAATACACATCTAAATGCCTATTTTGAAGGTGGCAATCAAGAAAGACAAGCAAGACTTAAGCTTGTCTCAAAATGTGACCCTTCATTTGGAAGGTAGTTTCATTGCTTGCATAACCTTTTTAATCACCTAGGTGTATTTGAGCCATGTTATCAAAGGTTTTCGATATTAATTTTGTAAAACCGCCATATGAACTGGGGGATCATGTGAGTAGATATCTCATATAATTTTGCATGAACAATTGAGGCAAAACATAAGTTTTGAGATGTGGTATGCTAGGCTTCATTATGGGTGGGCCTATCGTAGCACCCCTACAGCCATGAGATGAACTTAATGCATAGACCCTTGTTTTAATAGTGTGCTCTTGTATATGTGCATGTGAGTGCATTAGGGAGGTGTGTGTGTGTGTGTGTGTGTGTGTGTGCGCGCGCATGTGTGTGTGTGTGTCAGAGAGTGCTACGATCGGAAACGTCGTGATACCACTGCTACAGTTGGAAACGTCGCTGGCCCTGCAAAATAGCAAAAACAATATACTACAAGCCATGAAACGAACAAATCTGCATACTTCGAATCACACAACGCATAGTCCAAGTTGCACACGAGCAGAGAGAGACAAAGAGTAAGATAGATTGAGAGAGCACGTGCAGGTGCACCTCCTAGAGCGGAGTGCTACGCCAACACGGCGAGAGAGAAGAGGGGAGATGAGAGAAGAATACACAGACACTGGGTGCAATCTCCCTCCGTGCAAGAGTAACCATTTTCCTCTTGCACGTATTTGTTTTATAGATTTCTTGAATGGTCAAATTGGTTACAAATTGGCCGGCCGGTCATAAATTGCCAAAGCTCATAAAAGAGCACTTGAATAATAAAATGTACATGATACATAAATCTATTCACATAGGCCAAGCTGGGTCTAGTCTTTTCCACCTGTCACCTGCAATAAATAATAAAATGTCAATTCTATAACATACCTCTCCGTTGGAAAGCAACTGTCCTCAGGCAAAGATAAGAAATCTGCAAACGAGACTTGTAAAAAATAGTGATTAGAAATTTGTGTCAAAAAAATTAGCATATAATAAAAAAAGTGAAACTTAACAACATTGCATATGCCTGTCGTCATCCACATACTACCTATTCTAGTGTCCCATACCACTAGAATAAGTAGTATATGTCATACCCTGATGAATCAGGATATCATTGGTCACACTCATCATCAATCGCATAATGTCAAGTCTCATCTCATAAACACTGCCATAATAATCGCCAGATACCAAATCCCAATCCAATTCCAATTCCACAGTATGAGTCCAAATCCAAATCACTTTCATTATGTACCCGGGTAACAAAATCATGCCAGTGTACAGTGGTGGCCAGCCACTGCAGCATGATTTTGTGATCGGTGTTGCCTCATCCGGCGAGTCTACACCAATAAAACGTGCTGCCTAAATTGGCGGGTCTGCATTGGATATTGTTTAAAAATCATAGATCTGAAGTTTATTATTGTGTTGCCTAAATCGGCGGATCTGAACCAAGATGAGTATCTACACACTGCCTAGATCGGCCAATCTGTGTGTGCATGACCAATGGACTAGGCAATACATAAAGGAAAAAATATTTACTATGTTGTTGACATCACAATGCAATATATCAAAGCACTTACAAAATTGTTGTGCACTATCCCAGAGTACTGTAGCTCACATGAGTATCTACACACTGCCTGAATCGGCAAATCTGTGTGTCCATGACCAACGAAAAACTGGAGGGTATGTTGCAGCTGAAAACGTATGTACCTGTGTGTGCATGTAGAGAAAGATGCGTTGTCTTTTTTAATGGAATTAGTAAACACATCGAGGCGTACTGTGACAAAATCTTGTATGAGAGAGTCAGTATACTCAACCACGTAGTAATGTATAATCTAGTTTAGATATTTGACTGATAACAAGCAAGGAAGGTATCATATAATGTAATAGAACATGGCTAGTATATTATCACTCAAGATTTCTAAAATAATTTTCCAAAAGATAACAATGAGATGACTTATATGCTTGCCTCACATTATGGTCTGCATCGGTTGATGTGAATCTTACACAATAAACAAGTTAGAAAAATGAAGATCATTATCAAAATCATTTGGTTAAGGTCAATCAAGACAGAGAGTGGTATTGCCATAAAGTTGTGGTAAACCTAAGAAAGGTAATGGTGTTGTCCACTGCTACTGTAATTAGCAACTAGTAAAATATAATAGTGAGCTATTTCGAGGGGACAAAATCAAGAAAAATATTCACAATTGTATAAGTACAATAAATTTAAAAGTGCTATAGATGAGTTCATGAATTTTTAAAACCTCAATTGATGAAATAAATCATGGAAAGACCATGTAGTGTCATCCATCATATAAAAAATGGGCACAGCCCAAGCTTACAGTAGGGGTGTTGTATAGGTAAAATTTTAAATGTTGGCATAATGAAAGGATGAACCGATCTTTACTGATATGAAATGATGAGGTTGCTAGATTGAGGAACAAATTATTCAAGGTGATGATACATGCATGCAAAAAAAGTCACTCAGTGAGAGAGTGGTATGCACGTAGAAGAATAGCAATAAAAGTTAGTGATTCACGACGACACTGATAATATATTTAGACATCAATCATGTTTTGATAGAGGTAGTTACGCTATTCAAGCCAGCAAGATTGAAGGATTCACTGACAAGGTATGGAGCTTTTCCCAAACGGTCGTCATATTTATCTAAAACTGTGTTTAAACTTGACCAAACTTTCCTCAGCAAGCACCATATCTGTCAGCTACTGTGAAGCAAGAACATGAGGAACTGTCATAGTCTTCATGAAATTGTGCATGTGTACGTGTTGTGTAGAACCATGCTGATGCACACTTGGTGCTTGCTCTAAACAACATACATGTCCAAAACCACGACGAACTTAGTGCGTTAAAAAAAAAGCTTGACCTTGCTATTCCAAGTAGTATCTTTGAGAAAATTGGAAGAGGGGTTGTTTTTTTGTTATTATGTTATTAAACACGACTGCTTAATGAAAAGCATATTTCTTATCATGTCAAGGGAGTAGGTAATGAATTCTGAAATCTATAAAATGCTGCTACCATTGTAATTAGTCATCCATACGAAAAGCTACCAAAAATTTGATAGTGCCAGGGATGCCTCCACAGGGCATCACCAACACTCTATTTGTAGCTTTTTTTTTTTGCTTGAGATCACCAATGCTCTTCTTGGCCATGCAGACAATTTCTCTGCTTCCAGTCTTGTCATGAGAGATGTTGTCCATCGAGCGAGACACAAATGAGGCTAAATCCGCCTGCAACATAAGAAGCAATAGGATAATTCCCTTATTGCTCTTACTGCCAGCTATAAGGTCATCGAAGGAGAGTAAGAATAGCCGTGCAAAGACATCCAATCTTGTAGATAGTCTTGTGGGTGTCCATGAAACCACTCGGTTGTTGAAGAGACGCTCCTTGCAATTGCCACCTTGCCAAGTTGGGTATGGAACTTCACATGCCATGCCAATTGGGGCCTTTGGGTAGCAAGCGGGCCAGATACAACACTTCCATTGTGCAAGAGAGAGAGGATACAACAATGCTTGAATCGCTAAGGTGTTATGAAAAAATGTGGCATAGATGATGAAGAGAGAATTGCTTGCCCATTGAAGCACGCGTCTGTAACACCAACAGATGAGGCACGGTGAAGAAGATAGAAGATCTAAAGGGTGAAGTAGGTCAATAACAGAGGAAGGTCCGAAGGAGATAGCACTGTCAAAGAGAGTATCATGTAGGTTGCGAGGGAGCTGAAGATTTCCGTCATGTGGCCACCACATCTTTTACCACCATGCTTTGGACATTGAAGTGATCTTGTAGGAACATGGCACAGTCAGAAAACGGAAACAATGGTGGGATCGTGCATGTGGTTTGTTGTTAGCTAGCCCCACTTTGAATGCAACTTATTAGTCTACATCACGAATGGTGTGTGTATGAAATGCAAAGATGAGAAATACCGAGACAAAGCATGAGAAAGAGATTGAAAACATAGTGAGCTTGTGGCTGCATGTAATTCGTCTCTTCCTTGATCGTGGCCAATATTAAAAAATATATAAAAATCAGCGCCCCATGCATGGCAAGGCAGGAAGACCCAATCGTAATCTCAAAAATGTGGTTGGTAATGGTTTATGACTTATGATCACTCTATGCCGTCATGCAAGAGGGACAGAGACAGAGAGAGTGGGATGACGGCGAGAGAGAGAGAGAGAGAGAGAGAGAGAGAGAGAGAGAGAGAGAGAGAGAGAGAGAGAGAGAGAGAGAGAGAGAGAGAGAGAGAGAGAGAGAGAGAGAGAGAGAGAGAGAGAGCTGAAACTGTTGTGGTTGGCAGCTACAAGGAGATGATTGCAGGCCATGCAGCTGCGGCCGCAAACTGGAAGGCCCTCTTTATTGCTAGCGATTGACGTCTGCATGGCAGCGGTTGGAAAGTAGGGGGTGAGAGCAAGAGTTCAATGGCCACCATGGGCATCCAAGAGTTGAGAACTGGTAAAGGTTGGTGGCTGAAGAGGAGCAGTTAAATTGTGGTTGGTGCAGCTCAATAGAGAGAGAGAGAGAGAGAGAGAGAGAGAGAGAGAGAGAGAGAGAGAGAGAGAGAGAGAGAGAGAGAGAGAGAGAGAGAGAGAGAGAGAGAGAGAGAGAGAGAGAGAGAGAGAGAGAGAGAGTTAGACTGCGATTCTGTAGATTACGAAAGTTTGCATGCCCTGAGAGTTGGTAAACAAAAGAGGGGTTGTCAGCAAAAGACAAATAGAGAGAGACCGATTCCAGGTGGCAGACAGAGATAGAGAAAAAAAAAAGAGAGATTGGGTAGGAAAATGGGAGCCGCTGCATGGGCATCAAGAGGTTGTGACTCGCATGGCCTGAGAGAGGCGATTGTGCATGGTTGGTGTGAGGGAGTCGAGCAAGGGTTGAGAGATGGCCCAAAAGGAACGGTTTTAGTGGCGGCTGCATGAGGAGAGAGATTTTGAGGGTGGTTGGTAGTACGAGTCAGGAGAGACTGAGTGCTTGATCACAGAGAGTTACTGCTTCGTCCATTGCATGCGTACTCTATTTTTACTGGCTCGCCAAAACCCTCAACACACACACACACACACACACACACACACACACACTCAACAGTAGTAGCACGTGCGCTATCACCATAGCTGGCTCGGCAGGTGGCCGTAGACTATTGGAGGGGTGGGTGTTCATGTAGGGGCTGGTGTATTTTGTAAAGGTCCACTGCATCCACGTTGCGTGCGAGCTCTGCCTGCCATGCTGCTTGCGATATTATGCATATGCTTGTCCTACGTTTGTATTACAATACCCTCTTTAATTATAAATTCCGGGCCTAATTAAATTGGGGTAGGTTCCCATGAGAAAATATGAATAGGCTAAATTTTTTAATGTTATTTTTAATTCCCTCTCCTTCTTATGACATAACACCTCCAATCCTTCTCCTACTACTCTGCTTGGTTGTCTACTTTACAGATCCTAAGATCACGATATTTATCCTACTTGTTAATATATATATATACGTTAATATTGTGTAAACTTTGCTCATAGTATAAAATTGTCATTCCTACTATCTTATTCCGATATCTTCCACTAATTATAAATTAATGAAGAACTAATGCCAGATTTTTATGCAAAAAAATAATAATATAAAACAAGGACATAGAGTTATAAATTTTGAAAACCAGAAGGAAACAAGAGCACTTAGGTTTTGGTTATCAGAATCTGCAATCTCAAGAACGTAGCCTCAGCTCTGATACCACTGCTACAGTCGGAAACGTCGCGGGCCCTGCAAAATAGCAAAAACAATATACTACAAGCCATGAAACGAACAAATCTGCATACCTCGAATCACATAACGCATAGTCCAAGTTGCACACGAGCAGAGAGAGACAAAGGGTAAGATAGATTGAGAGAGCACGTGCAGGTGCACCTCCTAGAGCGGAGTGCTACGCCAACACGGTGAGAGAGAAGAGGTGAGATGAGAGAAGAATACACAGACACTGGGTGCAATCTCCCCTCGTGCAAGAGTGACCATTTCCCTCTTGCACGTATTTGTTTTATAGATTTCTTGAATGGTCAAATTGGTTACAAACTGGCCGGTCGGTCATAAATTGCCAAAGCTCATAAAAGAGCACTTGAATAATAAAATGTACATGATACATAAATTTATTCGCATAGGTCAAGCTGGGTCTAGTCTTTTCCACCCGTCAGCTGCAATAAATAATAAAATGTCAATTCTATAACAGAGAGAGAGAGAGAGAGGGAACATAGCAGATACTAATACCTAGTGGGGAGATGCTAAGAAGATGCTAATACCTGGTGGGGATCTTGTAGTGTTTGGTTGAAATTCATATTGAATATAGTTCGTTGTTTAATGAATAACTTGAAACTTGTTCTTCCATTTAAAGATGAATTTGGGCTCTTCATTGATTCTTCTTAGTAATTATGGTATGTTGAAACCTAGAGCTAGCTAGGTAAAAGCAAAAACTAGACCAGAGACTGAAAGATTGCTGATTCAATCTAGCATTACTATGGTGGTTGAATAGAGAGCTGGTTGTTGTATGGGAAAGCCAAAGTTTTTGAGGTGTGAACGAGCCTTACATGACCGCTATGAGTGAAAATACTCAGAAACCTTGTAAATTTAAGATATCAAAAAGATTTTCTTGAAACGAGATAAAAGTTAGTGAAAGGATAAGAGTAATGTCGTGTGCTAATCTCCACCCAACCATGCTATCTTATAGCCTCCCCCTAGCATACACATTGTCCGGCGGTGCTGATGGCCTTGCCCATAGGACCCATGTCTTTATATTACCCTCCCCTTGGAGAATCGTTTTCGTCCTCGAAAATGAACGTAGGAAAACCTTTCTTAAGTGCGGAGACATTCTCCCATGTAGAACCTTCTTCATGTCTATCTAACCATTTTACCCACACATGTCGTCTGACATGATGTCTGGTGTGAAGCTCATGAAAATCCAAAATCTTTTCGGGTTCATGAGGGATGCTTGGCGGTTTGATAAGGTCAACTAACACACCTGTGTCAATGCATTATCATTTTGTCCTGTTGTGTTCGTAAACGGCTAACATGAAAAACAGGGTGAACTCGTGAGTGCTCGGGAAGAGCTAACTCATAGGCCACTTGACCTATACGTTTGAGAACGATAAACAATCCATAATATCGTGGTGAAAGTTTAGCAACTTTTCTCGTCTTCAGACTTTCTGAATGCTCTGGAACCTTGAGGAAAACCTTGTCTCCCCTTCTTGAAAAGTAATAAGATGGCGATGCTCATCTGCGTACTTCTCTATAATGATCATGAGCTTGCTTAACATTTTGTCGAGCAACTTGAAGCATATCAAAATCGTCTTGGAGAAAATCTTTCGCTTGTTGTATCTTCTCCGTAGCCAACCCCACCGTAACGGGTGATCTAGGTTGTAAACCATATAAAAGCATAAATGGACTAAACCCTGTAGTCACATGCTTTGAACTATTATAAGCAAATTCGAATATAGGTAATTAGTCTTCCCAATTGGTTTGCTCTTGCTAACATATGCTCGTAGTATATCCTCTACCACTTGATTACATCTTTCGGTTTGACCATCTGTTTCTAGATTATCAATTGTACTAAGATTAAGTGTAGTTTCCAAATTTTGGAACACAGCTCTCTAAATGTGATTATCGAACTTTTGATCTCTGTCACTAATGATACTAGCTGGAAGACCGTAGAGTCTATATATATGCTCTATAAATAGCCGTGTGAATTTTGGTGTCTTAAGCATAGTCTTAGTGGGAATGAATTGACCCATCTTTGTTAGACGGTCTACAATTACCCATATGGCATCATGGCCATGATTTGTATTAGGTAGTCCTACTACAAAATCCATAGAGATACTCTTCCACTTACCTTATGGAATCTCTAAAGGATGTAAAAGACCACCTACCTTGAGGCACTTTGCCTTATTAACTTGGCATTGTTGGTAGTTTAGTACGTAGTCTTTAACATCATGATGTAAGCCTAGGCAATAAATTTTTTGTGGAACGAAGGCATATGTCTTACGAATACGTGGATGACCAGTACTTGGACTATCATGACACTCAAATAATATTTGGCACCTAGTGTCTGAGTCCTTTGGCACACATACTCTACCCTTGTGGAGTAAGTAGCCATCGTCAATCAAAAAATTCTTCCATCGCTTATGCTCTTCCTGAGTAGGGGTGGAGCTCTGTATGTTGGAATTTTTATCTGTGCGTGCAAAAACATGTTGATATGGATGTGTAGAGACATGTGAGTGTGAGGGACCCTGCTTAAAACTTCACTTCCTACTTTAGCATATGATTGATCTTGTGCGTACTTTCCATGTAATGACTCCAACAATTCATTCTTTATTTCTGTGAAAGCAAGTGAATTAATATGAGGAATCCGGCTTAGTGCATCCGCTGCTATATTATATCGCCCCTTGCAATATCGTTGCTTACAATCATAATCTTGAAGGATCTCCGCCCATCTAGCTTTACGACCCTTCAAGTCCGTTTGAGTAGTAAACCATTTTATACTTTCATGGTCAAAAATTACTTCAAACTCGGCACCATATAAATAGTGTCCCCGCTTTCGTAAAGCGTGAACTATGGTATAGAGCTCCCTCTCATAGACATAATAATTTTGTTGAGCTCTATTCAAATTTTTAATTTCCAAAGGCTATAGGTCTTCCCTCTTGGAGAAGTACGGCACCAAATCACTAGCATCAGTCTCTACCACAAACGGCTTGAGTGGGTCAACGATTGCTAGGATGGGAGCAGTGGCTACAACTACCTTGAGTTGTTCAGAACTGCATTGTTGGGCTTCTTCCCAAGAAAATGTCTTACCTTTTGCATAAAGTTGATCCTTCATAGGAACAATGATTTTGGCATAATCATGGATTATTATCGATAAAATATAGCCATGCCTAAGAAGATTTGAAGCTCCTCAACCGTGTTGGGATGTGGCCCATCAAAGAATGGTAGCGACCTTTTCAGTGTCCATCTTGATGCCAGAATAAAAGATCACATGACCGAGGTAATGTATCTCTGTTTTAAAGAAATCGCACTTGCTTGGTTTAGCATACAGGGCGTGAGTTCGTAGCTGTTCGAACACAATAGTAAGTGTTCTATGTGTTCATCTTCAGTCTTACTATAAATGAGAATGTCATCAAGGAAAACCATAGTAAATTTTCCAAGATAGGGATGTAAGACACTATCCATGAGTGTCATAAACATAGCTGGAGCATTGGTTAAACCAAAAGGCATAAGCAAAAATTTAAAATGCCCGAACCATGTTCTAAAGGCAGTTTTAGAGATATATTTCAAAAGAATATGCACCTGGTGGTATCCTAAATGAAGATCTATCTTTGTATAGTATCTTGCCCCATGGAGTTGATAAAAAAACTCATCCATTCGAGGCAAAGGACACTTGTTCTTGATGGTTATGGCGTTTACTCTGCGATAATCTACGTACATGCGCATAGTACCATCTTTCTCTTTTACCAATAGAATTGGTGATGCCCAAGGCGAAGTGCTAGGTCTAATGAAACCATGGGCGAGGTAGTCAACCAACTGACGCTCAACCTCCTTAGCCTCACTAGCATTCATACGATGAGGTGATTTACTCACCTGTTTAGGGCCCGACATGACATCTATGCTATGATGCACATCACGTGTAGGGGGTAAACCCGACGGTAAATCACTTGAGAATACATCACTATACTCCGCGAGTAAGTGAGTCATCTTTTGTCGTACAAAAGGATAAAGTAAATTAAAGTTATGCTTGGATGGAGAATCTTGTGATTCCTTTAATGTTTGTTTTATAACAATTGCACGTTGCTAAATATAATTAGAATTGAGAGCACTTTGCTCTTTAGAATTGTTAGCACTTTTCTTTTTATTAAAATTCGTTGAACTTTGCATACCATAACTAGAATCCACAACACTTTGCTCTTGAGTAATCACAAGACTTGGAGACAAGCAGTAACACAAAAAGACTTCATCTATTAAATCTCCTTTTTGTAAAAGAGATAGCTTGATTGTACATATAAGAGGTGCAGATGGTATATTTTTCTCACCAAGCAAAAGCACATGTTTACCATTGGCCATAAAGGACAAGGCGTTGTGCTCATAACTAGTGTGCAATGTGTTTCCTAAACCATACAACCACTCCCATCCTAAAATCACATCAGCACGGTCCATGTTCATAACTTGAAAGTCAATGGTTGTTATATGATCTTGAACAATAAGCTCAACCCCTTGAACTACCGTGTCCCATACTTCTTTATCATTTCCAGACATCTGTTCTACCACATACTTGTGGGAGCAGGGAGTCTGTGTAAACTTTAGTTTCTTAACTAGCTTATACTTCAGGTTGTTATTATGAGTTGCACCATCATCCACTAAAATACGAACACGTTGTCCATTAATAGTGCCATGTATGCGAATCAACTCATGGGGGCCAAAGGTGGGTTGCCACATTGAAGCAGGCACACAACACTTGTGCTTTTCTTCCATGTGAAGAACCTCTACAACACAATATTTAGGAGATGAATCTAATGTGAGGCGTTGCACCGTGTGCATGGCCTTTTCTTTGCCTTGCAAGAGAGGACAATCCTTCTTGTTATGATGGTCCAAAAAACATTTGAAACACAAATTGTGCTTCTTTGCACGCTCAAAATCGGCAATGTTGAGAGACCCACGTGGAGTATCTCGTGATTGCTTAGGATTCTTAACCTCTTGTGGGCACGGAGAGGTAGATTGTCTCTTGTTCCTCTTGGAACGTGTGGGAGATGTACCTCACCATTGGCTCTTAGCCGAATTGCTTCTTATCAAAAGTATTCTTAGAGTAAGAAACATTTCCCTTCCTCTTTTAGTCATCATCATATCTTTGGGCATGACCGATGGCTTCTTCCAAAGATTTTGGATGTTGGGTCTTGACATGAAGACGATAGTCTTTTTCAAGACCCCTATTAAAACTCTGTATCTTTTGGAATTCATCTAGACCTTTTAGTTCTAATATGATTTCCCAATACTTAGAAAGATACCGAGTGAGAGAGAGGCCAAACCTGCAGCATGCATCCCATGCTAGCCAATTCTTATCTTCTTCATTGGAGTCCAAAAACTCTTTGGAGAAAGAAGCTTGAAACATAGCCTAAAACTAAGGACGGGCATCTATTGGAAATGTTATCCACCACTTATAGGCCTCGCCTTTAGGAAATAGACTTATTTTTACAGTTGTCTTAATATATAGGGTGTGTCTCAGCCTATGAATATCACTCCATTTGTGTGAGAACGTATTTTGACCGCATCCTTGTTGCAATCACGCTCTTCATTGTGAAACTCAGGAATAGTGATGTTCTTAAGTAAAGCATTGCTACCTTCTGCATCTTTTGAAGCACTTGCCTCATGGACTCCTTGAGTCGTGCGAGCTTGGGTTCCTTGAACTGTTCCAGCTGGGGCTCCTTGAGCTGTCTGTGAATTCATAAATTTCACAAGTAGCTCATAAAGGTTTGTAACATTTGCATTTAGTGTAGAGAGGTTGCGTTCAAGTATGCTTTGGTAATTTTGCAAAGTCTTGAAAGCAGCCATACCTACAAGGCCATGATCTCCTAGATCATCATCGTCATGCATATTAATGTCGGCAGCACCCGTGGTGACCAGATTTTGATGTGCGTGCTCAAAATCAAAAGTGTGTGTAGGTGGGATATCCTCGCCGGTCATGATAAACAAACACTAATGTAGAGAGAGAGAGAGTGAATGTCAACTTGTACCTTGTAAAGCTTGAAGTCTTTGTGTTTTTAATGCTCGACGTCTTTTACTTTACATGCATCCTCGCCTTACAAAAATTGTAGCGCTTCACGTCTTGTACTTTGTAAGAACACCCTCGTTGATTCTTTACAAAAACTTGTAGTTTTTGTGAAGGCTTTTGTTCACTTGTGAAGCTTCCTCCTTGTCAAAAAAGGAATTTTGGAATAACACTTGCCTTTCTCTAAGGAGTGAAAATGACTTCTTTGAAGTTTGTAGCTTTCCTTTCCTTCTAGCTTTCTTTGTCAACTCAAGTATGCTATTCCGTGTTGTATACAACAAGGTTCAATACCTTGGATGGTAGGGTATTGGCCTCGTATCCTCATGGGGTGGATTCAACCCTTCTTCATGCACGGATTTAGAGGGCCTTCCTACATGCGCATCCAACAAAGCCTCGGTGCCGTAGAGTTGCCGATTGAGTTTGCCTTGGTCGCCCGCCTTGGGCGTGTGTTGAGGGGCTTCTATATGATGTCTGTCCTCTCGTGCTGCACACAGAACTCTATGCATGTCTTTCTTTTTTTGATGCACTATGGAGGGCGTGCATCTTCCCTGCCTGTTGCCTGCAAATTGTGAGAGAGGAGATACGCGTCGCATGCACTTGCAACCCGCTTTTCCCCCTTCCCAAAATAGTTCGGATATCGGTGAAAGGACGAGAGTAATGCCGTGTGCTAGTCCCCACCCAGTCATGATATCTTATAGCCTCCCTCTAGCATACACACTGTTCGGTCGTGCCGGTGGCATGGCCCGTAGGACCCATGTCCTTACATGTAGCTTCCAATTTCTTGTGGATTTGGGATGTAATTGTGTTCGATCATGTCGATTTGGGATGTAATTTTGAATTTGGGACACAATTGTGTTCGATCAACTTTGAATTCTTTGTTTTCCTTGAGGCATGTACTTTTCTTTGTTATTCATTATGGGGTAGGTGGAAGGTGCAAAAAATAGTACACCACGGCATTACCTTTGTAGTTTTGAGTGTGTGCTATGTTAATATCTTTGCAATGTGGAGCATCAAAAAATGCTTGCTTATTAAAGATATTTCTCACAAAGCTTTTAGTCGACAAGTTCGAAGTGAGTAGGGATTTGACACCCATCAATTGCAGCAAGATAGTTCTTGAGCAAATTAAGGTCTATGAGAGCAATAATGTAATCCTCACCTAGCACACATGGTGTCTGCAGTAGTGTCCTCGACAAGCCTTGCAATTCCCAACCCAAAAGGCATAGATGGCCTTGGATGCCATGAATAGACAAAGCCAAAAAAGAAAGTTCCTGCCTTTAAGGGGAAGTGGTTTGCCCCCATGATTGGAAACCCTACATACAAGGGTACATAGAGGGCTCACGAGATCCCTAGTTTTGATTATTTTCAAGTGGAGAAGTCCAATTTAGAGCCCATTTTTGCAATTGCCTTTGTGATTGGCCACCGGCCATTGACTTCCGACCACCTGCCACCCACCGCCCATTTACTATCGACCATTGGCCAACTAACCGACATTTTTTCGATCACTTTACGGCCGTTGTCCAGCCATAATATTCTGACAAGTGATTTTTCTTCTCACACGATGGCTTTTCCTCATAACGCGGGCCTTACAAATGTGTGTTTTTAACACAATTAATTACAAGGGATAAATCAGGCTCCATACTGAACACAACTAACTGAAAATTGACACCCATTGCTAAAGCTCTCTCTCAGATACTAGAATCCTAAGTGTGACCATAAATAGACTGCTAAAGTATACCCAAAATTAGCAAATTGGATAAATCGGCACAAAACCTTGAAAATCAAGTAAAATATGAGGGAATTGAAGTTTTAGTGTTTCAAATTCAAAAAGGGGTGAGATTTGACTTCTACAGGTAACAGAGAACCAACACGACAACATTCATGACCAATTGCTTCCCAACATGGATCGTGATCCATGTACCTACTTGAATTTTAGGATTGATATTAGACCAGTTGATTCCTGATAACTAGTGGAGCAACTTTGCCCAAAGGGACCACAACAGAAAGGTGCAAAAAGTTGATCAAAACACCAAAGTTCTACTAGGTAGCCAAAAACCCGCAAAGTAGACACAAATTTTTTCTTTTGGTTGAGCAATAGTGATCCAAGTTCAAAAAGATTTGTCACCATACCAAGGACCAAAGTTGACCAAGTTTCATGTCAAAAGGAGGTCAAATATGATCGCGAATTAATATACGTCATCATGATTTTGGGCTCAAAATTGACAAGTGGACAATTGAAATAAATTAAAACACATTTTCAAAAAGAACCTTTGGCAAAAAAGTTTACAAAAGAGTGAAAAAGACAAAAAACAGCAAATAGTCAAAAATCGCAAGAACAGACTTGAGATTCACTTTTGGCCGACACAAAATAGTTCAAATCCAAAACCTTTGATACCATAGTATCTAGGGAACATAATGATCCTATTGGTATGAAGTAAATGCAACTTGGTTTCTCAACATGGATTGTGATCCATGTACTTTTCTTGAAATCCTGAATAAGAACTAGACCAATGAGGAGCTCAAACCATTTGACACAAAAAGTTGCCAAAGCAAGGAAGTGAAAGGAAGTTTAGAAAGGGGTCAAAAGGGGCAAAATGAGGGGTAGGATTTGACTTTTGACCACTCTAAACAGACCCAAATTTTACAAAAAGCATAGAGTTGAGATCACTAGACAAAAGACTAGGTGTGGGATCAAAATCACTCCATTTTACCTCTTAGGTACATGGATCACGATCCATGTTCCTCTGAGATATTCTTAAACCAGAATTGTACCACAGCCAGAGATAGTCTCCAGGACCCTGGTGGTCTTTTCAAAATGGAAATTGGACTTAAGTTGTGGGTGTTACAAGCAAAATTGTGAAATTGTTAGAAGTGCTGGATTAAATTTTGTCAATTGTAAGCTTGGACTAACAAAGTGGCTGTAAACTCATAGCCATCAAGCTTTTTTTACAAGGTGCAAGAGCTAGAGGGTGCGGATCAACAAGTAAGTCAAACTGGAGAGAACAAAAAGCAGCCAATGAGGTAACAAGGTTGGGGTTTTGCAAAGTCATTTCTTCATGTATTTGCGATCAGGAAAATTGTATTAGAAAAGAAACCCAAGCCTAAGAGACCAGGTGTGCAATATTTCAACTGAAGAGAGTGTGAATCAACCGCTGCATCCGTTAGAGACCAATATAGAGAAAGGTCTATCTGATACATCATTGGAAAGATCATACCCCATAATGGCCAAGGGATTCAATAGGGTGAGCTTTAAGGAAGGAACTTCCACGAGGGCATGTCCATCTAGGCCCACATCAGATGTCAAGCTACTGTATCTAAAATTTCAATTCAAGGACCAGCTAAAAGCTAAAATCTATAAGGATGGTATGAAACACTCTTGTGTTAAGTTGGAAAATAAACTCAGTGAGTTCAGAGACCTTGTAGATGTGGACTATAATAGAGATAAGTACTTTGACCGAGAAGGAATGATGTATCTAGTCATGCATAACCCCTCCATTGTGGAAAAGTGGGGATTGACTGGTAGCAAGGATAAAGTACAGGAGAAACCAGTAGATGAACCATCCGAGCTAGACAAGCAAAACACTGTGCTCAGACGCATTAACAAGACAATGCAATCGATACGGACAACACCTATGTGGGGTTGTATAAATACCATAATGGAGAACAAACACTCTATTATAGATGTGATGAACCCCACATTGAGGAGTTGACCAATTACAAGAGACTGTATGTTTTTACATACACAAAGGGAAGGAATATCCAAGTGGTCATGATGGATAAACATGGTTGTAAATACTCTCCTATAGATCGTAAGGAGTTGGAATGGTATACATATTTTTGTGGACCATTCCATCAATATAATGTAACCCATAAGCAAGTTAGACCCATAACGACCCAAACAAGACCAAAAATTAGATATGTAAGTCCAACAAGAATGAGAGTGGAAGATTCAATTGGTCACTAACAATTTTCTAATGTAGGTCCCATGGGATCCTTGAGGTCAAGAGTTTCTTTAAACACACACATGAGCAATGACGCACCTGATTTGACTTATGCAACTAGAACCCCTTTGACTTTTACATGAGATCAAATTGAATGATCGGATGAGACATTAGCGAAGAGGACACCGATTGTAATTCCAAGGGGAGAGTACGAAGCTAGAGAGATCATATTAAGAGGACGAGAAATGGTTAGAATGGTTGCCAAAACTAGATGCATGTGACCTTCTCAAGTGTCCAAGTGTGTATCCAAAAAGTATAGTGGGTTAAGGGATCCGTATGCACATGTTTCAATCTTCAAACAAGTTTTGAGGGAGGAGTAGGTAGCGGATTTCCATACTCAGTACACAGGATTTGGATTGACCCTAGAAGGAACAACCTTGACCTAGTTCGAGCCATTAAATATGCAAGATTTTCCCAACATAGAGCAACTTCTACGAGAATTTGCAAAGGAATTCTTAAAGAGAGGGATCAAGCATAATACGGTCTCCCAAATCTATACATTTACATAAAAGGAGAAAGAAAAGGTGAAGGAAGCCTTGCTTCAATTCAAGCAGTACATTGAAAGATGTCTTGCCAGAGAGCTACCTTAGGGAACGCAGTCGGGGGGGGGGGCGGACCTCAACCTATGTTGGGACAACAACCTCCCTTACCCCAAGAAAACAGAGCCATAGTAAGAATTTCACAACCCATGGAGACACTTGTGGATCAAAGAATGATGCCCGTAACCACATACTTTGAAGAGTGAGACAACACTTATGAGAGAGGGTTAGACAGTAGTGCTTACGCTCTTGAAAGAAAAATCCCATGGATAGGTTCAAAAGGGATGACATAATCATTGTGCATAACACAACCCACAAAAAACCATTACCTAATCGATGAAAAATATGCTCATGTTCATAGAAAATAAGAACTACAAACCTAGGGGATACCCTCCTAAAATAGGATAGCCTATGGGAGCTTCTCAGGCTTTCCCACCACCAGTAGGACCATGCTATGAATGTGGATGTGGCCATTGGACAAGAAGTTTTCCACACAAAGGAGAGCGCTCTAAAATCTTTGGGTGTTGTGAGGGATGTACAAATAACCATCTAATTCCACACTGTGCAAAAAATCGTGATAACAAGGTAAAAGCCATAAGCTAAATTGGAGTTGTATCAAGCTCAAGTGGATTAGAAACGGAACAAAGAATTCCAATGAAGGCTATAACAACAGCACAAGCTCAGGAAGCCGTAAGAAATATGCCTATGAGAGACAAAAACACCCCATCTAGTCAAACAAAAATAGAGAGTTTGTTGGTTAGGACCCCCAGAAAACCTTGGAAAGCAAAAAGGTACAAGATGAAGGCCAAAAGCATAAAAGAAAAATTGGCCTTAGAAACCAAATTGCAGCAAACCAAAGAGAAATTGAGATTGGAACGGGACCATATAGAAAAAATGTTGAAGGAAAACCATTAGAATTACCATCGAGAGATTCGATCTTGGTGGACAAAGTCTTCGAGCCTTTAGATGCAAGTTTGAAGGATTATGAAGCTAGACTAAAACCCAATGAAACCCAAGAGCATAGTTGGTTGACGTATCCTCATCCATGGTATCAAAAAGAAAGGTTGCAAATGTGCAAGGAGCTTATCTAGGCGGCCCAAGCACTTATGGAACCACATGTTCCAGATGCTCCAAAAACAGAGGTGTTAATTTGCAAAAAAATCTAGGAAATAGAAAACAGGAGTGTGTTAAACAGAGACCTAGAAGAACTTGAAGTTGAGATAACTTTAGACGGGAGGGAAGTAGCCAATACCACCGATGGGATGGGCTCACAAGCGGTGATGCCGATTCTGGAAGTAGAAGAACCATGACTATAGTAGTTGTGGGAGGATATCAGAAACAAAAAGGATGGAAGTGTGACCCTTAAGACAACCCCGATCACTAAGATCAATCTAGACCATGAGTTCTACCCCGGCGATATCCGACCACTACACGGTGATGCAGGGATAGAGATATCAAAAGGCAACAAACCTCGGACTCTAAAAACCTTACCTTCTTTCATTGGCGACCATGAAACAAGATAAAAAATTACGAAAGTACCATCTCAATGGAAATTTGATCCTAAGAAATTTTTGGAATATACATGGATGATATGTGTGTGCATTCTTAAGTGAGGAATGAGCATATACAACACTTAGAGAAAGTTTTTGAGAAGTGAATATCTTACCTTATTTGCTTAAATCCTGAGAAATGTGTCTTCATGGTAAGGCAAGGAAAAATCTTGGGACACGTTGTGTCCAATAATGGGATTTCCAAAGTAAAGGAGCATTGCGGATAGTATAGGTGTTTCATATACATGTATGTTGTTCTAGCTAAGCCTCTTTATGTGCTTATCACTAAGTTTGAGTGGATTGAAGAATGCGAGAAGGCTTTTCAAAAATTGAAGCAAGGGTTAATCTCTACTGCAATTTTGCAAGCCCCTGATTGGGACAAGATTTTCCATGTCCATGTGGATGCTTCAGCCTATGCCATATGATGCATATTAGCTCAACCTGGACAAAAAAACATAGATTTTCCCATTTGTTACTCTAGTAGGCAGTTAAATAGTGTAGAGAAGAACTGTACCACCACAAAAAGAGAAGGACTAGGGATGATCTATGCGGCCAAAAAGTTTAGACATTACCTTCTCGCGAACAAGTTTGATTTCTTTGTTGACCAGCAGGCACTATTGTTCTTGGTAAACAAACCTTGCAATACGGGAAGGATTGTTCGATGGTTTATTATATTGCTTGAGTTTGATTTCACCGTGGTTGTCTAGAAAGGTACGATGCACCAAAGAGCAGCCCATCTTTCAAGATTGCTGAACAAAGAAGCACCCAATGGAACGTGGAAATGGTTCCAAGGTGGAGTGAGGAAGTCATTTCTCTACTCACCCTAGGATCATTACAAGTGGAAAAACAATCATCGATCATTAATCAAACCAAAACTCTCCAGCTTATAGCTGGATGGATATACAAGAAAGGTAATGATGATATTTTGAGACTATGTGTAGAGCCAAACGAGCACGAGAAATACTTGAGACTTGTCCTTATACAACACACGAGGTTTCATAATGGGAAAGCGCAAACATTTCAAAGACTGATGAGACTTGGTGTCTACTGTGGCTAAACATGGGAGAAAGTGTCCATGATTACATAAAATCATGTGAAGCCTATATGAGAGAACCACCAGTGGAACACGCCACACTCTTTAGAGTAATTGGAGTGCCCAAATAGAGTAACTACATTATTGAGTACTTAAAAACAAAGACCTTTCCAAAGGGCTTGAGATAAGGCATGAATGAGAACTATTAGAGAGGAAGCAACACACTATGTGATAATATCGGATCAATTGTATCGGAGGGGAAAAGACGATCAATTGAGATTGTGTGCTATTGAAGGTGGATATTTATCCAACCTATAACAAGCACACACAAGCCAGCGAGGTGGACATTTTTCCGTTTACTATGTGATAATATCGGTTCAATTGTATCGGAGGGGAAAAGACGATCAATTGAGATTGTGTGCTATTGAAGGCGGATATTTATCCAACCTATAACAAGCACACACAAGCCAGCCAGGTGGACATTTTTCCGTTGAAAAAACAACAAAGCTGATACTTCTTGTGGGAATATGGTGGCCAGCCTTGTTCACAGATGCAGAGACATATGTAGAACAATGTGATGAGTGTCAATGCACTAAGCACCTTTGCGGAGAGATGAGATGCCATTACAAGCGATAGTAGGAGTTCGAGCTTTTACAAAGTGGGACATAGATTTTGTAGGCCCCATAATACCTCCTGCATATTGCACACACCCTCAATATATCATAGTAGCAATAGATTATTTGACCAAATGGGTGGAAGCGAAAGCAACACAAAAAAGTATGCTCGGACCACAATACAATTCTTATTTGAGAACATTTTTACTAGATACGGCCTACCCATTGGGATTGTGAGTGATCAACTAACTCACTTTGTGAACACTATCATTGAAATTTTGCTCGATGAATTCATGGTGGCTCATCGTAAATTGGCCTCCTATCACCCCCAAGCTAACGAACAAGCAAAGAGTACCAATAAAATCTTATGCACAATGCTAACCAAAACAGTGAGTGACTCAAGAATCGATTGGGACCTAAAGCTACACTTAGCGTTGTGGGCAAACCGGGTAGTATATAAAACTTCCATTGGAACCACTCCATTTAATCTTGTGTTTGGAACAAGTTCTATTCTCTCTGTGGAATTCTTGATTCCCACATTTCGAGTCACAACACAATTAGGTTGGACTGGACACGAACTCTCTGAAAGACTAGACATCTTAGAACAACTATATGAAACATGATTGAAGGCTCTTGCAAGAATATATGCCTATAAATGACAAATGAAGGCTTTCCATGACCAACATATAATAAGCAAGGAGTTTCAGAAAGGGGATTACATATTGGTTCATACCCTAAAGCAACACTCCAAAAAATTCAAATAGCGAGGGATGGGCCTTTTGTGATCCAAGATATATCACAAAGTGGTGCAATCAAACTTGCAACATTGGCATGTGAGGATTGGATAAGTGGATGCAGGTTAAAAAAGTACCTTCTCCCATTGACACACACAGAGCTAGAAACAATTCATGCAGCAATTGAGAGGAAGAAAGAAACCCATGCTGATCAAATGTAGGCCAAGGAGGAAGCCAAACTGAGCATATTGAAGTGGAAGGAACAAGCCAACCATAGGGAAACTTGGACAAAATGCAAAGGTACCAATCCTCCTCCAATCACATCAATTCAAACAGAACATACATGGCTTGGAGTCATGGATGTACGAATTCTCCTTCAATTTCCCGATGGTTCCACGGAAGAGCACTAGTGGACATAGGGGCACAAGCCAATGTCATAAAATACTTGCCATTTTTTAGAATGGTCTTAGAACCTATAACACCAAACCAAATTGAGTTCAAAGCAGCCAATCAAGGGACAATGCTTAGTTTAGGTCAAGCCAATCTATCAATCAATGTCGATGGTCACAGCTTTCCTTATCAATTTCATGTAATGGCACATACCAATCTTAATGAAGCAGTGATTCTGGGAGTGCCTTGGATGTGCATGTACAAAGCAACACCAAATTGGTAGGATGACACCTTACAACTCAAATTCAATGACACGTCCTTCACCACTCCATTAACACAAACATATCACTTCTAGGAAATTTAGCCTCTCATGGAAAAACCTAAACCTACGTCGTCATGTTCAACTAAGGCAATCAGAAAGGTTTGGGTCAAGAAGTCCATGATGCAGTCAATCCAAATAAAATCTGGATTCTTAAAAGTAGTTGTACTCAAATTCAACCCCCGCTAATTGGACCTAGTTTTTCAAACACCACGCCTGCTCATCCCATAGATAACACAGCTTCTCATGCCAAATATGTCTCTTCTCATTGGATATCAAAGTCAATCCGACCCAATAAAAAACACCCCACAACAACCACCTGGCAATGGAGACCAAAACAAAGTCAATAGCAAAATGGATCACAGTCTCCACATTTTCCATCAAAGCAACTCCAATGGGTCCTGAAGAAAACCAAACAAATTAAACAAGACTTCATGCCAAGGTTACCAGCCTCCACCATCAAAGAACACACACGTCTTCTTCAAACCCTTTTATCCGGGCCTTGTAACTTCAAAGCAACCTCACCAGCACAAGCCACTGAACAAATAGTTCAACACCCACATCTTGCATAGCATCTTGTTACCCCATGCATCTTTTCCATTCGCATAATAGGGCCACGTTACACGGCCTTGCATAGACACATAGTTCAAACCCATGCACCATGCCACACCTTCATGAGGGACGACTCAAAATGGGAAGGGGGGAGTAACACGGACTAGCAACAAGATGATCATAATTTTGTATATAATGTTTTCTTGTTAATTGTTTGTCTTTTCATGAGCTTTTTAGGAGTTAAGTTGAGTCAAAACAATTGAAATTGAGTTTTCAAAGCAAACACCGAATCTACAAAAAAAAGTGAGGGATTCAGCCATGGAAAATATGGAAAGGTTTGACACCTTTCGGATTTTGGGCCAACCTATGAAGGATCGAATCTGCAGAATAGAAGCCATTTGGTGACTGAACGTCCAAATGATGAATAGTTCAAACCACAGGTGGTATGGTAGAGAGATATGAGCAACTAAGGTAAGTTTGCATGGGGCATTTTGGGTAGGTCGGGAACATATAGTTAGAATGGGGCAAGATCAAGCTCATTTGCATTCAAAGAGAGAGAGAGAGAGAGAGAGAGAGAGAGAGAGAGAGAGAGAGAGAGAGAGAGAGAGAGAGAGAGAGAGAGAGAGAGAGAGAGACCGAGAAACCTAGAGTTCTCCTACTACACTAGATTTGTAAGGTATGATCATCAACCCAACAAGAACATTTGTGTATGTGCTACACTGCACCAAAAACATCAAATCAACATAATAGATCAAATCAAAGCTGGGAAATTTGCAAATTGTATGAGCCCATTTGGGGCAACTACACATGCCAAAACCAAAAACCTTTTCACCAGCAGACTCCTGATACTTGGGTAGAATTAGCATAGCTAATAACAATTGCAAAAAGATGCGGAACATGGATCGCGATCCATGTTCCCAAAACCCTAATTTCAAAAAAATTGGGAAGTAGACTCCCCATAAGCCCATGAACATAGTGTGCTGATTGGATCTGCAATCCATGCTCCAACATGGATCGTGATCCATGTACCTAATGAGTGACTCAGGAAAAAAACTCACCCTATGGTTAGAGGCAGCAAAGAGAAGCATGCCATGCAAATTGGGCATAAAATGGAACATCAAATCACCAGAAACAAGATATCTAGCAGATTCAGTCTACAAATGGTCATTTTGGACCTAGCCAATGCTAAAGTGATCCTAACTCCAAAAATCTATGTCAAATGGCTTAGAGTATGTACCAAGAAGTAACCCACCAAGTCTGATAGCATTTAACATCAAAACATAGATCGCGATCCATGTACCTCGCAGAGAAATTTTGACAGACTTCAACAGTACATACATGTTGATTTTGAAGTTCAAAGCAAATATGTGAGAAACCAAAGTGCCAAAGGAGAAACATTCAAAGTTTCAAAGTTTGTGAAACCTAGCTAAGAAATGCTTTCAAAGTTATTGAAATTGCTTGGCTAGATCCCGAAGCTCAAATGGAATCATAAAGTATTGAAAATTGACATGCAATTGGGTAGCAACGTGGTTCTCAGACACAAATCATCGAAAGTCAAGATGGTAACCAAGGGCATTGATAAAAAAGGGTCCAGAAAATAGATATGGTCAAAGTAAAAAAAAACATGGTCATAAACTAGGAAATGGAGTAAACTCAGGAAAAACATGTCCAAACTTGAAAATGTTTCACTAGTGTGCTAGGATGGACTACAAGAACATGTGTGCCAAGTGGCATTCCAAAATCCTGCCAAACATGGATCGCAATCCATCTACCTTTTTCACCCATCCAGGAAGGAACATCACCATTTGGTCATGAATGCCACATAAAGTCTAGCTCTGAAGTATCAAATCATTTGGATCTCAAAATCCCAACCAAAGAGCTCAAATTCTCTAAGTCTGACAAATTTTCCAAAATTTGACCTAAAATCTTAACCAATGATCCAAACCCCAAAATTTTTAAACTAGAGCATCGGATTGATGTGCCCCACCAGGTGGTATCATCAAATCATTAAAATGTGCTCCAACGTGGATCGAAATCCATGTACCTTAGAGCTAGATTTAGTCTATGTTATCTTGTCTTTGTGAGTACAATTGTCCTAAATGCACTGGTGAATTTTGGTCAAATTTGGAATAGTTTTGACAAATTTATGTTCATTTCTTGTTTTATGGTCAAGTTTGCATTTTTTCGACAAACTTTTGATCATCTCCTAACTCTCAAAGCAGCTTGAAATTGGTCATCACAGGATACCCTGCAGGAAAGCCCAGAAGGAGTTGGAGGGGGGGGGGGGCACCTTATGAGATCACCGACATCTCATTAAATTGCACAACTCCAAGAACAACTGGCAAAAGAAAAGGAGGACCTGGCTGCTGAAAGCCCATCACATTAGGCAGCATTACAACTGAAAGATCTAGTCATGAAGGGTATGCAATCCCAGGCAACTCCTATAGAAGTCTCTTAGAATGACAAATAGCACTGAATTTTCCACCTACCAAGATGCCAGTACTAGCATAGAAGCAGCATTGCATGACTTTGAAGATCCAGCCAATAGGCAAGTTCATGACACTGCAAGGGAAGAAATTCAACAGTGGATCTCCAAAGTGCGAGATCCTTAACACAAAGAATATCTGGAATACAAACTCAAGGTGTTAGAATCAGCTACACTTCTCATGAATACACCTGATGAAGTAATGAAGAATCTTGGGCATGAAATGATCGCTCTTCCACTAATGAGACAGAAAGTTCTCTTGTGGAAAAGGAAAATGATGCCTACCTTAGAGCCCAACCACAAGGGGGATTATAGGAATGTTCTTGTAACTGCTACACAAGTTCAAACCATCATTGATAACCAACCCCTATGGCAAAATAAATGGTTCGAGAAGCACCCAACAGATGAGACCTATTTCAAAAATGCCCCACAGGATTTGAGGATCGACCCAACCTATTGTCTAATCAACAGAAGGTGATCTTGGGATAGTTACTATTCATGGAAAAACAAAAGATGTTAGGGCATGATGTGTTAGGGCATTTGTCTTTTTGGACTTTTAACCAAGGTCTTAGCTTTAAACCTTAGGAGCATGTTTACACAAGGTCTTTATTTGGAAATACCCGAATGGTCACATGGAGAGTAGCAGTTTTTCGATGTAACTAACAGGCAGTTTGCAATTTGCAATCTTCCTGTAGCCGTACTGCTGTTTTGGGCCTGTAGTTGGACATTGATGATGAATACAAGGTAGACAAGTACTTTCTCTTGCTTAGCCATGGTCTCTTGTGTTCATACTGTCTGCAGTTTTCATGGTGTAATGTGCAGTCTCCTGCCTCGTTTTTCTCTACACTGCATCATTCTTGTATTGATTATCTGTTAGGGTTGTGAGCCCCTAACACTTTGGCGATCCTGCTATGCATGTCCTAATGGACATGGGAGCGAATTATAGTAATCTCAAAGCGAATGTTGAGTCGATTATGATGCGAACTTTCTTTCTCGTGCTCTAACCACCACCTTATCTTTGAAGCGGTTCCTGCCAACTGGTTTGAATTCAGCATGAACCATACGGCACTCAAGAATTCAAGAGGTTCTTGACAATCGACCTGGACCACTTGCAGGAATTCTCAAATTGGGTAACCCCGGAGGAAGAGTCTGAGGAGTATGCAACAAAGTTATTGGAGGATTTCTTCCCGAATCTCCCAGGGGAAATCAAAATTACAATTGTTGACAAGTTGTAGGTGTTTACAGGTGTTCTTGACAGTTTTTGTGCAGGCAGCTTTTGTGCAGTCTGCAGTTTGCAATTCAACTGTTTACATGTTGCAAATTACAGTATTTCAGTTTACAAAATGCAGTTTTGATTTTTCAGTTTACAGAATGCAATTTCAGGTATTTAGTTTTCAATGCAACATAAGCAGATTTAGTGTTTAAAGAGGTATAAATGCTCTCTATTCTTTTGATGTGTGACTAATGGCAAATAAGAAGAAGAAAAAGTGTGCTATTTGTCAAAAAGATGGGCACTCTACAAAGCGATGTCCTTCCGTGTGTAAGCCTTGTCAAAAAGAGGATGTTTGTGTCAAGTATTGCATGCCAAAGTTGTGCAGGGAGTTGTATCAAATTATGCAGAGTTTTCAGGACGCATCATGTCATCAGGACATGTGTGATGCTCAAGAGGATCTAGATTGGTTTTTTGATTTTCTTGATGATGCACATGAGTGGCATACTAGTCAAATTGGTAAGAAGAGGAAGTCATGCTCAACTATAAGGTGGATATCCAGGTTGCAAGAAGCGGTTGAAGGTCTTTCAGAGAAGTATGAAGATGAGTTTGACGATTACCTTAGTGATGATGATGTAGAATTGCCTTTTTATCAACCTATTAGTGGTTTTAACATAAAACAACCTCAAGTTGTTGGTTTTCAATTACCAACATTTTTTCAGGCACTTGTAGTTTCAAAACCTAAAATTTTAAAGCCCGAACCTAATTTTTTCAACACCTGAAGTTTTTCAACCTGATTTTATTGTTCTTGAATATGGGATCAAAGTTGTATATACTCAAATTTCTGAAGAGAATAAGTTGATTCAAGAAGGAGAGTTTGTTCAGTGCAAGGGAGATGAAGTCCAAAAGATGATGAAGGGAGAAGGAGGAAGCCAAGAGCAACTCATGAGCCAAAGGAGCCAAGAGGATTGCTAGCTATCCCCAAACCTCACATCAAAGAGACTCACCTCTTTGTAGGAAGAGAAGGCGAGTTGCCAAAAGAAGAGTTATTGATTGAGAAGAAGGGAATACAAGTGGGAGTGAGTGAGAGAAGCCACCAATATCCCATACAAACCCATATACCAACATTTGACATCAATCTTGAAGAGGTTAAAATTCAGGGAGACATCAGATTTCAGTGTAATGAAGTGGAAGAGCTGAAGATAGATAAATACATAATGTGTGCTACTGATGAGGATGCTATGATGAATCAATTTTTGATGAATCTTGATGAGGGGTATTCTACAGGTGACAGTTCGGAAGGTGTGTGTTGATGGAGAAGAGTTTTTTGGAGTTTTGAAGACTGAAAGCCAATTTCTAGGAGTGGATATGAGTTATTCAGATTGTGAAGACAAGGATCTTGACTTTCAGATCCCTAAATTACACCTAACAGGTATTAAGTGCAAGAAACATGCAGTATGCAGGAAACTGCAACTGAAGGGGAAAGTTCAAAGCAACCTAAAGTTGAAGATCGTCTTGATGTTGAAGTTTTTGATCAAGGAATTGTGGGTCCTCACAATGTTTGAGAGACATTTCCCATCGGGTTTGCCAGGTGTTAGGGCCTGATGTGTCAGAGCATTTATATTTTGGAATTTTAACTAAGGTCTTAGCTTTAAACCTAAGGAGCATGTTTAAACAAGGTCTTCATGCCTAGGTAGTTGGAAATACCTGAATGGTCACATGGAGAGTAGCAATTTTCGGATGTAACTAACAGGCAGTTTGCAGTTTGCAATCTTCCTACAGTCGTATTGCTGTTTTGGGCCTGTAGTTTGACGTTGATGATGAATACATGGTAGATAAGTACTTTCTCTTGCTTAGCCACGGTCTCTTGTGTTCATACAGTCTATAGTTTTCATGGTGTAATGTGCAGTCTCCTGACTGCATCATTCTTATATTGATTACATGTTAGGGCTGTGAGCAACAAAGACCCACAATGATCAACTACCCTGTACTAACAAAACTTGCCAATAAGTTCCCTCCCTTAGAGAAATATATGATACACACCCTCAACAGAGTCATCAATCAAATGAAGGAGGTTCCAGATCTCACATGCCAGATGCTTGTAAAGATTGCCAGAATGCTCATCACATGCATAACAGTGTTTGAAGATGTTGAAGCAACTGATCACCCCTGGTAAGTATTTGTGGAAGGAACCAGGGGGTTGTGCTGGAATCTAGAAACTAAAGTTCTAAAAGAAACATAAGCATGGGGTTGTATGCACGAGTCATGTTTTTGCCTTCACACTACATGCAAATTTTTAAAGAGGCATTCATGACAGGATTCTTTGAAACTGAATCATCAATATTCAACCCCATGATGAAGGAAATGTCTGCGTGATACATTGCATATCAAAATAATAACCCATTCAGAGAAATGGCAACCAAGGTCGAGATAGAAGCCAGAGCACACAAATTCAGGCTACTGACCCCCGAACACTTGAAAAGTGAACCTTGGATTACTAATACAGATCAAGATGGCACCTACCTCTAGATCAGACTTTGACAAAGATGTAGAGAAAGTTTGTACAAGGACATGCAACGTTAGGAAGGGGGGAATGTCTAGAGGATGTAGCGGATGGGCACCCAAAGAGCTGACTACAAGCCACACTTCATTGTACTCTTTTTTTTTTTTCAAAGGAACCTTGTAATTATAGAGTAATGATTCTTGAAGTGTATTCAAAAAGTCTATTATTCTCTATTTCCCGCTCAAAACCTACAAGCCTTGTAAAGTGGTCAATGGCCATGGGAAAGGGTCCCAAGTCTTTGAGTCAAAACCCTTAGTTTTGAGGGTAACATTATCATTATCTGTAAGGAGCTTTTGGACGTTGACTGAGAGCTACAACTTTGCTACAACTTGTAATCAATCTTTCTCTTTGTCTGGTAATCAAAAATCAGTTCCAATTAGTGCATTGTGTTCCTTATCTCTTCCTCTTGAATCTAAGTGTAGCACATGAGATACACGCATAGATCTCCTCACTTCCTAACCACTAGATTTCGCTCTCTCTAGAGCACTACTAATGGTAGGAACATCACCAATAGACTGAGTTGGTTTTTCCAAATTTGAAGAGGCTACATCCTCAAATCTGACTTTTCAATATTCGGCCTCTTTAACAAGTTGTCTATGCATTTTAGACTCATTGAATATCACTTGTGAGCTGCAAATAACCTTTCTAGATTCTGGGTGCCAGAAACGATATCCCATCTCTCCATTTGCACCATAACCCATGAAGGTGCACTTGTGTGACTTGGGATCTAGCTTCTTGCAAAACTCTTTGTGAATGTGTGATAATGCTACCCAAACACACATCATATCATAATTGGCTTCTTGCGAGTCCACATCTCTTGCAGAACCTTGAAATTCAACGGAGTACTAGACGATCTATTTGTGATGTGTACAACTGTCATAATAGCCACTCCCCAAAACACAGGAGGTAAACTTGCCATAGATAACTGGTTGTGAGTCTTTCTTGAATTGTCAGCAATGCCATTCTAAGCAGGTGTGTACGAGGTAGTAAATTGTCTCCAAATCCCTCGTTTACTACTACACAAATTCTTAAACTTTGTGGAGACATATTCTACACCATTGTCAGTTTGAAAAGATTTTAGCTTTCTACCAGATTGGTTCTCAACCATGGCTAAGAATTTGTGGAATGGAGCAAACACTTCGTCTTTCCTCTTCAAGAGGTAGACCCACACCTTCCGAGTAGGGTCATCTATGAATGTTAGGAAATACAATGCTCCCCCTAGATATTAGTGTGGCATTGACCCACATAAATAGCTATGAACCAAATCTAAAGGGTTTCCATTTTAGATGTAATGGCGAGGAAGTTTGCCTAGTTTTTTTTCCATATATGCAATGCTCACATAAATTGAAATCAAAATAGTTTAACGCAGGTTGGTATGCCAGACGTTGAAAGATTTTCATTCCTTTCTCGCTCATATGGCCTAGTCGGCCATGCCACAACTTAGTAGAAGGCTGCTCGGCTACATTTATAGAACTCTCTTTGACTGAAGAGACATATAAAGAGTACAATGACCTAGATTTGCGACCTCTTATGACAACTTAATTTGCCTTACGCACCATACAAGAACCATTGCCAAAAATAGTAATATAGCCTACAGCATCAAGCTGACCAACTGATACCAAACTCTTATCAGTTTAGGAACATGTATGACTCCACGAAGCATAAATTTAGCGCCATTTGTCATGCATAACTTGACATTTCCCATATTGCATACATCAAGCTGATAGGAATCTCCAAGCTTGATTGAACCATGCACAACAGTATATGTGGAGAACCGTTCCCTATGGGAGTAACATGGAAAATGGAACCTGCATCAATGATCCAATTTTGTGCACAACACTCATCAAGAGCCAATAACGCATCTGGACTCAAATTGAAAGTGAGAACAAACACATATAATGGTTGATACACGTCAAGAACAATGTCTAGAGTCTAATCGTGGCCATAGCATGGGCATCCACCTCTTCCCACTGATCATCAATGTAAGCATGCACTCTACGCCCTTTCAATGGCATTGCCAGGTCTTTATTGATCAAGACATCAAGCATACGTTGCTTTCAAATCGTACAATTTGTACCATCGAACTTCTTTATGTAGTAGTCTTCTCTTTTTGAAGCACTATTTGTAGCCATAAATGAAGAGAAAATGACAAAAAAATTTATGGCAAAAAGTGATGGGAGAATTTTGACAGAGTTTCCCCTAGAATAGGAGTAGAAATTCAAGACAAAATGCGACCAAATCATTGGCTGTAAGCACTCAAATGTGCTTAGTATGCATATGGTCGACTCGCGAGAAAAATATGGGGAGCAAAATCATAAACCCGACAGTACAAAATCAACACATAAACTGATAGTAGTAAAGATTGGGATAAGATTATTGTAACAAACTGTCATGTGGCCGCCAACTTGGCGTCAAAAGCAAAAGTGTCCGTCGAGATATACAGCCTCTCACGAGGATACTGAAAGAGGGGTACTCCAGCAACCTGTATCATCAAAAGTGCCTCAACATTTGAGAACAATCCTCAAGAAAACCTCACGCAAACAGCCCTCCAAAGGCTAAAGGAGACTCAAGACTAGCCACAGTCTTAAAAAGGGCTCTCTTGGTCCGAGTCTTAGAAACGGCCAGGAAAACTACCAAGATAGCCAAAAAAGGGCTCCTCACAAAGTACATTAGGTAGTAACCGCAATTCAATGTACATGAGAAATTGCGCAAAAACATGCACCAGAAAATTGTTGCATGCTATAGACAAATCCCTGCAGGGATATCTACTCTCACAAGAGCTCAATGGCACTGTGTGTGCTATAAAAAAAAAGCATATATTGACGCATGAACATTTAGAGAGAAACTCGTGCCGAAATGACTACCAAGAGTGCCCATGCTACAAACGGATGCAAGGTAGACCTATAAAATGTACAAATAGCATATAATCGACAATAAATTCAATAGATCCACATACTTGCACAACTGTGTACGCAAGAAATACATAGCAAGTCTGACACGAGAGAGACAGAGGGCGAGGGAGAGTAAACGAGCACGTGCAAGTGCACCTCCTAGAGCGGAGTGCTACACCGGCACGACGAGAGAGAAGAGAGGAGAGGAAAGAAGAATAACATAGACACTGGGTGCAAACTCCTTCCGTGCAAGAGTGAGCATTTCCCTCTTGCATGTATTTATTTATTGATTCTTCAATGCTAAAAAATGAAAACACATTGGCCAACCTGGCATAAATAGCCATAGCTCATAATGAGCACTTGAGTAATAAATGTACATATCTCTTATCCATAATATACTCCGGGGTTGAGAAAACAATTGCCCTTAGTTGCGACGTACATAAGTGGCGGAGTCGAGTGGGAGGTATAAGACGTTGGTTACATGCATGCATAGCACAATGAGTAACTAAAAACCAAAAGAGTAGCAATGATTAGTAGGAAGGAATTTAAAAGTGGAAAAATGTGTAACATGGGTATACAATAAAGTAAATGTGCATAGGTGTGGAGTGCAACATTGGTTAGAAATGTTGTTCCAAAGAAACCACCATCTGTCACCCTTCCACCTTGCCATACCAATTCATCATATCCTTTCATATCAATCCATACCAAATGTGGTGGGCCAGTTCCACCTATAATGTAACCACAGAGAGTCCTGCCTTACCAGGCGTTGGCACTCTAGTACAAATGTATCGGCATTTGTAAATTTCCATAATATTATTGCAAAGTGGAGAGTAATGCCTCACGAGGTGTAGGTACTCTAATACACGTGTCAATAACCATAAGTTTCCATAACAAGGTGTGGAGCCAAGAGTCTTGCCCTCTTCAGGCGTAGGAGCTCTAACATGTGTCTAAATTTTTCCATTCCAATTCAGTTCAACCCATAAGATCCTTGCCATAAAAATGTACATTGTCTCAACTAGTGTGCTGGGTAATGTGACCAAGGGTTTTTGTGAGATGAGGGTGTGCTTAGTGAGGTGTACTCTATATGTGAGAGTAAGTTGTAAACCACTGATGATTATCGTAACAGATTTAGAAGCAAATAGTGATGATGACATTTACAAGAACAAGTGCTAAAGAAAAGGAAAAGAGGAAGCAATTATTGTAGAGAAGGCCATAATAACATTTTATAGCATTAAATGGTGAAGGAATCGTGAAAAATTTATATAATAAAGGACAACATCAATTTTAAAAAAATACAGTATGTTTGGGTAGAAAAAAATACTTATAAACTATTATTCATTGTCTGAGAGTATCTTACCCAAAGGATACATAAAGAGAGAGCTTACTAGATGTAGATTATTGAAATGCATTGAAAAATTTCAAACCTAGAGGCTCTTTGATACAAAAGCATGGTAGTTAGCTTCATCTGCAAAAGGGATTCTCAAAGACAAAGCACTAAAGATGATTTGAAATGAAATTCATCAATAATTTAAGCGCACACTAAATACATGAACATTTTAAAAGTGTGCAATGACAAAATTTGTGAAAATGCAAAGTTGTTCGTGCCAAAAAATAGCAATAATAATGAATATAAAACTTGTCAAATTTGAGTTATAAATATGGATATTTGTTTACAAGATAAAGGAGGGGGGTAGTCAAGAGAGATCAGTATTATGTGAAAGTAGTATGACAACCAAATACTAGTTCCAAACGGAAGCCTAACCATGGTGTTTTACGTTAATCATCGATAGAGGAGTAGTAGAAACAATAGCATGGATGTCATGGAGAAGCAAATGAATGAGACTATATAAAGTAATATGCAACAAAATTTTACTACCATTATACTATATGATGGAACATTAAAGATATAATAGAGTAGTCAATTTGAAAATCTAACTCCATTACATCATTGCTAATGGATGTCACTGTACATCACTAAGTTAATGGTTTAATGGGCAAATAGTGACGAGAGAGTAATTCTGACATTCAAGCACCGGCAGATTGTGGGCATCCCTTTCTAAAAAAATTGGGTTAAATGATGTCTCTTGAGCATGAGCTCCATGCTCTCATCCACAATATTTAGCTTTATTATCATGTTGAGCGAATTACTACACGCGCTCTGATGAGTAGTGGAGACTTGGAGGCAAATAGAACAAGGAGAAGCTGTGTGTGTGTGTAGCCGTTGGTGTGGCTGCCAACGAGAGAGAGAGAGAGAGAGAGAGAGAGAGAGAGAGAGAGAGAGAGAGAGAGAGAGAGAGAGAGAGAGAGAGAGAGAGAGAGTTAGCATACGCACAAGAGGGAGAGAGAGTTGACGGGCAATATCAGAGAGAGAAAAAGAGAGAGATATTGGTTGAAATGCAGGGTGGCATGTGGTGGTCATAGAGAGAGTGAGCCTCTGGTGGCCTGTGGGGATGCTAGCCAAAGTTTGGGCACAAAGCTAGTTGTAGTTGTTTTAAACCTTTAGAGACACTACATTTTTGAACACATTGCGATCATTGTTTGGTAGGGTGCCAATGAGATGGTTGAAGGATAAATCTACTGTCAGCAAGTTACCGAACCCCATAAAATCTCAAATTGGGCCTTGTAGCCAATCGTGGTGCAGAGATAACTATTGTAGCCTTCCAAATTGGCTAGAAAGATGCCCAACTAGATGATTGTATGACCGATCAAGAGCATATAAAAGACTACAATTGGAAAGGGAGTCCCAGGGTACATTAGTTGAGAGCTCATTATATCCAAGATCTGGGAGCTGTAGTCCTTGTAGTTGGCCAAGCTCTAACAGAATTCTGACAACTAAATTAGACTGGTAGCATTTCTCAAGCTCAGATCAAGGGATGTAGCGTGAAAACCCGAAAGGTGATTTACGTCTAGGTTTAGTATCTACAAATTCTTTGAAAATATTTAGTTATCTATATTTGAAAATATAGATAATTTAGTTATCTATATTTGAAAATATAGATAACTAAATTAGACTGGTAGCATTTCTCAAGCTCAGATCAAGGGATGTAGCGTGAAAACCCGAAAGGTGATTTACGTCTAGGTTTAGTATCTACAAATTCTTGAAGTGCATGATCTTGGTTGGAAGAAAATCGCTTAAGTAATTGTCACTGAGTTTGAGTTCACGAAGCTCTGTGCAATTGCCAAGGGATTCGGGGATGATTCCATTGAGGTTGTTTTGCCAAAGTCTCAAAACATGAAGATGAGTCAATTGGCCTAGCTCTCTAGGGATAAAACCCGAGAACTCATTTGAATCCAGATCAATGCCTACAGTGCTTGTGCAATTGCCCAACCTAGCTGGAATAGCTCCCACCAGTCTGTTGTCTCTGAGAAATAGCGTTTGAAGATTTCCCAAGATCCCGATCCCATCGGGTATGGGGCCTGAGAGCTAGTGTGTAATGAGGTCCAGAGAATCGTGCAATTACCCAAGCTACGAGGGATGATGTCTGTGGTGGACTGCGTCATGCATGGTGGTGGTTGGTTGCCTAGTAAGGAACGAGAGGGAATGTCTCAAAATACGTGTTTGTGTGTGTGTGTGTGTGTGTGTGTGTGTGTGTATAGATTATGGTGTGGTCACCACTTAAAGATAGAGAAAGATGACTAAAATCCAATATCTATTGAGGAGAAGTCTCAGAGCTGCCAAGCTGGAAAGGCTGAAAGTTGCATGCAACAAGGAGATTTGGTTGGGGGGGGGGGGGGGAGAGAGAGAGAGAGAAGTGGGGAATTTTTTTCCTTGGCCGCTCAAAGGATGGTCAATTGGTGCCGTTAGTCCTGATTGGGTGCTGGTTAATGCCCTTTGCATGCCAAGGAATTGGTGGACGCTGCAGTCTATTGTTGTTGGAGCAATTGCTTGCACTGTGCGGTATAGAGCAAACTTTAGGGAAGTACATTCCTGATGCATGGTAGCCTATACCTGCATGCTTCAAGCTAGTAGCAACTACCTGGTGATCACTATTGCGTAGCATCGCTACTGGGCCATTCAACCTCTTTCAACAGAGTCGTATACTAACACCTCTACATTGGTTCTACGCAAAAAAAGGGCTAGCCTTGCCGTCATCAAGGTCTGTGCATGCCACAGCTACGAGCTATACTCAATGGATGCTTGGGATTTGTTCCCACTAAGGGAAGTTATGTCAACACCTCATGAATAATGAGGGGTTTTGAGCACAAAAGTAGAACCGATAAGCCTTTTTAGTTCCAGAGGTTTTTTTGAAGACTTCGAATACGCTTCCTTTCCTCTTGCACTACGATAAGCGCTCTCGTAGGTGTCTCTTCCCATTACAAGAGGGAGAGACAAAGAAGAAATTAAACAAATTAACCGCATGAATTTGTCTTCTTCTTCCTCTACTACTCTTTTGTCAAGAGTGATTCTCCATACATTTCTCACCCCTATTCCCTCTTCTTCATCTCTTGCTACTTACCACTTATATATACATGGTTCTACTAGTTTAAATTTTCCTTAAAAATTGTACATAAACCCACTACATTGAAATTTCTCTTTATTCTTGTCCTTCCGTCACTTTGCATGCTGTTGGTTGCATGCATAACATCTGATAAATCACGATGCTCTTATTAACTCTAATTAGGATCCTAATTAACTATGCTTCACAACACCTAAGTAATCCGTGGATCACGGTGGTCTAACTTAACCAAACTACATAATGATCAAACTAAGAAGAAAAAATAACAGTGAATTTTTACCAATAAAATCATTGTCACAATATTACAAAAATAAATGTGCTTAGCTTTGGAGTATGTTTGCTATCATGATTCCCTTTGTCAGTGTGATGTCTATATTGCCAAGGATGTTTTACTAGATTTGATACCACTACAAATGGATGTGAGGTGGCCCTGCAAAATATATAAATAGCATATAATCCATGATAAATTCAACAGATCTATATACCTGCACAATCGTGTATGCAACGAATCCATAGCAAGTTTAGCACAAGAGAGACAACGGGCAAGGGAGAGTAAACGAGCACATGCACCTCCTAAGCAGATTGCTACACCAGGACAACGAGAGAGAAGAATAACACAGACACTAAGTGCAATCTCCCCCCATGCAAGAGTGAGCATTTCCCTCTTGCATGCATTTATTTACAGATTCTTCAATGCTAAAAAATGAATACGCTTTGGCCAGACGGGCATAATTGACCATAGCTCGTAATGAGCACTTGTGTCATCAATGTACATATACCTTATCCATAATTTCCTTCAAAGGCGTTGTACCTGTGCGTGCCTAAAAACCTGTAAGCTAAGTGTAAGTGGCTCAAAATCCCCCATGTGAGCCTGTGTGTCGGTGTAGACTAGGACCTTGATGTCGATTTCTACCGTCGAAAAGAAATGTGCTAGTCAAATAGCCGAACACAAAATCGAAGCCAAAACTATGCCATAAAACATAATCGTTGCACTTGATGTGCCTATTCTGGGTGTCACTCCTCTATGATAGAGATACCTCACCCACTCATGTCATGAACATAGTCGTCCGCGGGAAATCTGTCATCCACGGGAAAGCCAATGTTGGGTGAAAATGCTCGAGAAAATCATCGGTGTGGAGGCTAGATGTCAAAAACCTGCCACGTAAATGTGAGGTGTCGGGAAGAACACCAAAAGCTATGAAGCTACGAATGTCGGCGATTGATGCTCAATGTCGATGTTGAGCTGTCGAGGAGAACGCCAAAAGCCGATCTCCAAAAGAACGCGAGTGTCGTAGTCCAAGCTGAAGAGATATTGCCAAAGTTGAGGTTGGCGAAGCTCAAAGGCCAAGGCCAATCTAGGTACCCAAGAGCATACTCTCCCTTTCTCTCTCTCTCTCTCTCTCTCTCTCTCTCTCTCTCTCTCTCTCTCTCTCTCTCTCTCTCGCATTCACTTGCAGGGTGTGTGTGAATAGGTCTTTACACACATTTATAGATTTTTTCATCATTCTCGATGCTCTGTCAAAGGTGAGCACCGTTGGCTACACAGAGATGTGGGTGTGTATATGTGTGCGTGTGTATAAGCATTGCTGGCTTTGCTTCACCTGCTCGGCTTGCTCCATGACCACAACAAAAATTACTGCGATGCTGGAATGTGATGGTGCTCAAAGGTGAGTGGAAGAGATGTGGGTGTGTACAGACATGCTTCACACACGCCTGACAAGTGAAGACGCGAGAGAGAGAGAGAGAGAGAGAGAGAGAGAGAGAGAGAGAGAGAGAGAGAGAGAGAGAGAGAGAGAGAGAGAGAGAGAGAGAGAGAGAGAGAGAGAGAGAGAGAGAGAGAGAAAGGGAGAGTATGCTCTCGGGTACCTAGATTGGACTTGGCCTTCAGGCTTCGCCAACCTCAACTATGGCAGTTTCTCTTCGGCTCGGACTACGACATTCGCGTTATTCTAGAGATCGGCTTTTGGCGTTCTCCTCAACAGCTCGGCATCGACATTGAGCATCAGTCGTTGACATCCACACAGCTTCGCTACTGGAACTAGAAACTCCAACATACTCTGTCTCAGTGGTGGAAGACAAAGAACTAAAGATGATTTGAAATGAAATTCATCAATAATTTAAGCGCACACTAAGTACATGAACATTTTAAAAGTGTGCAATGACAAAATTTGTGAAAATGCAAATTGTTCGTGCCAAAATGTAGCAATAATAATGAATATAAAACCTGTAAAATTTGAGTTATAAATATGGATATTTGTTTACAAGATAAAGGAGGGGGGGAGCGGAGGGGGGTAGTCAAGAGAGATCAGTATTATGTGAAAGTAGTATGACAACCAAATACTAGTTCCAAATGGAAACCTAACCATGGTGTTTTACGTTAATCATCGATAGAGGAGTAGTAGAAACAATAGCATGGATGTCATAGAGAAGCAAATGAATGAGACTATATGAAGTAATATGCAACAAAATTTTACTACCATTATACTATATGATGGAACATTAAAGATACAATAGAGTAGTCAATTTGAAAATCTAACTCCATTACATCATTGCTAATGGATATCACTGTACATCACTAAGTTAATGGCTTAATGGGAAAATAGTGACAAGAGAGTAATTTTGACATTCAAGCACCAGCAGATCGCGGGCATGCCTTTCTAAAAAAATTTGCTTAAATGATGTCTCTTGAGCATGAGCTCCATGCTCTCATCCACAATATTTAGCTTTATTATCATGTTGAGCGAATTACTACACACGCTCTGATGAGTAGTGGAGACTTGGAGGCAAATAGAACAAGAAGAAGCTGTGTGTGTGTGTGTGTGTGTAGCCGTTGGTGTGGCTGCCAGCTAGAGAGAGAGAGAGAGAGTGTGTGTTAGCATGCGCACAAGAGGGAGAGAGAGTTGACGGGCAATATCAGAGAGAGAAAAAGAGAGAGATATTGGTTGAAATGCAGGGTGGCATGTGGTGGTCATAGAGAGAGTGAGCCTCTGGTGGCCTGTGGATGCTAGCCAAAGTTTGGGCACAAAGCTAGTTGTAGTTGTTTTAAACCTTTAGAGACACTACATTTTTTAACACATTGCGATCATTGTTTGGTAGGGTGCCAATGAGATGGTTGAAGGATAAATCTACTGTCAGCAAGCTGTCAAAACCCATAAAATCTAGAATTGGGCTTGGTAGCCAATCGTGGTGTAGAGATAACTACTGTAGGCGAGGAAGCCTTCCAAATTGGCTAGAAAGATGCCCAACTAGCTGATTGTATGACAAATCAAGAGCATATAAAAGACTACAATTGGAAAGGGAGTCCTAGGGTACATTAGTTGAGAGCTCATTATATCCAAGATTTGGGAGTTGTAGTCCTTGTAGTTGGTCAAGCTCTTACAGAATTCTGCCACCGATGCAATTTGAAATAATAGATAACTAAATGAGACGTGTAGCATTGCTCAAGCTCAGATCAAGGGACGTAGCATGAAAACCCGAAAGGTGATTTACGTCTAGGTTTAGTATCTACAGATTTTTGAAGTGCATGATCTTGGTTGGAAGAAAATTGCTAAGTAATTGTCACTGAGTTTGAGTTCACGAAGCTCTGTGCAATTGCCAAGGGATTCGGGGATGATTCCATTGAGTTTGTTTTGCCAAAGTCTCAAAACATGAAGATGAGTCAACTGGCCTAGCTCTCTAGGGATAAAACCTGAGAACTCATTTGAATCAAGATCAATGCCTACAATGCTTGTGCAATTGCCCAAACTAGCTGGGATAGCTCCCACCAGCCTGTTGTCTCTGAGAAATAGCATTTAAAGATTTCCCAAGAACCCGATCTCATCGGGGATGGGGCCTGAGAGCTGGTGTGTAATGAGGTCCAGATCAACAAGAATCGTGCAATTACCCAAGCTACGAGGGATGATGTCTGCGGTGGGCTGCGTCATGCATGGTGGTGGTTGGTTGCCTAGTAAGGAACGAGAGGGAATGTCTCAAAATACGTGTTTGTGTGTGTGTGTGTGTGTGTGTATAGATTATGGTGTTGTCACCACTTAAAGAGAGAGAAAGATTACTAAAATCCAATATTTGTTGAGGAGAAGTCTCACAGCTGCCAAGCTTGAAAGGCTGGGAGTTGGATGCAACAAGGAGATTTGGTTTGGGGAGAGAGAGAGAGAGAGAGAGAGAGAGAGAGAGAGAGAGAGAGAGAGAGAGAGAGAGAGAGAGAGAGAGAGAGAGAGAGAGAGAGAGAGAGAGAGAGAGAGAGAGGTGTGGAATTTTTCTTCTTGGCCGCTGAAAGGATGGTCAATTGGTGTCGTTAGTCCTGATTGTGGGTGGTGGTTAATGCCCTTTGCATGGCAAAGAATTGGTGAATGCTGCAGTCTACTGTTCTTGGAGCAGTTGCTTGGACTGTGCGGTATAGAGAAAACTTCAGGGAAGTACATTCCTGATGCATGGCAGCATGTACCTGCATGCTTCAAGCTAGTAGCAACTACCTGGTGATCACTGTTGCGTAGCATCGCTACTGGGCCATTCAACCTCTTTCAACCGAGTCGTATACTCACACCCCTGGGTTGGTTCTACGCAAAAAAAGGGTTAGCCTTGCCGTCATCGAGGTCTGCGCATGCCACAGCTCTACGAGCTATACTCAATGGACGCTTCGGATTCATTCCCACTAAGGAAAGTTATGTCAGTACCTCATGAATAATGAGGGGTTTTGAGCACAAGACTAGACCCGGTAAGTCTTTTCAGTTCCAGAGGTTTTTTGAAGCCTTCGAATATGTTTCCTTTCCTCTTGCACTACGATAAATGCTCTCGTAGGTGTCTCTTCCCATTACAAGAGGGAGAGACGAAGAAGAAATTAAACAAAATAACTGCATGAATTTGTCTTCTTCTTCCTCTACTACTCTTTTGTCAAGAGTGATTCTCCATACATTTCTCATCCCTGTTCCTTCTTCTCCATCTCTTGCTACTTACCACTTATATATACATGGTTCTACTAGTTTAAATTTTCCTTAAAAATTGTACATAAACCCACTACATTTAAATTTCTCTTTATTCTTCTCCTTTTGTCACTTTGCATGTTGTTGGTTGCATGCATAGCATCTGATAAATCACGATGCTCTTATTAACTCTAATTAGGATCCTAATTAACTATGCTTCACAACACCTAAGTACTCCGTGGATCACAATGGTCTAACTTAACCAGAAAAAATAATGATCAAACTAAGAAGGAAAAATAACATTGACTTTTACCAATAAAATCATTGTCACAATATCACAAAAATAAATGTGCTTAGCTTTGGAGTATGTTTGCTATCATGATTCCCTTTGTCGGTGTGATGGCTATATTGCCAAGGACATTTTGCTAGCTCTGATACCACCACAAACGAATGTGAGGTGGCCCTGCAAAATATTAAAATAGCATATAATCGATGATAAATTCAACAGATCCATATATCTGCACAATTGTGTATGCAACGAATCCATAGCAAGTCTAGCACGAGAGAGACAGCGGACTAGGGAGAGTAAACGAGCACATGCACCTAAGCGAAGTGCTACACCGGCACAACAAGAGAGAACAGAGGAGAGGAGAGAAGAATAACACATACACTGAGTGCAATCCCCCCCCCCCCCCCTGTGCAAGAGTGAGCATTTTTCCCTTGCATGTATTTATTTACAGATTCTTCAATGCTAAAAAATGAATACACATTGGCCGGACGGGCATAAATGACCATAGCTTGTAATGAGCACTTGTGTAATAAATGTATATATCCCTTATCCATAATCGCATTCAAAGGCGTTGTACCTGTGCCTGCCTGAAAACCTGTAAGCTAAGTGTAAGTGGCTCAAAATCCCCCATGTGAGCCTGTGTGTCGGTGTAGACTAGGAGCTTGATGCCGATTTCTACTATCGAAAAGAAATGTGCTAGTCAAATATCCGCCTGAAAAATTGAAGCCAAAACTATGCCATAAAACGTAATCGTTGCGCTTGATGTGCCAATTCTGGGTGTCACTCCTCTATGATAGAGATACCTCACCCACGCATGTCATGATCATAGTCGTCTGCGAGAAATCTATCGTCCACGAGAAAGCCAATGTTGGATGAAAATGCTCGAGAAAATCGTCGGTGTCGAGGCTAGATGTCAAAAATCCGCCACGTAAATGTGAGGTGTTGGGAAGAACAATAAAAGTTGAGAAGCTGCCAATGTCGACGACTGATGCTCAATGTCGATGCCGAGATGTTGAGGAGAATGCCAAAAGCCGATCTCTAGAATAACGCGAGTGTCCTAGTCCGAGCCAAAGAGAAACTGCCATAGTTGAGGTTGGCGAAACTCGAAGGCCAAGGCCAATCTAGGTACCCGAGAGCATACTCTCCCTTTCTCTCTCTCTCTCTCGCCTTCACTTGCTCGGCGTGTGTGAATGGTTCTTTACACACATTTTTAAATTTTTTCATCATTCTTAATGCTCTGTCAAAAGCTGAGCATCGTTGGCTACACAGAGATGTGGGTGTGTATATGTGTGCGTTTGTATAAGCATTGCTGGCTTTGCTTCACCTGCTCGGCTTGCTCCATGACCACAACAAAAACTTCTACTTTGCTAGAATGTGATGGTGCTCAAAGGTGAGTGCAATAGAGGGAAGGGGATGCAAAGAACCTTGTTTAATGGAGCTTGAGAGAGTAATCCTCTCTACCTTCTTATCGTTCATTATACACAAGGGAATGAATAAGTGTGTGGTCGCCCACCCGGCCATAACTGGCCACGGGCCTCAAACCCAACAATCTCCCACTTGAAGGCCAACGTGGCCCAAGTGGCGAAAGAATGTAGGGGCTATTATGTATAAACATACAAAATCGTGAAGCATGTGTATATCTTCACCCTACACCCATCATCTCTATGCAATGTGCGAACCGCTCTGAGGCTAGGCTCTTTGTTAGAGCATCCGTTGGGTTTCATCCGTGTGAACTTTGACTAACTCAATGCGTTTGCTAGCCAAAATATCCCATACCGCATGATACCTGACCTCTATGTGTTTCGACTTGGAGTGAAACACGGGGTTCTTTGCTAACGCAATCATGTCGCAATGTAGCACTAGAGTCTGGTGTATACCAAAATCTCCCACTAGACGAGATAACCGCACAGCTTCCTTACTGGAACTAGAAACTGCGACATACTCTGTCTCAGTGGTGGAAGACAAAGTGCAACTCTAGATACATGACCTCCAAGAAACTGCCGCTCCAACAAACAAGAAAACGTGGCCAGATGTCAATTGCCTAGTGTCTACACAACCCGCATAATCCGAATTAGTGTATCCAACTATGGATGCATCACTATTCCCAAAGTGTAAGCACTTGTTAGCCGAGCCCTTGACATATCTCAAGATGTTCTTCATTGCTTCCCAATGCTTTCTGCCTGGATTTGCCATAAACCTGCTGACCACTCCCACTGCATATGCAATGTCTGGCCGTGTGCTAACCATGGCGAACATGAGATTGCCAACTGCGAAAAAATACGAAACCTTTGCCATCTTTGCATTTTCAACATCCGACTTGGGACAATCATGCTTGGTAAGTTTTTTGTATGCTGCCATTGGGGTACTCAATGCTTTCCCCCCTTGCATATTAAGACGTTGCAAGACCTTGTGGATATACTCTTCTTGCGAAAGTTCAAGTATACTACATTTGGGATCTCCCTTGATACGCATACCAAGAAAGTGATGTGCATCGCCTAAATCTTTCATAGAAAATTGCTTGCTTAAGGCATCCTTGTGAAGTGAAATCTCATCTTTTGACTTCCCGGCTATGAGCATATCATCCATGTACAAAATTAGACTGATGAGGGAACCATCTTTCAACCTCTTTATGTACAAGCAGTGATCCTCTTGGCTCCGTACGTAACCCTGGGACTTAATGTACTTATCAGACTTGATGTACCATTGCCTTGAGTCCTGCTTTAATCCATACTAACTTTCTTGAGTCTACACACTTGTTTTGTTCGTGTTGGCTTCAAGGCTTTATTGCCAAACCCTCTGGCTATTTCATGTAAACATCCTCTTCAAGATCCCCATGAAGAAACACTGTCTTCACATCCATTTGGACCAACTCCAAGTCCTTGATGGCTGCTAGACCAAGTACAAGATGCAATGTAGACATCTTGACCACTGGAGAAAAGATTTCATCGAAATCCACGCCTTTCATTTGCTGAACCCTTTGGCAACCAATCTTGCCTTATACTTAGGCTCGGGATCATCTGCCTGTTTACCCGCAGGTAACTCTATCAATTCCCAAGTTTCATTGGCTAAAATCGAGATATACTCAAATTGCATAGCCTCTTTCCACTTCACGCTATCATCCATTTTAAAGGCCTCTTTGTAGCAAGTGGGTTCACTGCAATCAGTGACTAGCAAGTAGTCCAATCCTAGCTCAAAATGCTCAAGTGCACGAGATGTATGAGTAAATTGTCATGCCAAGGGCAACAACCCTGGAGGTCAGGGACCGGGCCAAGGGTGAGCTGCCAATGGGAAGGGATCCTAGGGCTAGGAGGCTATAAAAGGGAGGTTGGGCGGAGGATTCGAACATGGCAATCCCAGGGTTTTTACACTAGTATCAGAGCACAGGGGAGAAGGAGAGAGGGACAACTATGGAAGAGGGGAAAGGGAGGGATGCATGAAGCTTGCATGTTCTCTCTCTCTCTCTCTCTCTCTCTCTCTCTCTCTCTCTCTCTCTCTCTCTCTCTCTCATGGAAGCTCGCTCTCTCGTTCTCGGTCGATTCATGGAACACCCCCCCTGCAGAGCCGACGACAAAGGTGGGTAACATCCCTTGAGAGGGGGAAAGACAAAAGTCGGACTTGTTCCAAACGATGCGGGATTGCTGTCTACGGGGTCGCAGGGCTCTGAGGAGCAGTTGTCGACACATGCCCGACACAAGGTGAGCATCACCTTGCTCTCCTACTTTGTTTTCTCTCTCAGCACGAAGCCCGTCTGCCATGGCTCATTGCAGAGGGTTTCTTTCATACCCGGGTGCCCAACCTTGGGTTTTTTTTCACTTAAACCCTAAGTAAGGGTGCATGCCCACCCCGGGCGCACACCCCTCAAAATCTCAACATATTGCTTTGCCAAGCTCGAGGGTGCGCAGTCATTGAGCTTCCAAATTACGAAGCAAGTGCAAGCAGTAGAGTCTGCAGATTCTTTCAAATTGGTTTCGAGCAAAGCTGTTAGGCAACGATGATGTCGATGCTCGGTTCGAGGTTCATGAAGCTCGAACATCCCAGCCATGCAATCAAGATGGCACGATTATACAAGTATGTTATGAGGTACGAAATCAATTTCGATTCTATTTGTCAAAATTTTCAAGTACATGCTGAATAGTATGGCATGCAACGGTTATGTTGATGCCATGTTTTAACAATAATCATCTCCTTGTGCACTATAAGCCCTCATAATACAAGCAAGGCTTGTGATCGATACTCACATCAACGAGCAAAGCCCCCAGAATTCCTTCTCTCCGTTTTGGAGTTCTAGATTTTGTTAAGGATGGCTCCTCAACAATTTTTATGGATTCAATGCATTCAAAACCACATATGGAGTAGGACTCTATATGTGGCTACCCATGATTCAAGAGTATGGCTCTGTACTTCCGTATATACATTGGGTGCATGATCACTCCATCACCCTTATAGCTTGCCACAATGCGGGCACCACCCGCACATAAAGCCCATTGATTTCAACAGCTATGCTATGACTTCCAATGCCAAGGGCAGTGGTTACACAAATTGAGTTCGACATTTAATGACTAGATGTTAACTGCTATCTAACTTTTATTGAGCAGTCGCATGATTCTCAATATGTTGCATGATTTGGCACAACCATTTTTCTATGCAGGCTCGACAAGGTCGACTCTCTTTGACATTTGTGCGTCCATGTAGTTGCTATAAGCACTCAGGAAAGTTATGTCTCATCTTTCTGATGGACTTCTAAAAAGCAAGGCTTCATGTTCAGCCATATTGCATAGTAGTTTGCGACGTTCGAAATATGCTATGTACATCCAAACTTGGGAGTCTTTGCAACATGTCTACATGTTCTCTCAATAGAGATCGTACTACACCAAGCCACGAAGGCATGCGAGACATCCGACAACTCTCTAGTTATTCGTATATATGGCTATGAGCCGGATTCCCGCGCACTACCAGCAACCTACCCACAAGTGGGCGACAAGGTTAGTCAATTTCTAGTTACATTTGTTTTTGTCTATGTTTTTCTTTTCATTTTGGAAAGGATCTGTCTGCTGTGCAAAGCAAAGTGCTTGGGCAGACTCCCTCCGAAGCCACTGTACAAAGCAAAGTGGTTTGCCTGTCTTGATGTGAAGCACTACTTCTCTTATGTGTCAAGGTATTATCAATTGACTTGAAATCAATGATAAGGGCACACATATTTGGGCACTATGTGGATATACGCTCATAGTTTTTGCAATGGCGCACTGTGATGTATCCATGCCAGTGTAATCGTGCAAGGCATGTATACCAGCGGCTCACATGGTTGAGACTGTCATGGAAGCCAAGGGCTTATCATTCCATTTTTTGATCTATATGCATGGCATACTAGTATAATGGACGTACATCACCCATCATTGCATACGCTTGCGCTATAGCACTAGCTACTCTATCAAGGATGAGCTTAGTTGTTGTTGTTTTTAGACATTTTATTCTTATTTACAGGCAACATGCCATACATCTGCACCATGATACAATCACGCTCACATACAAGGTAAGTGGTCAAGCTGTGAATTTTGGTACCTCTCTCTACGAGGGCATGGTACAATTACACTGATGTACGCTTATAGGATAAGCTATGACACATGCACGGTGTGCACTTGAGCATTTTAAAAGGTCATACAACACATTGGAATAAGGGGATTTCCTCATCCTAGCATTCTCTCTTTCTTTCTCTTTCCAACTTCTATGCGAGAAAGGTGAAACTCGACACGATTTATTAAACTCTTTCTATGAGCCAACAAGAAGGGCTAAGAGCCATCACTTACCACCTCTTTGGGCATGACTAAGAGCCATCTGTTTGTAAATGGACAAGCAAGAGTCTTGCCATTAGTGATTTTTTGGACATTATTTTTGCACTCCACACTTTAAGTGTGCAAGTCAAGTTGAGTTTTTGAACGTCTTAAACTCGTCCGGGCTTATCTCTACCAAGGTGTAAGGATGAAGCCAGCATTTTAGACCGTACAATTGCTCACAAAAAACCCCACATTATGGATTTTTGGGTGTGACAAAGGTCTAGTTGTGCATACTACTCCAATTTTAGTGGAGCTCCTATTCGCTTTAAGAGTGCTTATATGAGTACAATTTGGAGTAAGCCCAACACGTGATTACTAAACCACTTAGTCAGCATTGATGGTCAATTCTTGGAATCTTCACACTTACACTTTCAAGGAAAGAAGTCCATAAGTTGCCAAGGGCTCGTGGATAATTTCAACTTCCAAAGTTGAATTAAGATACTCTCGGCTCTGCTAGTTGAGCAGTTTTCCTGCAACGTTTAACCAATGGGTTTGACAATGCTGATTTTACCCAAGGGTTTAGGTTTACAAAGGCAACACCCAAGGTTACATGTGCAATACTACTTGCATTTCAATAATTTGAAATTAGGCCTTTGCCACTGGAAAATTTGAGCAGGTGCTTTTCACTCCGCTACAGGTACGCATCTGTTTTGGTTTTGTTTCATTTGGTTTGTTTTTTGTACGTAGGATGCATATCCATTTTTGCTCTTCAGAGAGACGACAAGGTCATGTAAGAGCCAAAGACATTTGGGCTATAGTGTCCAAAATAAGTTTTTGAATTATGCAGTTATAGACCCACTTGTAGGGTTTATTTGACACATGTTGTCACATGGGATGCAACATAGTCTAAGAACTCAAGGAGTTCGGTTTAGCCAGTGTGAAACAAGGCTAACGAGGGTCCATCTCACTCTCATCGTAGAGTGTTTGCAGTTACCTCCATGCACAAGTACATTTTGTACTTGAAGGATGTTCTTTTTTTAGACATTCTTACATGAGACATATTCCACATGTGGAGAATATGAGTCTCTGAGACTGGCAGTGGTGCCCCCTATTTCAAGTATGTGTCATGACAAAGTCCCTAGGTATTGGTCAAATCTGTTTTTTAGACCATTTTCAGCACGACGTATCGGGAGCAATTTTATTGGCCAGAAATTGTCTGATACTTAGAACGACTTGTTAAGGTACAAGTGATACTAAACAACATTACAGATGGTTGTTTATGCATATCGCTAGGCTATGAGTTGTTAATGAAAAGGTTTTATTGTTTGTACCTGGACGTGATTACTGTTTCACCTTCTATTCTGGTTCAAACATTTCAGCAAGGCTTGCAAATGATTGCAGTAGAACGTATTTAGTTTCTTTTCAGAACTCTTTACATTCCTCTTTAATAAGTGCTAAGAGCATCACATTTGCCATAAATATGGGCAAGAATGATCATGGATATACATGTTCGAATTTGTTTTTTTCTAAATGCATGCACACTAGGTGTTATGGGACCTAGTGTTTAGCAAAGGCTGATTTGGAGCGGCATGCATATTCATCACATCAGTTGCTTATGAAGCATTTTACACTCTATGTGCAGTATCTCTATGAGATTACTTTTGGGTCTACCAATCACCAATAGAGGTCATGGCTCGGTTTGGGGGCTGGTGGATTTTTGAAGTTAACTAAGATGGTTATTCAGGACATTGTTGTTTCCTCAGCAATGTTGTATGATATTGTGATCCCCATTTACCAGTCGTCTAGGAAGACTGTATGTAAACCGTAGGGGAAACACACCTCAGTACTATCAGTTATCCAAGGGGATAGGCATATTACAAAGTGTAATCTTGTGCAAAAGGATATGCAAAGTGCGTACATTAGCACCAATCAATCCAATTAGTAAGCATTTATTGTTCTACTTGGAGTTTGCTTACCATCAGTTAAAGCATGTTTGCTTTTGGGGTCTAGCTTTTGTCTAAGTGCTTTTGGCACATGTGAGAATGCCTCACACCCAAATACACGTAATCTGTCATAACTGGGATTTTTGCCCGTCCACATCTCTTCCGGAACCTTGTAATTTAGTGGTGTACTCTGTGACCAATTGATCAAGTGGGGATCCGTTCGTAACAACTTCTCCCCAAAATTCTTGAGGTAAGTTGGCCATAGACAACATAGAAGTGACCCGTTCCTGAATGGTTCTATTCATCCTTTCAGCCACACCATTTTGAGCGGGTGTGTAAGGCGTGGTGAACTGTCTTCTAGTGCCTCTTTTACTGCAAAATTCCTTGAGCTTGGAGGAAATGTACTCGCCTCCATTGTCAGTGTGCAAAGCTTTAAGCTTTCTACACGATTGGTTCTTGACCAATGCTAAGAACTTCTAAAAAACACTAAAGATGTCGCTCTTCTGTTTCAAGAGGTAAACCCACACCTTTTAGTAGAGCCGCCTATGAATGTTAGGAAATATAATGCTCCCCCTAGAGACTTGATTGGCATAGGTCTGCACAAGTCGCTATGAACGAGATATAGAGGACTTCCTAACTCCTTGTCCAAAGGTGGTGATGTCAACCTAGTCTAAATTCCATAGATACAATGCTCACATAAAGAGAAGTTAGAGTAATCCAGCACAGGGATATAACGAGAACACTGCAAGACTTTCGTTCCATTTTGACTCATATGTCCTAGCCGTCTATGCCACAAATCGGTAGACGGAAGCTTGGCTACACAGTTTGAATTCTCTTTCACAGAAGAGACATAAAGTGAGTATAATGAGCCAAACTTCTGGCCTTTAAGCATGACCAAATTTCCCTTCTTGATGATCCAAGAACCATGAGCAAATGTGGTAGTGTAACCCAAATCATCCAGTTGTCCAACTGACATCACCAACTGACATCAAGCTCTTTGTCAATTTGGGTATATGTATGACATTATGTAGCATAAACTCAATGCCATTACACATAGAAAACTTGATGCTGCCCACAACGCATATACCAAGCTCATAAGAATTGCCTAGCTTCATCGTGCCATGCGTGGTAGTGTACGTAGAAAACCACTCATTGTGAGGAGTCACATGAAAGCTAGCACCTGAGGCCACAATCCAATTTTGCACATAACACTATCATGAGCTAACAATGCATCAGGACTCAAATCTGATGTGAAAATCAACACATCATTTGACACTTCATTTTTTTTTTCAATGGTTGGAGACTCAACCACATTAAGCTCTTCAATCTTCATGCTGGCTTTAGGTTTGTCAGACTTTGCTTTCTCTTTGCCCTTATCACGCTGCATTGTGTGGCAATTTTTCTTCAAGTGTTTATGACAGTAATAACACTCTACATTTTGCATGTCTTTGCTGCGACTCTTGCTTCGACCTTGGCTGCAATCTTGTGAACGATCGCGGCTACGACCACGTTGCTTTTTCTTGTCACGATTGCCACTAGCCAGATATGCATCACCATACCCACTCACATCAAGAGATTGATGTCGAATCTCCTTAGTGAGAAGTGCACCAACAACACTACTGAAATCTAGCTTGCCATTGGGTGCATAATTGCTTATGTCTGTGTTGAAAGTATCCCATGACGATGGTAGCAAACATAGCAAGAAAATGGCCTTCATTTCATCAGCAAAATTGAGACCTTTTGAAGTAAGCTGTGAAAACACTTTGTTGAACTCGTTCAAATGAGAATTAACATTACTGCCTTCTTTCATGTTCATGCGCATCAATTTCTTCATAAAAAAACCTTTGTTCGAGGCATTGTTGCCATCCCAAGTTTGACATAGAGCATCCCACAAATCTTTGGCGTTGGTCTTATCCATTAGGGTAAAGTAAATGGATTCACCAAGGTGTAGGCGAATGGTCGCCATAGCACGCTCATTCAAGTCATCTCACTCATCATTAGTATACACATTCTCTCTTCTTGCACACAAGGGTGCTATGAATCCTTTGTTGATCAAAACATCTTGCATACGCTGCCGCCAAATGACAAAGTTTGAGCCATTAGACGTGTTGATGTAGTACTCTTCTCTTTCAGAAGCACTACTCGCAGCCATGATTAAGAGAATTTAGCCAAAAAACTTTATGGCGAATTGCCTAGGACAATTTTAGCAGAGCTTCCCCTAGAATGGGAGCGAAAACTCAATCCAAAATGTAGTACAATCACTGTGTAAGAACAGCTAGAAGTGCCAAGAACGCATAAAACGGACTCGCAGGAAAAAGTTGGCAGAGTTGCCTTTGTATGAGGAGTCATAACTCAACTAAAAAACACTTAAACTGCTCAAAAGAAAAATCACTGGCATATATTGCACAAAACCGCTGCTGTGTGAACGCCAACTCGGCATCAAAAGCACAAAAAACCTGTCCAGATACATGTCCTATGGTGAGGGTACCGTAAAGGGGAACTCCAGCTACCTGTACTCCGAACGAGTCTCAACATTCAAGAATACCACAGCTCAAAGAAAACCTCACACTATCGACCCTCCAAAGGCTAATGCAAACACAAAAAGACTAGCCACAGTCTCAGAAAGGGATCTTCCGGTCCAAGTCTCCGAAACGGCCGGGAAAAAACTGCCAAACTAGCCAAAAAATGGCTCCACACATAGTACAATGGGTAGTGTCCGCATCTCAATGAACATGAGTGACTACGCTCAAACAGGCACCAAGAACTGCTGCATAAAGTAAAAGTGATCCCTGCGGGATATCTGCTCTCAGAAGAGCTCAGTAGCACTAGGTGTGCTCACACAAAAATGCATCTGACAGAGAAGTTGCTGTGAAAAAGGTTGCTAAATCTCCTGTGAAAACATTGTGTCTGGAGTGTAACTGGGCTGGAAAACCCCATGTAACCTATGACCTACATGCCGGTGTCGCTATGTGCTGATTTTTGCTGCCGGGCGAAAATGCTCTAGTCGAATAACCGCCAAAGGTGTCGTAGCCAAAAACCATGCCGTAGAGCGCGATTGGTGTGCTCGGTGCCAAAGCCGTGTGTCACTTCTTTATGGTAGAGGCACCTCACCCGTACATGGGCAAGCTCAACTGTGGATCATGGGAAAATGTCGTAGCAAGAGTCGCGGCAAAGACATGTGAAATGTAGAGTGTTACTACTACCATAAAAAGCGACACTTGAAGAAAGATTGTCACACAATGTAGTGTGATAAGGGCAAAGAGAAAGCAAAGTATGACAAACCTTAGAAAAGCATGAAGGTTGAAGAGCTTAATGTGGTTGAGTCTCTAGCCATTGAAATTACACTTTCCAATTCTTGATGTCCTGCTCAAAATTCTACAAGCTCACACTATTTCTTGCTAAATTGGACACTATAGTTGTGTCAAAGTTTGATTTTCCCAAACTCCACTTGTTGCTCGATTTCCTCTGCTGCTTAACTATGGCAAAGACTGCATAGAAGGATCTTTGCTCTAGCACTACTCGTCTTGATTCTATTGCGATGTGCTGACTGGCCTAGCCGTTCCATGGCGGCCCTCAAAGGAGTTCAATATGAAACATGTTTTATGAGTGTGAGCAATTTATATAAGACTCTTAGTGTGAGATGTGGCAGGAGCAAAGGACATGTAAAAAACCTCAAATCCTTACATTGAACCAGGGTTGCAAATAAACCATACTTCTCTTGATACAGATAGAGAAGAAGCTCACAAGTCTTAAAATTTGTATTGGCTAGTTCTTTATATCAAAATCGGTTCTCAAAAAGTGAGAGATGGTTGTATCAACCACATCCACTTTATGTTGACCACTTTGGGCATCCAAATTATGATCATGCATTAATAGTCTACAAAGAAAATGCAAAGAATATTTATAAACCGTCAATTAAATTCCTCAATGCAAGGAGCTAGGTTGGAAGGCAAGCCTCAAGAATGCCAAGACAATAGAGTCATTGATCTTGTTTTGTGAGTCTTCAACAGACCCAACATACAGGGAAACATAATCTTTCGTTTGAAGAAGGTCTTTCTCTTAGGAGGCAGCCACCTTGAAGCCATTGGGATTGACACTTCTCAACGGTGAAGGGAGTTGAGCTTCAATCTCCCTTAGCTCCTTTGTCTCTAGCTCCTCCCTATCAACTTTCATCTCCTCCCCTTCTTCCAAAACATCCTTCTCCTCCTTTATGATCTCTTCAATTACCACTTCAGGCTCTTTCAACTTTCTTGATGGAGGTATTTTGAGGATTTTGAAGTTTTTCTCATCGTGTAGAGGTACCGGTTCAAGAATTCTACTGAATCTATACCTTAATCTCCTCAAGATAATAATACATTTGTTCATAATGTTATCATGTGAGAGTGAGATGCACATATGTATGCATCTTGAAAGAGCTCAATTAAAAAGTCTTCAACAACCTCTTTCAATCAATCCACGACACCCTCTTGTCCATCTCATATCAATCTTAAACTTCTCTGCTACCTGCCTGTAGAGCCTTTGAAAAGGTAGCCTAGGAATTGCAACTGTAAGGGCCTTCTGTGCTCTCCTAATCTTCGTCAAACATTTCACATTTTTAGAAAAGATCCTCTTCTTTGCAAGTGGGGGTTTCATATCAACTAACATTTGGGCTGGTTGCTTTGAGGGTGGAACACATTTCCCTCCCTTTGAGCTCTCACCTTTATCTAGCTCCTTGGGTGCTCCTTTGACATCTCCTGGTTTGATATCTTCTCAATGGACTTTCCTTGCAAATTGTTTGGTCCTTGCCATAACTAGAGCTCAAACCTACAAATTAAGAAGTACAACACTATATTCTAGTATTAGAAACAATGTATTAAAGTTCCAAAAAAAAAAGTGTTCCCCTCGTGCAAAATTAGAGTAGTCGGAAGCTAGTTCGATTACTCAATTTCATGCAAAGGGGACACATGTCTTGATTTTTTTTGAAAAAATAGTTGTATCCTCCTTGCACAAAATATGAGTAGTCGAAAGCTACTCTACCTACTCAATTCTTGTGCAAAGGGGACACATGTCTTAAACCTTTGGTAAAAAAAGATGTGTCCTCCTTGCGAGAAATATGAGTAGTTGGAGGCCAGTTTGACTACTCATATTTTGTGCAAGGAGGACACATGTTTAAAAAGTTTGTGAAAAAAGATGTCTCTTCCTTGCGCAAAATATGAGTATTTGGTGTCCGACTACTCGTATTTTGCATAAGGAGGACACATGCGTAAAAAGTTTGTGAGATAAAGATGAAGATGTGTCCTCCTGGTGCGAAATATGAGTAGTCTAAGGCTAGTTCAACCACTCGATTTTTGTGCAAGGGAGACTCATCTTCATCTTACAAGTCCAAATTCTTACAGAGGTATGTAGCATCCAAGGATTTGAGTAGGATAGTGAACAATAATTAGTGCCAATGTAAAAAACCCGCTATAATTTGAGCTTTGGAAGCATCTAGAATTGAATATACACTTCAGAATCATAAAGTATCCAAAAAAGTAGAAGAAATGAGGTGGAGAGGAAGAAGTAGGTGCTCAAAGAAAATTTGAAGCACATCAACACTAAAGTATATGACATCAATACTAAAATGCATCGGCACATCAACAATAAAGTGCATGAACACATCAATACTAAACCGCATCATCAAACTTTCACATCAAGGCCACTAAGCAAGACTAGTTGGCTTGACATCTACCGAAGCCTCCACTATCTTTTTTATTAGGTAAAATTACCAAAATACCCCTCTAATTTATGGAAATTCCCAAAATACCCTTCTATCTATTTCAGTTGGATTGTTCACGATTTCCTAATCTTTATTCTTTTTTGACAATGGAGATTTGTTGTTTAGTGCTTAGCATGTAATTTGTCACAAACTACCTCCCAAAAAAAGACAATTATGTCTAAAAATAATGAAGCTATTCATCTTCAAAGCCTACATAAGCAGGTCAAATTCTAGTTTTAGTATCTTGTATTGATAGACAATCAGTCTTCTTATGAAAAGAGACATATTTTTTTATCGTCGGATAAATTTACTCTCACAACCAAGGGTATTTTGGGAATTTTGGAAAATTTGAAGGGCATTTTGGGAATTTTTGACAAAATATGAGGGGTACATAGGGAATTTTTGAAATTTGAAGGGTATTTTGGGAATTTCCACAAATTAGAGGGGTATTTTGATAATTTTCCCTTTTTATTATTATAAAAAAGCGCAGCATGGCGCCCACATATCTCAAGGGTTGAACCATGTTTAATCGCACCCACTATCTTAACGTCCACCGAATCTGCTGAAGACCAACTGTTTGAGAGGGAAGGAGACGTAGGGACAAGAGATGGGCGTCGAAGAGGCACTTGCTTTTCTGCAGAAGAAGAGTACCACCAATGGCGACTCTGTATTCTCGCACCTCTATCATGTCATCCAACACGTACGTATCTGTCTCCTGCCTCAACTTTGACCTGCGTGTCGGTGTGTGTGCGTGTGTGTGTGTGTGTGTGTGAGAGAGAGAGAGAGAGAGAGAGAGAGAGAGAGAGAAGGATTTAACATACAGAATGCTTTCAATTCTGCGAAATACAGAGGCAAGCTATGCAGATACTGCTAGAGAGAGAGAGAGAGAGAGAGAGAGAGAGAGAGAGAGAGAGAGAGAGAGAGAGAGAGAGAGAGAGAGAGAGAGATATTTTGTTTGTGTAGGTCTTACAAACAAAAGCTGAGGATGCGGTGGATCTTTTGGAAACAAGTATGCTTCTTAAGCAAACAAGGTTGTTGCTGGAGGAGAAAGGAGCTCTCAACCTTGAAGGCAGAACCCCTGAAGAAGAAAAGTTTGTGCAAAATTTTGTTGAGCTATTTAAGTAAGACAATGCTCGTCTTTCTGTTTTTATTTCTCTCTGTGTGTGCACTTTATGAGATAGTTGATTATGGGATGCAAAGATTGTTATTGTCAATAGTAGGAAAATTCAGCCTTTGCCTCCATCTACCACTGTAGAAAGGGATCTGCCATTTTGGATATAGACTCGCAAAGCATACGCAAGTTTGCACTCAAATATACACGATCATTTGCTTTCTCCGCGGCAAGTCGGTTTCTCTTCCTAGATGCAACGTGGTTGTAAATACTCCACAATTGCTCTAAGCAAGAGGAGCTAACCGCTTGGTTGAGGATGCGGTTAGCGAGTCGTTGAAGCTCTAGGCCATTTGAGCCACAATCCTGCCACAAAACTGAGGAGATCTTGGTGCGATCAACTTGGGCATCGGCTGTAACAAACTTGGACACCCCAAGTCTAGATTCTACCGCGACACAGCAAAGAATCACTTCAAAATAGTCCACAAAAAAAACGACACGGCCCCAGCATAGTTCTGTCCCAAGAGGTATTGGCCCCAAAGACTGACGCCCCTTTCAGTATTTCATTTTATGTTAATCTGTGTGCAAAGTATGAGAGCCCGTGGGTGCTCACTCTCAGTCTCTGCGTCCACACACCCAGAGAAGTGAGCCCTTTAGGCTTATTTATTCTTACAAGGGATGCCCAAAAGCAGAGCCCCAAAATCAGTTTAAACTCAAAAGCTTCTCAAACTCAAAAGCAATTGTAACAAACGCTGCCAAAATCAGCCTATGCAATTTCCGTACGGCGTGTCAACGGAAATCACGGAATTCCGTACACTGCCACATCAGCATGTCAGCGGAATTTACAGAGATCCATACGGCACTACCACATCAGCCTATCGGTGCATTTTTCGGGGCCTATACTGTTGCCACGTGGCATTTTTGCCGCAGGGTGTGTGTAAGTACTCATGTCCAGGGGCCTACCACGTCACCAGTTTGTGTAATATCCCCCTCTTGAAAGAATTGTAATCGCTCAATTAGGCCTGCAAAACAAACAGAAGCCATAAACTGTCTTAGTAGACACTGACTGTTAGTATCGACGCACTAAACACGACACATCTAGCACTTGTATAAGACGACAATCTCATCACTTGACATCACATGACAAACCAGATACAAAATTCATTCCAAATCTCAGAACATGACTAATCGGCAACATATTTAGCAATCGCATCTAGATCCATTCCGGACCTCATGGATGCCCGATTAACTAATTCTCGTTGCAATCATGTCTATAGAGATTTATGAGACCGAAATGCTGCAGTCATTTCATCTTTTAGTTCCTGCACTCAAACAAGTCAAGTACAAATCAATCATTTTCATTTTTGGGAATTCCAGTTATAAAGTCATACAAGAGAATACTACTTAGCCCTCTAGTATCCATGAAACCCAAAGGGGACATCAGTGACTCTATTCAAAATCGGAGTAATCCGTTGACAAAGGAGTGGAGTGACTCTCCTCTTGTGCAAACCCGTTGCACTAGATTCACCCTCGCTGAAATCGGGGTTCTATCGGAGTAGACTATGCTAAACCGAATGCTTCAAGGTAAAGTTCCAAAATCTGAGGAGTATCTACTAGGTCCTCCTCCCCCATCCACTTCACATCCAATGCAGGTTAGTTCTTGAACTTAACCAAGAACTGCCTAATCACTTTACCTTTTATCTTTCTGTCCTTGTGTGCAAAATCTGTTCCTGGAACGAGTATCTCCTCGCTTTCCTCCACTTCGGGTTGCACATCTGGCTCCCCGTCTGCGGGCACATTGCCTTTAAAAGGCTTCAATAGACTCACATGAAAAGCATTGCGAATCTTCCAAGTATCGGGCAACATCAGTCTAAAGGAGACATCATTTATCTTTTCTTTTATTTGTAAAGGGCTACCTCATGCTAAGCTTTGGAAAATCCGCTCCTTTCCCTTTTTCTTTCTTAGGCGTGCCTTCTCAAAACGTAAGAGCACCTAGTTGTCTTCCTTTAATTTCAAATCGCGACGGTGTTGATCTGCTGCCTTCTTGTGTCGTTCCTAAGATTTCGTTAAAGCCTCCCCGACCTTGGCAAAAGCAGTGTCCAAGTCCCTCGTGTATTGATCGGCTTCAAAAGATTTATCTTTCGTGCTAAGGAAGGGTGGAACCTTCAGAGCACCTTCAATGATCTCAATTGGCGCCTTCCCCGTTGAAGAGTGGATCGTGTTATTGTAGGCAAATTCCACCAAGGGTAAAAAAATTTCCCATTGAGTCTTTTAATAAGAAATGTAAGACTTCAATAAATCAAGAAAAACTGAATTTGCAATCTCAGAATGCCCATCTGTCTGCGGGTGGAATGATGACGAGAACTGCAACCATGTGTCAATGTTCTCCCAAATAGCCTTCTAAAACAAACTCGTGAAATGGGGATCTCTGTCAGAGACTCTTGTCTTAGGCATGCCATGTAGTCTGAAAATATGTGCAATGAAATGATCTGGCTTGACTGTTTTCTTCACTAGAATGAAGTGAGCTTGCTTGCTAAATTTGTCGATGCTAGTCCAAATGCCATCATGCCCACTCTGTGTCTTCAGGAGATCAAAAATGAAATCCATTGCAATACTTTCCCAGGGGCGGTGGGAATGGGTAAAGGATCTGTAACAATCCCTGTGCCTTATGCCTGTCAAACTTTACCTTTTGGCATACTAAGCAACTGCGTACAAAGTCACCCACATCCTTCTTGAGTCTCGACCAAAAGAAGTAACGCTCCACACCTTTCAAGGTGGTGTCAATGCCGCGGTGACCCGTAAAAGGTGGACAATAGCACTCAGTCAGAACCTTTTTACTCAACGGCTGTATAACGCACAACATCGTTTTCTTCATCAAGTAGCCATCCCATATGCAATATCCCGCTACTTGTTGGAATTAGGGTTGCAGAGAAATGCACATAGCTTGGAGAAGACGAGGAAGCTCAAGGCACACAATAGAGAGTGTGTTACTTAGTGTGCAATGGAAAGATAGATAGCCCTAGAGTGATGGGCATATATACAATGCTCGGGGGAAAAAACCTCCTAAAGAGGGAAAAAATGCTCCGGCGGTCCTAATGTGTTCACACACATTACTACCACATGTTTTGTGAAAAGATCTGCAAGGTTGTCCTGTGTTGGCACATAAGCCAAGCTAATCTCTCCTGCTGAGAGCTTCTCCCTGACATAGTGGTAATGCATCTCAATGTGCTTTGTGCGAGCATGAAAAACTGGGTTCCTCGCAACTGCCAATGCGCTCTGACTGTCAGTGTAGATAGTGTTGGCAGTGTACTGTCCAACACCCAAATCAACCATAAGGCGTCTGAGCCATACACACTCAACCGTAGCTGTGAAGACCGCCCTGTACTCAGCCTTACAACTCGAAGTGGCCACAGTAGGTTGCTTCTTGCTCAACCAGATATACATGAACTGCCAAGCAAACAAAAACCACTTGTGGACACTCGCGTGTCAAACAACAAGCCCAATTTGAGTCCGAAAAAGCATGTAAGTCTTGCGGCAATGATCCCCCCTTGGGATAAAACAAGCCAAGATGTAAAGTGCCACTAAGGTAGCGGAAAATCCTCTTGACAGCTTGCCAAGGCTTAGATTCTGGGCTATGCATAAATCTGCTGACCTGTGAGACTGCAAACTGAATATCCGGACTCGTGTTGCATACATAAATGAGGCAGCCAACAAGAGTTTGATAAAGAGTGACATCAGCAGGATCGCAAGCATCATGTAGACTCAACTTCAAACCTGTTTCCATGGGAGTGGCAATAGGTTTGCAATCCTCAAGTCCAAACTTACATAGCAATGTCTCTATGTAACTTTTCTGACACAAGGCAATACCACCATCACACTGCTTAAAGTAATGATGCAACAGCCCCAAATCTTTCATCTTGAAAGTAGCATACAAAGAAGCCTTCAGCAAATGTCTCTCATTTGGTCCAGTGATCAGCAAATCATTGACATAAAGAACCACAATGAGAAGTACATCACCCTCACACTTTACATACAATGTGCTTTCTATTGGACTGTTACGAAAGCCTCGTTTGACCAAATCAGTGTTAGCTTTCTTATACCAAGCACGGGGAGATTGCTTCAACCCATACAAAGCCTTCTTACATCTGCACACTTTGTCCTCTTGTCCTTTTATGACAAAACCGCGAGGTTGCGTTACATGAACTTCTTCAAATATGTCACCATTCAAGAAAGCAGTTACAGTGTCTGATTGATGTACATCCCAACCAAAATGAGCTACCAATGCACATAGAAAACGCACAGTAGTCATACGACAAGTGGGAGCAAAGGTCTCTTCATAATCTATGCCTTTTTGCTGTGCATAACCCTTTGCAACAAGTCGAGCCTTATGGCGATCGATCTCACCATCCGGCTTGCCTTTCAACTTGTAAACCCACTTCGTAACAATGGCCTTTTTGCCAGAAGGCAAATTACATAAAGTCCATGTGTCATTTTCTATAAGTGCATCATATTCTGATTGCATGGAAGCCATCCAATTTTCTGAATCCTGTGCTTCATCAAAAGACAGAGGCTCCTCAACATCATGTAAGCTAAACACAGCCAAAGCATAACAATCTGATGCATAAGATGCATGGCGAGAGCCTGAACGAGTACGACTAGACAAAGGTGCATCCAATTTACTGTCACGCAAAGTGTGCACCAACCATTTTGGCATACCTCTAGCCTGCTCATTTTCAGCCCTTTCCTCATCAAGTACACCATGTACAATTGCATCAGTAATAGGCCGATCTGTAACATTTTGAGAAACCCCCATAGGCTGTACATTTGCCTCATTGGAACTTACATTCGTATTTCCACCACTAAAAAGAGGCAACAAAGTGTCATAAATGTTCTGTGAGCTTACATTACTGTCTCTAGTACATGACAACAAGGGCTGAACAGAATCTTCCACAACCACTACATCCCGTGAAACTAGAATACGTTTTGTTTGCGAATGATACAACCTGTAACCTTTGCTTTCAGCATATAACCAACAAAAATACGTTTGAGCCTTATCATCCAATTTTCTGTGCTGTTTTGTTGGCACCAAAGCATATGCCAAACAACCAAAAACATGCATGTGCTCAATTGAAGGCTTTCTATCATGCCATGCTTCATATGGAGTAATAGACAACAAAGCTTTCGTAGGACACCTTTTTAGTACATAAGTGGCACACATGATGGCCTCAAGCCAAAAAGAATGCGGCAAAGCTTGACTTTTGACCATACTTCGTGCCATTTCTGTAAGTGACCTGTTTTTCCTCTCAGCAACACCATTTTGCTGAGGTGTATAAGGCACTGTACATTGGTGTTTTATCCCACAACTAGCCAGAAATGCATTGAATTCATGAGACATATACTCCCTCCTTCGATCGGAACGGATGGTGCCCATAGTATACTTCGAGACATTTTCAGCCATAGATAGAAATTGTTTGAAGCACATAAAAACTTCGGACTTCGCTTTAAGCGGAAATACCCATGCATGCCTGGAGTAATCATCAATGAAAGTCACGAAGTAAAGATAATTGCCCAAGGACGGAGTTTGCATGGGCCCACAAACATCACTATGCACAAGCTGCAACTTGCATGTGGCCCGAATTGAACCATTCTTTGGAAACTTAGAACGCTGCATCTTACCCAAGATACAGCCTTCACAAACATGTTTGACAGGTGCTTCAAGATGCGGCAAAGAAGCAACCATATCAGATTTCAGCAAACGCAACAAATTGGCAAAATTCAGATGACCAAAACGTGCATGCCAAAGTTTTGCATATGAAATAGCCCTTGAATCTGCAACAGCATTTGCAAAATTTTGTCCACACTTGTCATACAAAGTGAGCTTATATAGCCCACGACACAAAAGGCCAGATGCAACAATTTCATTACCAAAACTGAGATCATGAACTGTACATCTGTCATCCACAAACTTGACTACAAGTCAAAGTCTAGCAAGTGCGGATACCGACAAGAGATTCTTCTTGATCCCAAGTACATAAAGTGCATCAATAAGTAAGGAACTGCCATTTGCAGCAATAAGCACAATCTTTCCAACTCCCTGAACTGGATAAGAGGCATTGTTGGTACAAGTGACTGAATTTCCATGAGGGACAGACTCGAGAGAGGTGAACAATTCACGATGTAAGGTAATGTGCTTTGTAGCACCACTGTCGAAATACCACACATGTGAATCTGCAGCAACTGACAAGCATGCATCATGGACAGCAGGATTGTAAGTGCACTCTGCGCTAAAAGCCCATACTGCATCAACATTAGCAACACAGTCTCCTTTCACAGAAGACTCAACAATGGCTGCATTTGTAGTGGAACTAGCATTTGCAGTGGAACCACCCTCTTTCTTCTTAGCCTCTTTGGCCTTCAATTTAGGACACAACTTCATCAAGTGATCATTAGCTTTACAATAATGGCAACGCATCTTCTTTTTGCCCTTATCACTTGAATTGCCAGATGAAGTGCTGTCAGCAGAAGCATTAGGAACAGAAGTTTTGCCACTCGCTTCAGAACCATAAGAAGTGGCTGCATTGCTGTTACCACCCTTTCTTTGAGAAGCAATAAAAGCCTGTTTAACTGCACGCTGTCTAGTCCTGTTCTGGAAAGTGACTCTTGCAATAGCAATGTGCATAATGCATCAAACTTGACAACTTTTGGATTTCCTTGGGTCATAAGTCTCCAAGTACTAGCGAAAGTCTGGTAAGAATCTGGTAAGGCATCAAGAACAGTTTGCACAAGGGAACTGTCTGAAATGACTTCACCTGCAGAAATAAGTTGCTCATTGATATCCTTGACACTAGCAAGGAAAGTGTCCATATCATCTTCCTCATGTATAATCTTCGACTCCAGCTCTTTACGCAGCGAAGCAATTTTAGCCTCATTGCGACTTGCGTAAAGACCATCCAAAATATCCCAAAGCCTGCTTTGCAGATTTTGTTGAACGGATGTGAGGAACAATGGTGCGCTTCACAGACAACGCAATCAATGCATGAGCCTGCGCATCCTTTACATCCCAACGAGCTTGTTCTACCGTAGGCAAAACAACTCTAATAGCAGCAATCCTTGCAGCAAGACCTGCAACATCCTCAACATCGCCTACATCCTTAGAACCAGGATGTACATGAATGCCCTGCACAATATTCCAGACCCCCTTTGACACAAGAACGTGTTGCATCATATAAGCCCACATAGGGTAATTGTTCCCATCCAACCTGTCCTCAGTAGCAAACATCTTGAAGACATCTGTGTTGTTGTTAGCCATGGTAAATACTGCACTTGATGTGAAAACTGCCCGAAAATAGGAGAAACGGAGTGGGAACAACATGTGCTATATAGCACAAACCGTAGAAGACTGTAAGGCACCTTTTATGCAGAAAACGACACTGACAAATTCTGCACAAAACGACGAAATTGCCAATGTAGACCTGCCTGTAGTGGAAACGGAGGCCGAAATGAGCCCGAATCAGAAATATGAGCAAACTGAGCTCTACAAGCCCACCCAAAATATTTGTCGACATGCGAACGCTCGCCAAACCTCAATGTAATCGGAGAAAGTGAGCAGGTGTGTGCTGGAGCAGCTGGGGACTAAGCTGGGAAGGACGTAACCTGCTTTGATACCAATTCTTTGAATTAGGGTTGCAGAGAAATTCACACAACTTGGAGAAGACGAAGGAAGCTCAAGGCACACAATAGAGAGTATGTTACTTAGTGTGCAATGGAAAGATAGATAGCCCTAGAGTGATGGGCGTATATACAATGCTCGGGGGAAAAAACCTTCTAAAGAGGGAAAAATGCCTCAGCGGTCCTAGTGTGTTCACACACATCACCACCACATGTATATGGTAACACTACTTACTGTATTCGAGTGAATACATCCGAAAAATCCGGATCTGTGGCGTACTGATCAACCATGTCCTCGAAGCTTCTATGATGAATCGCGGTAATAGCCAAGACTAGCGGCTTCCGAACAAAGCATCTGCCACCAAGTTTTTATATCCCTGTACATGGACAATCTGGAAGTGAAACTGTGACAAGATGTTAGCCAACCGTATGTGCTTTTCGAAAGCTACTTCTGTGACAAGAAGTAGTGTAAACTCTGATGATCAGTGAAGACCGTGAAATCGGCTTCAAGTAGGTAATGTCGCCACTGAGTAAGAGCACGGATCACTGCCAAAAGCTCTTTCTCATAAATCTGTGTTGTCAATTCTGGCCTTGAAAACAATCGGCTTTCATAGGCAATCACATGGCCTTCTTGCATTAAGACCGCTCCCAGACTACAACCAAAGGCATCACAATATACTTCAAATGGGTTTTGCAAATCCAGCAAAGTCAATACTGGTCCAGTAGTCAGTTTCTCTTTCAATGTTTGAAAGGCAGTCACCACTGTGGGTCCCCACGAGAACGGGACTCCTTTTTGTGTCAGAATGTGCAAAGGGGAAGCTACCTCTACAAACTTTCGAATGAACCGCCAGTAGTAAGAACACAAGCCCAAGAAGCTTCTAACTTCATGAACATTCTTCAAATCTAGCCAATCACGTATAGTCTCAATCTTGGCAGGGTCCATCTGTACTCCGAGACGATGTGTCCCAAAAAGTGTATCTTTGGCAAGAAAGATTCACTCTTTTTGGCATCGATAACTAGCTTGTGATCTCGCAATGCCAGAAAGACTTGTAGCAGATGGTGTCTATGTTCTGCTTCATCCTTGGAGAAGACTATAATGTCATCAAAGAAAGTGCCGACAAATGATTTATACTCTTTGAAAATCCTATCCATCATTCGGTTGAAAGTCATTGGAGCATTGGTAAGGCCAAAAGGCATCACCAAATATTCATACAAACCGAAGCTCGTCCGAAAGGTTGTCTTGTAGACATTTCCCAGCGCGATTCGGATCTGATGATATCCGCTTTTTAAATCAATCCTGGTGTTCTTTATCAAGTTTAGACATGTTCGTTTTGAGTTCATCATTTAACTCTTTCAAATAGATCGAGTAAACAAAGAGATTGGATATCATTAGTTTGGAAATGACCGATGGACTCGCCCTTCAGTTTTACATCAAGTACAATTTTTCGGCTCTCTTCATTTGTCAATGTCTCTTTCTTTGCCCGATAGTCGACCACGGCATTGTTCTTATGGTACCAAGGGACTCCTAGGTGGACGTCACAACCTTCCAAGGGTATTATGTAGAAGTCCTCGTGCCCTAAATACCCTGACAATGCAACCGAAGTTTACCAATGATAGGTGTAATGGCTATGTCCCGTCCGGGTGCCGCTAAAACTGCCTCTGCTGGTGGTCCCTCCTGTCGGGTGTAATCTCGAGCCGCGCCACCAATTCAGGTGAAATGAAGTTGGCCCATCGAAGAAATTCAGGGCTTCTTGATCTTTCACTTTGCCCCAAGCTCGGCAAAGTTCTGTACTTTCATCAATCAGGCTTGGATCAGTACTCATGCAATTCGGTAACAATCCTGATTTCATCTTGCCTTTTTTGCAACGTTCCTCTGCTGCTCTAGAACTCTCTAGCCTATCTTTAGTCTGTTCTTGTTGTGCCTTTTTCGGGCACTTTGCGGAGATGTGCCCATGTTCCCCGCAACCAAAACACTTCCCCTCTTTAATATAATTGGCCCTTTCTCGAAGAGTGAGCCGGGGTCGTGTATCCTTCTCCTTTTCTTGGGAACTCTTTTTCTTTCTACTTTCATTGTTGGAGGTCTGTCGGGTTCTTTGAGTTAAGATCTCATCAGTGGGGTAAGTCAAATTTCCCGAATGTATCAAGAGACCCCGTTTCGCATGACCCATTAATTCTTGAATAGAATTTGACTTTTGTTCAAGGGAGTAGTCTCGGATCTCTGTAGGGAGTCCGCAACAAAACCGCTCAATCTGTTCCTTAAAGGAGACCTTCTTAAATGAAGAGGTTGGTAGAAAAGAGTCTCAAAATCTCTCGCAATAAGCGTCCAAAGAATCTCCCTTGGTCATCCGAAGATGGTTCCAAGCGGTTCGTATATCCCGTTCGTACACTCTGGTCAGCCAAGAAGAAATAAAGAGCCTTTTGAATTTCAACCACTTGACTGGAGCTTCCTTCCTCAGAAGAAGAGTGGACCACCATGTTCGAGCATTTCCTTTAAGAAAAGATGCAACCCTCCTAATCTTGGAGTGCTCGGAGTAATGCCCTTCAGAGAAGGCTATGTCAAATTGCTGGATGAAGGCCAAAGCCCTCGGAGCATCTCGGAATCCAGAAAAGGATTCAAATTTTATCGGCTGTCCACCTTCTTTAAATTCTTTTGCTTTCTTGCTTTTGTCTTCGAGGAAGTCATATTGGTTGGCTCTGTAAAGATGCTTCTTCTTTGCATAAAACATATGGTCATCGGAGTGCGAACTGTCAGAGGATGACTCCTCTGTAGAACTGTCAAAAACTGGGCGAAGTCTGGGTTTCTTTGCCTTTTCCTTGCCCTTTCCAAAGCTTTGCTTTTTGCCTTTTCTGTCCTCCTCACTCGAGTCAGAAGAGCTAGAAGAACTGTCAGAAGAAGAACTGGGTAGTCCTTCAAAGCGTACACGCTTCTTCTGCTTTCTTGTAGATGCAAAAGAAGATTGATGGCCCAAATAACTAGGTTAGTCAGTCCCCTTCTTGCGCTTTTTCACTTGCTTTTGGGATTGATTGTTCGCGTCCAAAAGTTGAATGATCAGGGTCTGAACCACCTCTTGCAGTTCTTGTTCTGTAAACATCCTCGGAGAAGTAGGTTTCTTGAGTGCCGGTTTTATTGGCGGCTATGTGGCCTTCTGCCCCACTGACTGTGCACTTCTGCAATGGATTGCCGAGACAAAAATTTTGCAAACTTCGGGTCCTTCGCAAATATAATCATCTGTTTCGTGCACTCGTCAACCTACTGTCGACGTTCCATCTCTTGAAGTTCGTATTAAGTAGGCCGAGGTGGCCTGTACTCTTCCTCTGTTAATTCGGTTGAATCTTCTTCGTGATCTCCCGCATCAACAGATGCAGATGAAGTCGACTGATTCTTGTTGGAATCCATAAGTGTCGGGAGAAAAGGATCGGATTTCTCGGTAGAAGAGATATTGGCCGCTCTCTGATACCATTGTAACAAACTTGGACACCCCAAGAAGAGATTCTACCGCGACAAAGTAGAGATTCACTTCAAAACATTTCACAAGAAAACGACACGGCCCCCGGCGTAGTTCCGTCCCAAGAGGTATTGGCCCCAAAGACTGGCGCCCCTTTCGGTATTTCTATTTATATTAATCTGTGTGCAAAGTACAAGAGCCCGCGGGTGCTTACTCTCAGTCTCTACGTCCAGATGCCTAGAGAAGTCAGCCCTTGAGGCTTATTTATTCTTACAAGGGATGCCCAAAAGCAGAGCCCCAAAATGAGTTTAAACTCAAAAGCAACTGTAATAAAAGCTGCCAAAATCAGCCCATGTAATTTCCGTACGGCCTATCAGCGAAAATCACAGAATTCCATACACTACCACATCAGCATGTCAGCAGAATTTGCGGAGATCTGTACGGCACTGCCACGTCAGCTTGTCGGCGCGTTTTTCGGGGCTTGTACTGCTGCCATGTGGCCTTTCTGTCGCAGGGTGTGTGAGTGCTTATGTCCGGGGACGTGTCACGTCACCTGTTTGTGACATCGGCAAGCCCAAATGATCCTCGAATATCCCTATACATAGCAAGTTGATCCTTGATTTTGCGGCGTTCTTCTCAATCAGGGTGAAACATGCTCAAGACCTCGTTCCATTGCTTGTTCACCTTCCCTCATGCTCTTGTCCTGCACCTTGAAACTCTGGATCCGGCACAAAAGCCGCACCATGGAGAGGGGAAGCATAGGAGTCCCATCTACTCCAACAAAGCTGGCTGATCTCCTCAAACCTATCTGCATCTAGCTCAATTGTATCCCTGGCCTCATACACCTTGCCAATGCAAGGTTGTATGCCATCAACTACTCGAAGCAAGTGGAGTACAGGCTGCACCATTTTGTCTATAGTCTTCAATGACTTCCAAAACTAGAGATCCTTTGACTTGCCTGCACATAAGATCCCTGCGAGCGATTGAACTTGCGTAGAATGAGGATGTTTACTCTGTAATGATGAGGTTTTGCCGCACTACACTCTTGACATTCGCATAGGCGATGAATTATTAGGTAGTTGTCGGCAAAGTGGGTCTCACAATACTTCAAGAGAACCTTGCCCTCTGACCCCTTCAAGAATGTAGCACGAAGGAGATTGTGATTGTTAATGAAGGACACTAGCTTGGGTGCATTTGTAATGAGTGGCTCTATCCAAGGTAGACGCCCTATATCCTTCAAAAGGTTGTTAAGGCAATGCGCCATACAAAATGACACTTTGATGCAGGGATACATTCCCACCAAAATGGCGTCGGCTACCCATTTTGATGGCTCCCCATCGGTGACAAGCTGCAACACCACCTCTGGACCAATGATCTCTATGGCGGATGCCCACTCTCTTGCAAGCACGTCGGCGGATTTCCCTATTTCTATGGAATCATGTGAGTGGGAAAAGTATATCTCTCCCTTGCAATAAGCCACAAGCCCATGAATGGATCTCCTCCTAGTGTCGCTTCATCCATCTGTAACGAGTGTCACTCCATACGTGGCCCATTGTCGCTTCATGATTACGGCTGTCATCTTCACAACAACCTTCTCTTTATCAAGAATAGTAGTATGGAGGCCCTTTGAAGTAGGTGGCACGTAGCGTGGCCCGTATTCCCCAATCCTTGTACACATGGCCTTGAAGTACTTTGACCGTAAGACTCAAGAGTCAAGACGATGTTGAATGGACAATGGACATACTAGTTATGAACATATTATGCATGAGAACTTGGAACTTACCAAGCCTTTATGAAAGGGATATGTTCGTGATAAAAGAAGCGAGCAACGGAGGCATCCACATCCTCCTTTTTTGGATCCCATGACGCATCTAGAGTTCGTTGACGATGGATGGGAAGAGAGGGTGAAGTCGTTTGAAATGACGTTTGAGCAGCCGCACTACTACCTCCAACAGAAGAAGGCGAATGAGTGGTAGAAGAAGGAAAAACCAAGTGATTGGGGTCAATGGCTTGCCTCTTGGGTCGATCATTTGCTTTGGTTCTCATAATGGCATCTTTGATCTCAAGCTCCTTCTTCTTGGCCGTCACATTCTTGCAATGCCTTAATTGATCCCCCACCATGTGGAGGAGGTGTGCTCGAACCTTGCTTGTCTCGGATTTGTGGTGAAAGCCATAGAGTTTGCACGTCCATGATCTTGCACCGCCGTCTTTGCCCAAGACTTTGGAATGCACCTCATCCCACCATGAAGGCTCATCCTTCTTGCCCCTCGTAACACCCGAGGGACCTTCATGTGATGTCACGTGACACATCCAACCCTATGTGTTCGTGGACAAGCTTCAGCACGACAAGGGTTCAGTCAGTCCAGTTAGTCTAGATTTAAAAGTGTTCTCGCACTTTTGTGAGTTTGTTCGCAGACCGTGCATGCCCAGGCACTTAGTGTAGATGCATATCCTCCGGTTGCACACAGCATGATCATAAGCATTCCCATCAGAATCCTTCAGGGAATTTTCCAGTGCATTTAGCCTATTTCCCTATTTTTGACATTTTTCACTTATTAATTTAAGTGACTTTTGTTGGAAAGTAGGTAGGGCAAATTGAGTAAGTTTGTATATAAGCAAACCTAGACTAGCACCTATTGGCAGAAGAGGCAGCAGGAGCACCATCGCTCAACAGGCAACTTCTCAGCAAGAACCTCCCTTGGTGGCGTTTTCCCTCCATGCAAGATCCCCCATCTCCTAGCGTTTTTCATCAACAATGATCTAGCGCTTGAAGACATCAGCTAGTAGCGTTTTCAGCAAGTAACCGTCGCCAGACCATCCCAGTCTGCTAGCGTTTTCCTCCAAGAAGGCTTTGCAGCCCTAGCGTTTTTGAGAAGCCCTAGTGTTTCCAAATTTGCAGCCTCAGCCATGGCGATTTTCAGCAGATGAAGACCAGCAGATTTCAGCGCTAAAGACCAGCATTTTCCAACCCTAAAGACCAGTAGATTTCAGCCCGCAAGGACCAGCCCATATCAGCGTTTTTGGTGCCAGAACATTTCAGCCCTCAGCGTTTTTGGGACAGCAGCGAATCAGCGACAGAATTCAGCCATTAGCGTTTTTGGACAGCAGATAGGAAGCATCAGATTCCAGACCTTAGATCGGTCTCGCCATCCCCGTTGTCGTCATCGATCTAGCCTAGACTTGCATCAGTCACATGCATTTAGTTTGTACCAATTTGTGCAATCAATAGGAGACCACTCTCGCTGACGAGAGTGGGGCCTTCGGAGGAGGGTTTTACGACGTCTCCGGTGTCGTATTCTCTTCTCTCTCTCTCTCTCTCTCTCTCATACACTTGCACGCACAGTGTCCATTCACTTTGTTTGTGATCATTGCACTCTCTCATTAAGAACGGCGGAAGGCTCTCCCTTCCATAAGAACAAAAGGAACCTTGAGCACAGTTCGGAGCACTCATCTTGAACAAAGTTCAAACATTCATTCCGTTGCACCTTACATTGGTATCAGAGCTTTGGCAGTGTTTTGTAAGAACCACAAGAATCACAAGGATTTTTTTTGCTTATTGCGGTCGCACGAACTCAAGTTCGCTTGGGCGTGTCGATTCCTAATCGTGTTTTTGAAGAGTGACAGGAATCCCAGGAAAGAAGGGCTTGTCCAGCCTCCCCTTGTGCCTCTTTTCGAGAGCGGACCGTGCACTTAGCGGCCGACCAATCGACGTGAGGTGGGAAAAAGCAACCTTGGTGTGAGCGCAAGGCCGCCAAGGGGTGTGCCCGTGAAAAAGAGCAGAACTCGGGTGAAGAGAAGATCCTTCTCTAACACATATTGCAAGCGAAAGAAGAACCTCAAGAACCTCACAAAGTCAAGAATCAAGAACCCAAGAACCCAAGACCCACAAGAACCCAAGTTCCTCGTGAACTTAAGAACCCAAGACCCCCAAGAACCCAAGACCCACAAGAACCCAAGTTCCTCGTGAACTTAAGAACCAAAGATCATAGTGCATGGTCATCACCCAAAGCGGAATGGATACTTCGCATACAGGTGGTGAGCATGGGAGTGGCGAAGAAGAGTTTTCCCCACCACGAGGCTTTCCCGACCCTCCCTCTTCCCCATCTACGCCACGAGTTGTACCAAATTCTATGGAGGCAATGGTCAAGTCGATGATGGCACAACAACAAGAAACGAATCGAGTTGCGTTGGCACAACTAGAAAGAAAAGCAGAACGACAGGAAGCCAAGGACTGCGAGCACGAAGAAAGAAACGAAAGAATTGCCATATCACAAGAAGCGACTCACATTGCCTTGGAATGTGAGCGCGATGAACGAGAAGAAAGAAAAGCACAAAGACAGGAGGAAGCTGAAGCAAGACGAGCGGCCTTGGAGGCCGATTGGGAGGCTCAAAGAGAACTCCGCACTCAAGAATTAGTTCGACAAGTTCTTGCCTCGAAATCTAAACCATCCAAAGATGTTGGTAGTTCCTCAAGTGGCGCAGGCCGGGATGCGGACTCCAACAACCCAGTCACAGAGAAGTTGACTTTGAGTAAGTATGATGATAAGATGGATGCTACGGTTATTCATTCTTGGTTGCATCAATTTAATGCTTATTTTGCGACAACTAAGAAGACAAGGAATAGCAAGGTTTTGACGACAGCTATGTACCTCACCGGTGATGCCATCAGTTGGTACCACGCATGGCAAGAGGCAAAGTTAGCCACGCACCTAGAGGAAGCCGATGAATTCACACCCCTTTCCTTCAATTGTGCTGATTTCCAAGACAAGCTCAAGGTGCGGTTTATGCCACCTCAGTACCTCGCACGATTGAAGGATGATTGGCGCGCTCTCAAGCAAAATGGTATGCCGGTTATGCCTTTCTTTAATCGTGTTTTGCAGCTAGGTACCCAATTACGCAAGTCGGATGATGAGCGCAAAGAGGCATTCCTTTTTGGGTTAGATGACTATATCAAGTTTGATGTAGAAGTCTTCGATCCAATCGATCTCAACAAGGCGGTAGCGATTGCTCTCGCACAGGAGATGAAGCAACAAGGGAAAGCCTAAGGAGAACAAGACTTCCACAAGTACCTTGCAGACTTCTCAGAACCCTCAGAACGGTAAGAATGGTAAGAGTGGTAGCTCTTCTAACCAATCTTCCAATAGTCTCTTAGAAAAGAATTCTTTCAATGAACCTAAGGGTAAGGCTAACACAATTGCTAAACCTAAGCTCACTCCATATGAAAAGGTAGCACAAGGAATTTTAGGAGGATACATCACGTCGGAAGAGCAAAGCACTTATTCTAATGAAGGTCGTTGTTTTCATTGCTACATTAAGGGTCACATAAAAAGAACATGTCCTAAGCTTGACTCTAATGAATCTAAAGAATCCACAGAACCCACTTCCTTTGTCAATGCAATTAATGATAACATGAGTGTGCCCCAAGTTTCTCTTGACCCTCTCATTGAATGTTGTGGTCATATGATGGGGCAGCGTTTTGTCATATTGTTTGACCCTGGTAGTATGCATGATGTGATCAGTCCCTCTCTTGTTGAGAGAGCCCGCCTAGAGGTTAGTCAGAAATCTCCTCTCGAGGTCTTTGGCTTCGCTCCCGGTATGGACTCTCTCATCACGAAAGAGTGTCTTGGTGTGTTGTTTGCAGCTCAACAAGCTGCTTTGTGTAGAATTTTTTTTGTCTCTCCTCTCTCAGGATGTGTTATGATATTGGGCATTCGATGGTTTCGTGAGTATAACCCTCTCATTGATTGGGCGGAAAATACGTTCACTTTGAATGCCAAAAGTGACTCTCCCATTGTCATTCGTGGAGAGGAAGTTGTTCATTCTCCCTCTCTCATTGCAAATGTGCAGGCGAAGATTGAACAGATTCAGGGAAAGGAGACTCTCTCAGTCTCTTCTTCTCCAAAGCATGACACACATGATTTGCATGATGATGATTTGAATGACAATGATAAGCATGATGATCTGGATGTTAATGATGAGCATGATCAAGATGTGATTTCTCACAAGCATGATGAGTTGCATGAAGAAGATGTGATTGTTCACAAGAAGGATGATGTGTTATTTGATACTTTCTCTAGTGAAGCTAACCTCATTGCAGAGACGGTCAATCACGAAGGATCGATCTCGGCTCTCGAGCCTAGGTCCAAAGGACCCCTTCAGGAAGAACCGATCTTGGCTCTCGAGCATAGGTCCAAAGAACCCTCACAGGAAGTATTATGTGTTCGCATGATTAGTACGTACGCATTGTACGAGTGTTTCATTCGTGATCGTTTCCTGTATTTTAGTAAGCTCTTTATGTGATCCCTTTTCTTAGGCATGACATATTGTACATTGAGCACGTTTCACTCATGAATGAGTACGAATGTATGCGGATTTTTCATGAAAAGTTGAAAAGTATGCATTTAAGGAAGTCACATTCCATGTCTCTTCCTTGGCACGACAGTCGTAGAAAGAGCACATGATAGTATGTGAATTGCCACAGTTTATTGCTTCAGATTATAAGAGAAAGATTCGATCTCATTGTTTGCGTGTGTGTGGTGAACGGTTTGAAACTCCATCTCTTTGTTCGTCTACATTGCATGCACAGCCTATTAGGACAACATGATTTTTTCCAATCACTTTACATGGAATAGGTATGTTCATGGTTTTGTGTTGGAAATGGTCTCAGGAATTTTGATCCATGGAGATTCTTGAAGGAGAAAGGAACACGACTCTCGACAAAGTTGAAGCATTGAAGGAGCCAAAAGACTTTGTGTCGCTTTCGGCGCGGCCCAAAGAAGCAAGCGTTGCAGACCTTTATGAAGTTCAAGTACCGTACGACCCACACATCAGAGTGGGTCGGCGACGAGTCCCTTCCAGGATTCTCAATGCTATTGGCGATCTCCCTCGATGCCATACAGTTTGGTACCAGTACCTCACTTTGAAAAGAAGGGGATGTCACGTGATACATCCAACCCTATGTGTCCCGTGGACAAGCTACAACACGACAAGGGTTCAGTCAGTCCAGTCAGTCTAGATTTAGAAGTGTTCTTGCACTTTTGTGAGTCTGTTCGTAGACCGTGCATGCCCAGGCACTTAGTGTAGATGCATATCCTCCGGTTGCACACAGCATGATCATAAGCATTCCCATCAAAATCCATCAGAATCCTTCAGGGGAATTTTCTAGTGCATTTAGCCTATTTTTCCTAATTTTGACATTTTTCACTTATTAATTTAAGTGACTTTTGTTGGAAAGTAGGTAGGGTAAATCGAGTAAGTTTGTATATAAGCAAACCTAAACTAGCACTAATTGGCAGAAGAGGCAGCAGGAGCACCATCGCTCAACAGGCAACTTCTCAGCAAGAACCTCCCTTGGTGGCGTTTGCCCTCCAAGCAAGATTCCCCATCTCCTAGCGTTTTTCATCAACAATGATCTAGCACTTGGAGACATCAGCCAGTAGCGTTTTCAGCAAGTAACCGTTGCCAGACCATCCCAGTCTGCTAGCGTTTTTCCTCCAAGAAGGCTTTGCAGCCCTGGCGTTTTCAGAAGCCCTAGCGTTTCCAGATTTGCAGCCTCAGCCATGGCGATTTTTAGTAGATGAAGACCAGCAGATTTCAGCCCTAAAGACCAGTAGTTTCCAGCTCTAAAGACCAGTAGATTTCAGCCCGCAAGGACCAGCCCATATCAGCGTTTTTGATGCCAGAACATTTCAGCCCTCAACGTTTTTGGGACAGAAGTGAATCAACGACAGAATTCAGCCATTAGCGTTTTTGGACAGCAGATAGGAAGCATCAGATTTCAGCCCTTAGATCGGTCTCGCCATCCCCGTCGTCGTCATCGATCTAGCCTAGACTTGCATCAGTCACATGCATTCAATTTGTACCAGTTTGCGCAATCAATAGTAGACCACTCTCGCCGACGAGAGTGGGGCCTTCGGAGAAGGGTTTTACGACATCTGTGGTGTCGTATTCTCTTCTCTCTCTCTCTCTCTCATACACTTGCACGCACAGTGTCCATTCACTTTGTTTGTGATCATTGCACTCTCTCATTAAGAACGGAAGGCTCTCCCTTCCATAAGAACAAAAGGAACCTTGAGCACAGTTCGGAGCACTCATCTTGAGCAAAATTCAAACATTCATTCCGTTGCACCTTACATGTGATGCGGAAGATTGTGCCATATCGATGGCGCTTGAGGCTTGAGCCTTGAGACTCGAGATAGAGGGATGTCCGATGGAGGGATGGAGCTTGAGGCTTGAGCCTTGAGAGAGGGATGGAGCTTGAGAGCTTGTGGCTTCAAGCTTGAGAGAGAGGGTGAGAGAGGCTTCAAGCTTGAGAGTGAGGGATATGGTCAAGTGAGGAGTGAGGGGTGAGCCTGTTCCGCTATTACGTTCCGGTTCCAGTTGCGGTTCCGGAACATTTTGGCGTTTCCGTCACCGTTTCAGCAATGTGAACCGGTTGGAACGCTGTTTCAATACGGCAAGGGGCCTTTCCACCAGTTCCCTGTACTATGACAAGGGGTTTTTTAATACCATTTGAGTGCACATGATATAGATGGTTTCTTATAAGTGCCTCTCTGTTCTTTCTACATCTAGATATATGTTCTTACAAAAGTACTACTACTCACTATATCACAAGATAGGCGCCACGTGCCAATAGAAACGAACAAACTAAACAGACTTTTAGCACTTGAACTGAAAGAGAGAGAGAGCACACGCGACATGGAGTGGCAGAATTCCACCCTAGAGAGTATTGGCTCCAAACCTTGGTGCCCCTTTCGGTATTTCTTTATATTGCATCAACACAATACAAACCAGTACTCCACGCTCTGCACTTTTTCACTGAAGCCTGCCAGAGAACGAGCCCTAGCCTCATATTTAAAGGCCCTTGGCCATTAAAAGCAATTTATATGAAAAGCCTTCAAACTCAAAAGCATCTGGTCCAAAAGCAGATTCCCAAAAGCTGCCAACGTGATTTACGAAAATCCTTACAACTGCAACATCAACATCGTAAATCGTGGAAATCCGTACAGGACATGGCAGCATAGAATCCGTACAATCTGCCACGTAAGCAGGCCAACATGAATTGCGAGAACTTGCTGCTTTTGCTTCTTAGGGTCTTGGCCCCTTGGCCGGGATATGAAGATTGGCTCCGTTCTTCAATGGCTTGACACGTCAACAGTTTGTGACATCCCCCCTTCTTGAAAAAAAGTAATCATCCGCGATTACAGCATATCAGCAAAACAACTCAAGTTAGCTCAAAAATTTCCGAGCGTCATTCCGAGGGCAATCAGTTTTCTCTTTTTTGTTAAGAAGTTGGCTTCTCCTTTCGGCTCTATTGATCAAGGAGTTGGCTTCTCTTTTCGAGTCTTTTGATCGAGGAGTTGGCTTCTCCTTTCATCTAGATCGTAACTCTTGATATTCCGGTGTAGTAAAATTAGCCATCACACCGAGACCGTACTGATCTTCCACGGGTGTCTTGATGTACTAAAATTACATACCCGGGCAATCTCATCCAATTAGGAATATTCAGTGGTTGGCACATCACAATGCAACACAAATGCACACAGATCGTACTGATCTTCCACGGGTGTCTTGATGCACTAAATTTACATACCCGGGCAATCTCATCCAATTAGGAATATTCAGTGGTTGGCACATCACAATGCAAAAATGCACACATATGCATGTTACAAGACACAACGAACAACGCCACTGAGCACTCCCTCGAGACAAACGGTCTACGGTATGAAGCTACTCAACGACTACCTCGTCACTCCCCCCGCAAATAACCTAAAAAGGTCCGGGCCATGAGCTCAGAGGATTGTACAACCAAACACTCCTTAGACCGTAGCCTGCATCGCTTGGAGGTTCAAGCATACCACCAAACGCTCCCCAGACATCCCGTCGGCGTCATTTGGAGGTTTTCAAGCATACAACGGAACGCTCCCCAGACATCCCATCTGCGTCGTTCCAAGGTTTTTAAGCATACAACGAAACGCTCACCAGACATCCCGTCTGCGTCATTCCGAGGTCAAACAATACCAAAACAACATTTCTCACTACTCCACCCGGGAGTAAAATCACCAATCATGGAAACCAATATTAAAACCAGAGTCAAACAATTTAAATCGGCACCAAGACAGGTTCAAAACAGATACCATCCATTTCAAACAGATTCCAAACAGGATCACCAAACAAGCTCTCAAAGAAATTCTCAGATAAAATTCAAACTTAAAAAGCAATCTCGACATCAGTCGAGCTCGAAAAGTCGACTGACTTTCCATCCTGAAACCTGCACAAAAAAAAAATTTAGGGTTAGGCTCCTTCCATAAGGTTGTAGCCAACCACAGTATGGTCCATCAACTCTAGGACAAACAGTGTTCTTGTGGCCGCGATGGTAGTCCCAAGACATAGCAATCACACTGGAGCTCCAAGGTTTTTAACTAAAAAAGAGACACCTATTGAGAGATGTTGAGAAATTTCAAGTTATGAACTGCTAGGGTTTCCATGGCAAGCGTTTCAGTATACCCCACTCTGGTAGAAGTTGCACTCTGAAGGATGATGTTAGAAACCATATAACTTCAGGCAAAAATTTTCTTGAAAGCTTGCCAAGTCCTTGGGGTGTGCGGCTTGGTAGCTATAGACTTCCACCACTGCATGGCGCTGCCTCTGAGAAAAACAGCAGCTTGAAACAAATCTTGGATCCTTCTCTTGCAAGTGATCTTTATGGCTTATGCCTTGTAAGACATGAGCGGTGAAGATGGGAGCGTGCCCGATGCGCGATGAAGTAAGGGTGGCAGTGACTAATGAGTCCGGGGTCGGGACCGAAGATACTTCAAATAAGATTCCAATAGACTTTGGAAGCGCCGGTTTGCTTTGTCTACTCTTTTTTAGGACCGGTATGCTTTTAGAAAAGCACACGCCTGATGCTCTTATACCATTGTCACAAGACGGGTGTCGGGCACCACGTGCCCATAGAAAAGAACAGACTGAACATATTTTTAGCACTTTAATAACAGCTAAACTGAAAGAGAGAGAGAGAGCAGACACGACACGGAGCTCCACCCCAGAGAGTATTGGCCCCAAACCTTGGCGCCCCTTTTGATATTTCTTTATATTGCATCAACACAGTACAAACCGGTACTCCACACTCTGCACCTTCTCACTGAAGCGTGCCAGAGAATGAGCCCTAGCCTCATATTCAAAGGCCCTTGGCCATTTAAAACAGTTTATATGAAAAGCCTTGAAACTCAAAAGCATATGGTCCAAAAGCAGATGCCCAAAAGCTACCAGCATGATTTACGGAAATCCGTAGAACTGCCACGTCAGTAGCGCAAATCGCAGAAATCCGCACATGCTGCCACGTCAGCATGCCAGCGTGAAATCTGTACAGGCTGACACGTTAGCATGCCAGCGCGAAATCCGTACAATCTGCCATGTACGCAGGCCAGCGTGAATTGCAGAAATCTGCTGCTTCTGCTTCCTAGGATTTTGGCCCCTTGGCCGGGATTTGAAGGTTGGCTCCGTTCTTCAATGGCTTGACATGTCAGCAGTTTGTGACATACTGCACTTCACTAAAACTCGAACATATGTTATTCAAGACATGTTGGTCTCCATAATAACAGAGTGAATCTGACGATGATTTATAAACATAAAAAGCCTCGTTCCTAACCCTGTAACATTTAAACCACACCTCCCTAAAGCAATACCCATGCACTGCTTACTGCACATAACCAAGACAACACATTGCAAACTCACTATATCTAATGCAATTATACTACAACTACCTCAAAAAATAAAGAAAGTCCAAGAAGTGTGGCTTAGGCCTGCCAGTCTACCTCCATGAACTAAGCCCTTGCAATTGGAAACCAAAAAAATGAATGTATTCACGAGATGAACTTCCAGATCATGTGGTCATGATGAAAGCACACATGCACCGATGCATAATAAGAACACTCTTAATGTGTATATCAATAACTTTTTTCTGTGTGCTATGCATCTGACTGTATGTAAAGATTTGCATTTAAAACTGATCATAAAGCCACAAAGGCTCTTTTGTGCCTCGGGTGGCACCGTTTCCTCCTCTAAGAACTTTTGTCCTCTACAATGCTAGTAAGAGGGAGGTCTTGCAAATGAACAATGATAAGCATCGTATTCAATCTGCTCACAGGTAAATAGTAAAAGCACTGATAATCATACCCATTGAATTGCCAAGGGGAAACTTAACGGCTTGCAAGCGAGGGGCTCCTCAGGAACCTCTCGGTACATATTATTGTTCTGTCTAAAACACTCTCTTGCATGCAGGCTACCTAAAAAATGAGTGAAAAGCAGGTCCTTAAAAAGGCAATTAAATAAGGTTTCTAAAGCATTTAGTCTCTCTGCAACATGCCATGTTGTGCCAAGGCTTTGCTACTAAAGGGGTGGGGGACTACCATGACCAACAGAAATGTACTAAAGGTCAGCACCTCTTTTTCAGGACTAAGTGACCCTACACACTGCATCATCAGAAATTGTCCTCTTTAATGCGATTAAAACCAAATCTATTATAAATACAAGGACCCTCGAAACATCCTCATAGATCAAACTACATGAGTTTTGCATGGGGTGGATGATGCGGACGAGCCTGTTGCGGATGAGGATTGGGATGACATCCATGATCTCCACGCCACCACTATAGACTGGTAGGCTATGACTCTTGTGGTCCTTGAGCCTTGACATGTTTCCATTTTGGCTGGAGCTTTTGAGTCCTCAGTGGCTAGTCTTGACGTTTGAGCCTTGACTCTTATCTTTTCTTTGAGTTCTCAGTGCTCACCTTTTTGTAGCGCCTTGGCTGGCCTTATAAGCCACGCTTGAACGTATAGTCATGGTCATTTTGCTCCATCTTATGTCTATTGAACTCTTCAATCTTTGCACTTCCTAGATGATGTTATTTGTGATGCGCTTAGTATGGTATGAGATGTCTCATCACAATTTACATCCGGAACTAGTAACCAGAGTTACTGGGGAACGCCCCCTAGCCCCCGTTCCGGCGTTCCGGGGGGCAGTTCCCTTCGCGAACGTTCTGAAACGTCCCGGAACGTCTGACGTTCCGGGTGGCTAGTACAAACCGGAACGGCCGTTCTGGAATGTTCCGGAACGCCCCTGGAACAGCCAACGGCTACAAACAAACTTGGCAAAAATTGAAAAAATTGAAGTAAATGTTTGGGCTTCTTTTTGAAATGTGCAAGGCCTCAAGGACTCAAAATGCACCCCCCTCCCCCTTTCTCTCCACAAGCTAATCCTCAAGGCTCAAGCTCTCTCCCTCTCACACTCTCAAGATCTCTCCCTCTCAAGACTCACTCTCTCAAGGCTCAAGGCTTCAAGCCTTCAAGCTCTCTTCCTCTCCCTCCCACTCTCTCAAATCTCTCTCTCTCTCTCTCTCTCTCTCTCTCTCTCTCTAGTCATAGCAAGGTTGAATGGTCTTCAAAACGAGTTTTTTGTGAGTATTAGAGTCAAAGCACTCTAATACTCCTTGTATTTAAACACAAGGAGCTAAAAAATGCACTATTTGGGTGTTTTTTATACCTCCCGTTCCGCGCCGTTCCCGTTCCGGTCCCCTAGCCGTTCCCCCGTTCCGCGGGGATCCCGTCGCCGTTCCCGTTCCGCGTTCCGGGTAAGTATGCTAGTAACGCGCACAAGCGACATGTTGAAACTTATAGGCTGTTTTGAGGCTGGTTTCAGCGTTTTTTAGTGGACCGTTCCGGCGTTCCCGTTATGGTCTCCCCCTCCCTGTTCCGGAGCCCCCCGTTCGCGTTCCAAGTAACTTTGCCCCTTGTGCTTACCTGTTGTGAGGCATTAAAATGACCCCTTGTTCCTCTTAAACTTACGTTTTTTTTGCTAATCTCCTATTAAAAAACCCTATCTATGAGTAATCTAATATAATAATATAAAATAAACTTTATGAATTAAAATACCCCTCGTTTTGGATGCACGTTGTACACTAACATTTTTTGAGATGCACCCGCTCGAGATATGCCGATGGATTAAATTTGGTTAATTCCCATTTTGCTGAGAAGGTTGATCTCTTATAGATTTTGCAAACATTCGTAGGGCAATGTAGATGTCAGGTTCTGCTATTGTGTAGAGGTTGTAGTTGCTCAATGCTGATTGTAAGACCTGTTTATTGAGCATCAAACTTCGTGTGAAGTACAGTAGTGTCTGACATTGCTCATTCAAGAATTTAGAGAATTCCCTCCTTTCTCAATGGCTGCTTGGATGTCTGTCACAATGTACATATACATTGCTCTGTTTATCTCTCTGTGTTTGTGTTCATGCAAGTACTTTTTTGAGGTTCCATTTGTACCAGATCATGTGTGTGTTAAATTTGTACCAGATTTCTCAAACTCATACTAATCACAAATCAAACACTCACCTTGACGCATATGTGAAGCATTTGTCTGTGCACCTCTCCACACCAATTTTATTTAGACCTGTATCGATCTAGTATATCTCACCATTGCTAAGTTTTGCAAATTAACAGCCTTGCTACAAAACTTCCACCGGATCCGGATGCTGAAGAAAGTGCTCAAGAAGAGGCAACTAATGGTGAAACAAATGCTGAGGTCGCCGACTTCTTGAATGAGAGTACCTACTTTGAGGCAGTGGGTGTTGGTGTTGGACGAACAGAAAGCTATTACATTGTATTGGCTTTGAGACAACTTAGTACTAAGCCTGGAATTTCCAAACTGAGATTTTTTGGAAAGTTTTTTGGGCTACATGGGTATGTTCTCAACAATTTTAGTATACAAAAGATAAGTTTCTAAGTAGGTACACAAGATTTTTTAAAAGCTTAACAAACAATAATCATCTCTCTACAGAAACTATTATGTCTTTGAAACCAACAAACAAGAAAATGATGATCAAATAGAAGCAGGAGAGGAGACAAAACATACAGAGTTTGGCAGGCCTATTGAGGCTGTCCCACAAGAAAAACAGGGGACCAATGTTTTTGCTTATTGGGTTTGTAGCAGATTAGGAGAACCTTTTATTCAACTACAGGATGTTACACCTTTGCAGATCCAGACAGCAAGAGTGATAAGAAAGTTTTTGACAGGCAACCTTAATGTACTGCTTTTCATAAATCTTGAAATTGTTGTTTGAACATGTAAAAGACATGGATATGGAGTTGGTATTGCTATTTGCTGTAGTTAATTGCAAGATTGCTTTTGAGTACATACTTGAATCACCCGTGTTGGATGTACAACCATGTTAAGAATGTGACTTAGTTTCATAAGGGAATATTTACTTATCTCTGCTAATTTACTCAACATTGCTTGGCACTGGCAATGTGTATTTCTGTTCTATCTAGCCTATTCAAGCTTGTAATTGCAGTTGGTTTTGTACATGGCAGGAAGAGGTCTCGGCATACCCTCCTTTTCCAGGTGTTGAGAAGAACTATTTAAGGGCACAGATAGCACGTATTTCAGCAACTACAGTTTTGGCTCCCAAGGGCTATTTTGTGGTCTCTCTCTCTCTCTCTCTCTCTCTCTCTCTCTCTCTCTCTCTCTGAGGCTTGGTTTCCTTTTGTATTACGTAATCAAAATTACAGGCCCATAGGCATACTTTCACAAGGCGGGCACCACGTGCCAATAGAAAAGAACAGACCGAACAGACTTTTAACACTTCAATAACAACTGAATTGAGAGAGAGAGAGACGACATGCAACATGGAGTGGCAGAATTCCACCCCAGAGAGTATTGGCCCCAAACCTTGGCGCCCCTTTTGGTATTTCTTTATATTGCATCATCAAAGTACAAGCCGGTACTCCAGACTTCGCACCTTCTCCAGGAAGCATGCCAGAGAATGAGCCCCAGCCTCATATTTAAAGGCCCTTGGCCTAAAAAGCAGTTTACATGAAAAGCTTTCAAACTCAAAAGCTGTTGGTCCAAAAAGCAGTTTACATGAAAAACTTTCAAACTCAAAAGCTTCTGGTCCAAAAAGCAATGCCAAAAATTGCCAACGTAAATCACGGAAATCCGTACAGCCTGCCACGTCATCATGCCAACGCAATTTTCGGAAATCAGCCACGCTGTTGCAGTTTTAGGGTTAGGGTTTCCAGAATTAGGGTTTGCAGGTTTTAGGGTTAGGGTTTTCAGAATTAGGGTTTCAGCAGTTAGGGTTAGGGTTTTCTGCTCTCGGAAAACCACGTCATCACTTTGTGACACTTCTTCTGTTACTTGTTCTTCTTAGGGTTTAGGCTCCCCGGCCACATCTATAAGTTGGCTCCATTCTTTAGGCTTTGACACGTCAGCAGTTTGTTACATCTCCCCTTCTTCAAAGAGAGTGATCGTCCTCGATTACAGCATATCTGCAAAACAACTCAAGTTAGCTCAAAAATTTTCGAGGGTCATTCCGAGGGACAATCAGTTTGCTCTTTTTATTAAGGAGTTAGCTTCTCCTTTCTGCTCTTTTGATCAAGGAATTAGCTTCTCCTTTCGGGTGTTTTGATCAATGAGTTAGCTTCTCCTTTCTGCTCTTTTGATCAAGGAGTTAGCTTCTCCTTTCGTCCAGATCGGAACTCTTGATATTCCGGCGTAGTAAAATTAGCCATCACACCTAGACCGTACTGATCTTTCACGGGTGTCTTGATGCACTAAAATTACATACCTAGGTAATCTCATCCAATTAGGAATATTCAGTAATTGGCACATCACAATGTAACACAAATGCTTACATATGCATGTTACAAGACACAACAAACAACGCCGCTGAGCACTCCCCCGAGACAAACAGTCTGCGGTATGAAGCTACTCAACGACTACCTCGTCACTCCCCCCGCAAATAACCTAAAAAGGTCCGGGCCATGAGCTCAGAGGACTGTACAACCAGACGCTCCCCAGACCACAGTTTGTGTCGCTCGGAGGTTCAAGCATACAACCAAACGCTCCCCAAGCATCGGCCTGCGTCGTTCGGAGGTTTTCTAGCATACAATGAAACGCTCCCCAGGCATCGGCCTGCGTCGTTCCGAGGTTCAATACCAAAACAGTATTTCTCACTTCTCCACCCGGGAGTAAAAATCACCAATCAATGAAACCAGTAATGAAACCAGAGTAACATTTCAAATTGGCACCAAAACAGATTCAAAACAGATACCATCCATTCAAACAGATTCCAAACAGGATCACCAAACAAGATCAAATAGAACTCAAACTTAAAAAGCAATCTCGACATCAGTCGAGCTCGAAAAGTCGACTGACTTTCCATCTTGAAAACTGCAGCAAAAAATAGGGTGAGGTTCCTTCCATGAGGTCGTAGCCGAGCATAGCATGGTCCGTCAGCTCTTGGACAAACAGTGTTTCTTTGGCGGCGATGGTAGTCCCAAGATAGCAATCACACTGGATCTCCTGCTTGTGAAGAGACATCTACTCGGAGATATCGAGAAATTCCAAGTTATAATCTGCTAGGGTTTCCATGGCAAGCATTTCAGGATACCCCACTCTGCCAGAAGTTGCACTCCGAAGGAAGATGTCAGAAACCATATAACTTCGGGCATAAATTTTCTTGAAAGCTTGCCAAGTACTTGGAGTATGCTGCTTGGTAGCTGTAGACATCAACATCAGCATGGCACTGCTTCTGAGAAAAAAAAAACAGTGACTTGAAACAAATTTGGATCCCTCTCTTGCAAGTGATCTTAATTGGCTTATGCCCTGTAAGACAGTGCGGTGGAGACGAGAGCGCGCCCGATGCGCGATGAAGTAAGGGTTTGAGTGTCTAATAAGTCCGGGTTGGAGGGCGAAGATACCTCAAATAAAATTCCAAAAGCTCTGTCTGCTCTTTTGTAGGACCACACGCTTGATGCTCTGATACCACTTTCACAAGGCGGGCACCACGTGCCAATAGAAAAGAACAGACCGAACAGACTTTTACCACTTCAATAACAACTGAATTGAAAGAGAGAGAGACGACGCGTGACATGGAGTGGCAGAATTCCACCCCAGAGAGTATTGGCCCCAAACCTTGGCGCCCCTTTCGGTATTTCTTTATATTGCATCATCAAAGTACAAGCCGGTACTCCAGACTTTGCACCTTCTCCAGGAAGCATGCCAGAGAATGAGCCCCAGCCTCATATTTAAAGGCCCTTGGCCTAAAAAGCAGTTTACATGAAAAGCTTTCAAACTCAAAAGCTGTTGGTCCAAAAAGCAGTTTACATGAAAACTTTCAAACTCAAAAGCTTCTGGTCCAAAAAGCAATGCCAAAAGCTGCCAACGTAAATCACGTAAATCCGTACAGCTTGCCACGTCATCATGCCAGCGCAATTTTCAAAAATCAGCCACGCTGTTGCAGATTTAGGGTTAGGGTTTCCAAAATTAGGGTTTCAGCAGTTAGGGTTAGGGTTTTCTGCTCTCGGGCAACCACGTCATCACTTTGTGACACTTCTTCTGTTACTTGTTCTTCTTAGGGTTTAGGCTCCCCGGCCACATTTGTAAGTTGGCTCCATTCTTTAGGCTTTGACACGTCAGCAGTTTGTTACACATACAAGGATAAATGATCTAATAGTGAAAAAACCCGTGAGATATTCATCTCTCGCTCTCTCTCTCTCTCTCATGTTGTCGTGCGGCTCCACTTTCACAGTGGGAAAATGAAGAACAAGATGCAAATCGGGCCTATTTGAAGGATAAGCTTAACAGTGCATCGACAACAGGATATGCTAACATATTATTCTAGGCAACGCTTTGGTCAATATATATGCTTAATATAGTCCTCTCATGGAATCACAAGAAGTTCATGGTGGGCATCCCATCTGGAATTTCATCACTTTGGAACGTACTGATAACAGGAAAAGCCAATCGAAGGGACATTAAGCCTAACATGTTGTGCGCGCATAATAATGATTCGGCAAATACGTATGCCACATTTTCTGTTTGAGATTATCGTGGTTGATATGCATTCTAAAATATGATGCACTATGGGAAGCAGAATGAGTTCTTGAGGAGTTTAGTGTTGGAAGTGTTACCATTTCGAGATCTTTGGTTATCCAATATCTCCAACATGGCTGGGCAAGAGCTATTGGTGAAACATGATGTACTAAGCAATGCTTTGGTTGACAGGTAAGCCAAGACTCAGGATTTTGTTCACACGGGAAATTGAAGGCAGTCAAGGAGGACGTGTGAATGAAGACTAAACAAGAGTTTTTTCTAAACATAATAACCTTAGGATGTTGAACGCTGCAGCATGAACTGAACGTAAAGAGGATGCCAACTGCATGATAAGTGGAGGCGCTACTGCAGCTCAGTACATTGCATGGGAGTGCCACCGACTGCATGACGAGAGCTAACTGGGAGCTGCTGGCATTATATGCATGAAGGAGAGAGGCGGCTACAAGGAGCTGAGGGTGCCATATCGTACGAGGAGAGAGGCCATAAGCAGCCGGGCAAGAGGAGCGCTATCGAGGGGGCTGAGGGCAACACCGCCCGGAGTCAATCGGCAGGCTCACTCGGGAGCCATCACCTGCGCAGCTAACACGAGAGCGCAAGGGGCCGGAGCCCGCATACAAGATTGAAGGGCGGGGCCGTGAGCAAGCTGAGGAGAGCTGGGGAGCCCGGGCTGCAGATGAGAAAGAAGCCGCCAAGGTGCTGGGGAGCGTTATTGGTTGGAGTAAACGGGACTGTAAGCAAGGAGCCACCAAGAGGTGTGTAAAAGAAGGGGAGGACAAGAGGAGATCAGAGAATCGCCAAGCTCGAGAAAGGGTGGCGAGGGCTGCTATAGGGCCGAGAGGTGCCAAGTCAGAGGAGCTGGGAGGTAATTGCCGAAAGCATAGGAGTATGGTGCACTGAAAAGGCCAAGAGGTGGCGCAACAAAGGGGCGGCTAGAGCTCTTGAAAGGGGGTGCCAAATCAGGGTGATGACTTTCCCTCACGAGATGAAAGTCAAGGGATATGACCTGCATGAAGGGAGGAGCGGCCAGCTGTGTATGAGAGGAGTGCTACAGAAGCAAAGAAAAAGGGGCTATTGCAAGATCTGAGGGGTGATTGCCAAGTAGGGAAATAAGGAGTGCACACGGCACTCGACATACGAAGGAGCTTGCTGGCTACAAATGCCATCATATGAAGTAAGAAGTTCTCATCTGGCTGCTTCATCACCTATTGTACAAGGTCGAATTGAAGCTGATCAACATCGTCAATCTCCCTACTATTGAATTAAATTCTATCATTATCTTTGGTCTCATCTTCGCCAAGATCATTAGTTTGATTTTAATTAAGCCATATCTCTCTCGCATTCGTTAAGTCAAGATCATTTGTTTGATTATCATTACGAGATAATTACTTTCTCTATTGCTCTAAAGCAAGCCTCAAAAGCCTTATAATTCTGGCTCTCAATTATGTATGATTATCTTTCTATTGCTTAATTAAGCCGATTGTTTCTCTTGTTCCCTATCAAGCCCCAGATTTATCACATATCTCACTGTCTTTTGCTTAAAGCTCTATAACATGCTAGCACAAGCTTTGAGTTTTCTCTCTATGAGGGCATTTGTTAATCAAGCCGCTTGAACTGATCCCAAAAAGGAATATCTATGATGATATAGTGCTCATTTGGGTATCTTATTGGCTTTAATCTCTCTGATTCTGCTTCTTCCTTTCTACCACCACCTCTCACAGCCAGAGGCCCCGAGCCTTCCCGGTCCACTTTGTGAACACACATCCCCGGATAGCGTATACTCTTCCAACGCCTTACACGGCGAAAGAAGAGAGATTTCTTAGCTCAGCTTGAGAGAGATATTTCTCAGATGCTCTTGAGCCAAGACTCTAGGGAGGCTTGGCGACTCTTTAGAGAGCTCTCACTCTCTCCAATCAGACATGGACACAATATTCATCCTCTCTATACATAGTAGTAGAGCAATTATCATTGCCGGACCCACCGGAGCCCTTTTCTCCCACTTCTACTTTCTTCATAGTAGAGATGGTGAGGCAAGCCATTGATAGACTACACAGGGAGGGCACAGGATCATGATGGTATAGTGGCAAAGAATTTCATACATGTTATAGATCATATCGATGTTTTGTTGGCCTTTATGTTCAATAGGGCCATGTGTGAGGGGTTTCGTGGAACTTTTGAGTATTGTACCACTACTCAAGTCTGGAGATCCCACCGTGCCAACTAACTATCGCACTATGATTGGCCACTCTTTGGACAAGCTATATGCATCTATACTTCAGCATGAGTTGAGCAAATGGGCAGAAAGAGAGGGTGTACGAGCTTCGGACCAAGCTGGATTCAAGAGGGGATTCTTTACACTTGATCATCATTGGGAGGAGGATTTATTGTAGCTTTGGATTTCAGCAATGCCTTTTACACAGTCTTAGGAGCAAGACTGATATAGAGACTACATGACTTGGGAATCCCACAGGAGCTTGCATGGCAATCTATGAGACAATTATAGGGAGACTGTAACAGACTTGGACACTCCAAGTCAAGAATCTACCGCGACAGCACAAATAACCACTTCAAAACAGTTCACAGTTCACAATTGATTCGACACTGGCCCAACAGAGTTCCGTGCCTAGAGGTATTGGCCCCAAAGACTGGCGCCCCTTTCGGTATTTCTTTTATATTAATCTGTGTTCAAAGTACAAGAGTGCGGGCAGGCGCTCACACTCTGACTCTGTGTCCAGATGCTCTGAGTTGTGAGAGGCTTGCTCACGTATTTAAAGAGTACAAGGGATGCCAAAAGCAGAGCCCCAAAAGCTGAAAATCAAAAGCTTTGAGTATTTTTAAAAGCCTCATAAAAATAAAGCAAAGGCTCTTTCTCTCTTTTTCTCTTATGCTTTAATAAAAATAAAGCAAGAGTCTCTCTCTCAAGCCATAGTTGGCAATAAAAGCAAAACTTTTAAAAATAAAAGCAGAACTTTTAAAAATAAAAGCAGAACTTTTAAAAATAAAAGCAGAACTTTTAAAAATAAAAGCAAAAAGGCTCTTTCTCTCTCTTCTCTTGCTAAATTGCGTAAACTAAAGCAAGTCCAAAAGCTGCCAGCTTTTTGCGTAGCTGAAAAGCTGCCACGTCAGTAGTACGGACGTCCGCAATCTGCGCCGGATTTTACGGAGGTCCATACAGGGCCTGCCACATCATCTTGCCACGTCAGCATGCAGTTTCCGGGAGTAGGTAGCAGAGAGTTTGTGTGTTGTGGGCACGCCATGTCACCAGTTTGTGACATACCCCCCTCTTGAAAGCATTGTAATCGCCCTCGATTACGCCTGCAAAACAGACAGAAGCCATAAACTGTCTTAGCAGACATTGACTGTTAGTACCTACGCACTAGGAACACACATCTAGCACATCTACCAATCGACAATCACATCACACGACATCACAGGACATTACTAGACATCAATGGACATCACATGACAATCAACATTCATTCGGATCTTGGACCATGATTTGTTGGCAATGCAGTTAGCAATCGCATCTAGATCCAATCGGGACGTCATAGATGCCCGATTGACTAACCTCTATTGCAACCATGTCTATTCGAGATCATTTAGACCAAAATGTTGCAGTCATTTCGTCTTTCAGCTCCTGCACTTAAAAACGAGTCAAGAACAAATGAGTTTCATATTCCGGAATTTCATTTCATAAAGTCATACAACAGAATACTGTCAGCTCTCAGTATCCCTGAAGCTTAAAGAGGCATCAGCGACTCTAGTATTCTAAAAATCAAGGCATCTGTTGACAAAGGAGCGGAGTAACCCCCCTCTTGTGCATCCCACTGCACCAGATCTGCGGCCAAGATGAATTCTGGGTTCCATTTGGAATAGACTATGCCTCAAGGTAAAGTTTCACAATCTGAGGAGTATCTGCTAGGTCCTCCTCCTCCAGCCACTTCGCATCCAATGCAGGATAGTTCTTGAATTTAACCAAGAACCGCCTTCTTACTTTACCCTTATTCTTTGTGTCCTTATGTGCCAAAATCTGTTCAGGGACAAGGATCTCCTTGTTTTCCTCCACTTCGGGTTGCTCATCGGGCTCCCCATCTTCGGGCACATCACCTTTAAAAGGTTTCAAGAGACTCACATGAAATGCATTGTGAATCCTCTAAGTGTTCGGCAGTTTTAGTTGGAAGGAGACATCATTGATCTTTTCGGAGATCTGGAAAGTTCCGTAGTATCGCATACTAAGCTTTGGAAAAAGCCTCTCATTTCCTTTCTTCTCTCTCAGGCGTGCTTTCTCAAAACGTAAGAGCACCCAATCATCCTCCTTCAATTTCAAATCGCGACGATGGCGATCCGCTGCCTTTTTCTGTCTTTCTTGAGAGTTCTGCAAAGCCTCGCGGACCTTGGCAAGAGCCGTGTCCAAGTCGCGCGTGTACTCATCAGCTTCAAAAATCTTATCTTTTGTGCTTTAGAAGGGTGGAACCTTGACAACACCTTCAATAATTTCAAATGGCTCCTTCCCTGTCGAAGAGTGTATCGTGTTATTGTAGGCAAATTCCACTAAAGGTAGATACTTTTCCCATTGAGTCTTCTGATCCGAGATATAAGACTTCAATAAATCTAAAACCACTGAATTGGCAATCTCAGATTGCCCGTCAGTCTGCGGGTGGAAAGATGACGAGATCTGCAACCGCGTGTCAATGTTCTCCCGAATTGCCTTCCAGAACAAACTCGTGAATCTAGGGGCCCTCACGGAGACGATCGTCTCAGGCATGCCATGTAATTTGAAAATCTGGGCCACAAGCAGTCTCGCTAAGTGATCCGGCTTGACTGTTTTCTTCACTAAAATGAACTGAGCCTGCTTGCTAAATCTGTCAATAACAGTCAAGATACCACCGTGACCACTCTGCGTTCTCTGGAGAGCAAAAATGAAATCCATTGCAATACTTCCCCAGGGGCGGGTGGGTATGGGAAAAGGCTGTAACAATCTGTGTGCTTTATGCCTGTCAAACTTGACCTTCTGGCATACCAAGCAATTGCGCACAAACTCGTCCACATCCTTCTTGAGTCTTGGCCAAAAGAAGTATCTCTCTACCCCTTTCATGGTGGTAGCAATGCCCCGGTGACCCGTAAAAGGTGGACAGTGACATTCAGTCATAACCTTTTCCCTCAACGGTTGTGTAATGCACAACATGGTTTTCCTCATCAAGTAACCATCCCGAATGGAATATCCCGCTACTGTCTCCCCATCCCGTATCCGTGTGAAAACGTCTGCAAAATCCGTATCTGTGGCATACTGGTCGACCATATCCTTGAAGCTTCTATGATGTATCGCGGAAATAGCCAGAACCAACAGCTTCCGAGATAAAGCATCCGCCACCAAATTCTTCTGTCCCTGAACATGGGCAATCTGGAAGTGAAACTGTGACAAGATGTTCGCCCACCGCATCTGCTTTTACGATAGCTGCTTTTTTGACAAGAAATAGCGTAAACTCTGATGGTCTGTAAAGACAGTAGAATCCGCTCCGAGGTAGTGCCACCACTGAGTAAGAGCATGGATAACCGCCAAAAGCTCTTTCTCATAAATCTGTGCTGTCAATTCCGGCCTTGAGAACAGTCGGCTCTCGTAAGCAATGACATGGCCTTCTTGCATTAAGACCGCACGCAGACTACAACCACAAGCATCACAATATACTTCAAATGACTTCTGCAAGTCCGGCAAAGTCAAAATTGGTCCCGTAGTCAATTTCTCTTTCAAAGTCTGGAAGGCAGTCACCTCTGTGGGTCCCCACGAGAAAGGGACTCCTTTCTGTGCCAAGATATGCAAAGGGAAGCAACCTCTGCAATGAACTGCCTGTAGTACGAACACAGTCCCAAGAAGCTTCGAAATTCATGGACATTCTTCATATCGGGCCAATCACGGATAGTCTCTATCTTGGCCGGATCCATTTGCACTCCTGTAGCTGACACAATGTGTCCCAAAAAGTGTTTCTCTGGGAGGAACAATTCACTTTTCTTCGCATTAATCACTATCTTGTGATCTCGTAATGCCCGAAAGACCTGAAGCAGATGATCTCTATGTCCCGCCTCTTTCTTGGAGAAAACAATGATATCGTCAAAGAAAATACCAACAAATAACGTGTACTCTTGAAAAGTCCTGTCCATCATCCGGTTGAAGGTTGCAGGAGCATTGGTTATGCCAAAGGGCATCACGAAAACTCAAATAACCTAAAAGTTGTCCGAAAGGCTGTCTTGTAGACGTCTCCCGACGCGATTCGGATTTGATGATATCCACTCTTCAAATCAATCCTGCTAAAACACGAGGATCCTTGTAATGTGTCGAGTATAACATCGATCCTAGGAATCGAAAATCTGTTCTTGATGGTGATTTTGTTGAGAGCTCCATAATCGATGCACATTCTCCAAGATCCGTCTTTCTTCAAAACCAACAACACTGGAGAGCAATACGGTAAAGTACCAGGATGAACAAGACCCTTTTCCAAGAGGTCTTTCACTTAATTCATAATCTCTTTGTTCTGTGCTCGACTCACACGGTAAGGTGTGCTTGCAAGTATCAGATCAATGGTATGATCTTTAGGACGAGCAGGTGGTAACTCGCTTGGCACGACCTTTGAGAAGCAATCGGCATGAGTGTGGAGACAATCTTGGCGTTCTTTATCAAGTTCATACATATTTGTCCTACCCTCATCACTCAACTCTTTCAAAAAGATTGAGTACACAAACAGACTAGATTTCATTAATTTAGAAATGGCCGAAGCCGATACAATAGGGACAGACTCGCCCAATGTCAAGTACAATGTTTCTGCCCTTCTCTGTGGTCAGTGTCGCTTTCCTCGCTCGATAGTCGACCACGGCGTTGTTCTTGTGGTACCAGGGAGTTCCCAAGAGGAAATCACAACCTTCCAAAGGCATTATGTAAAAGTCCTCATGTCCCAAATACCCTTGACAATGCTACTAAAGTTTGCCAATGACAAGTGTAATGGCTAAGTCCCTACCGGGTGCCGCTAGAACTGCCTCCGCAAGTGGACCGATCCGACCGGGAGTGATCTCGATCCACACCGCCAATTCCGGTGAAATGAAGTTGGCCTTGGCTCCTCCATCAAAGAATATCAGGGCTTCTTGGTCTTTCACTTTGCCCCAAGCTCGTCAAAGTTCTGTACTCTCGTCCATCGTACTGGGATCGGTACCCATGCAATCGGGAACCAGTCCTGTTTTCATCTTGCCTTTTCTTCCACGGTCCTTAGCTGCTCTCGAACTCTCAGGCCTTTCATCGTCCTTGTCGTTTTGTTCTTTCTGTGCCTTTTTAGGGCACTTCACAGAGACCTGTCCAATTTCTCTGCATCCAAAGCACTTCCCTTCCCTGATGTAGCGAGCTCTCTACTGAGGAGTAAGTTTGGGTCGTGCATCTTTCTTTTCTAGATACCTCTTTCTCTTTCTACTTTCATTTGTCGAAATCTATTCGGCTCTTTGCGTCATGATCTCATCGGTGGGGTAGGTCAAACTGTCACAGTGAATGGCAAAACCCCGTTTCACATGATTCATCAACTCCTGAATAGAAGCTGACTTTTGTTCTAAGCAGTGATCTCGGATCTCTGTAGGTAGACCCAAGGTAAACCGCTCAATTTGTTCCTTGAACGAGATCTTCTTAAATGAAGAGGCAGGTAAAAAAGAGCTCTAGAATCTCTCGCAATAAGCGTCCACTGTATCCTTCTTGGTGATCCGAAGATGGTTCCAAGCAGTTCGTATATCACGTTCATACTCTCGAGTCAGCCAAGAAGAAATAAAAAGCCTCTTGAATTTCAGTCATTTAACTGGTGCAGTCTTGTTTAATAGAAGCGAGGACCACCAAGTTCGGGCATTCCCCTTAAAGTAAGAGGCAGCTCTCCAAATCTTAGAGTGCTCTGAGTAACGCCCTCCCGTGAAAGCGATGTCAAACTGTTGTACAAAAGACAAAGCCTTTGAAGCATCTCTATAACCAGAAAACGTGTCAAATTTAATTGACTTTCCACCTTCCTTAAACTCTCGGACTTTCTTGCTTTTGTCTTCCAGAAAGTCATATTGGTTGGCTTCGTTAAAATTCTTCTTCTTTGCATAAAAGTTGTTGTCATTAGAGTCTGAACTGTCTGAAGACGAGTCCTCTGTAGAACTGTCACTCATGGGGCGAGATTTAGACTTCTTTGCCTTTTTCTTGCCCTTTCTGAAGCGTTGCTTCTTGCTTCGCTTTTTGCCTTTTCTGTCTTCTTCGCTCGAATCAGATGAGCTAGAAGAACTGTCAGAAGAAGAAGAAGAAGAAGAAGAAGAAGTGGATACTCCTTCAAATCGAACACGCTTCTTCCGCTTTCTTGCCTATTCAAAAGTAGACTGACGACCCAAATAACCCGGGAAGTCAGTGCCATTCTTCTGATTTTTGCCGTGCTTTTCAGCTTTGTTCTACGCGTCAAAAAGCTGAGCAATTCATGCATCAACCACCTCTTCTAATTCTTGCTCTGTATACTTCCTGGGGGTAGGAGGTTTCTTGAGAGCGGATTTGGGGGGTGGTTTTGTGGTCTTCTGCCATTGCGTGTGCACCTCATTGAAAGAGGTCTCGCTCATATATTTTGCAAATTTTGGATCCTTTGCAAAATTGAGCATCATCTTTGTTGCGTGGCTGATCAATCGTTGACGCTCCATCTCTTGTCGCTTCGCCAGAGTAGGCCGAGGCGGGCCATACTCCTTGTGTGAATCTTCGTTGTGATCCCCTCCCGGATCTCCGGATGCAGAGGGAGTCGACTAATCCTTGCCTAAAGCCATTGGTGCCGCGGAAAAAAAAATTAGGGATTGGATTTCCCGTAGAAGAGAAATCGGCTGAGCTCTGATACCACTTTAACAGACTTGGACACTCCAAGTCAAGAATCTACCGCGACAACACAAATAACCACTTCAAAACAGTTCATAGTTCACAATTGATTCGACACTCGCCCGACGAAGTTCCGTGCCTAGAGGTATTACCCCCAGAGACTGGCGCCCCTTTCGGTATTTCTTTTATATTAATCTGTGTTCAAAGTACAAGAGTGCAGGCAGGCGCTCACACTTAGACTCTACGTCCAGATGCTCTGAGTTGTGAGAGGCCTGCTCACATATTTAAAGAGTACGAGGGATGCCAAAAGCAGAGCCCCAAAAGCTGAAAATCAAAAGCTTTGAGTATTTTTAAAAGCCTCATAAAAATAAAGCAAAGGCTCTTTCTCTCTTTTTCTCTTATGCTTTAATAAAAATAAAGCAAGAGTCTCTCTCTCAAGCCATAGTTGGCAATAAAAGCAAAACTTTTAAAAATAAAAGCAAAAAAAAAAAAGCAAAAAAAAAAGAAGCAAAAAGGCTCTTTCTCTCTCTTCTGTTGCTAAATTGCGTAAACTAAAGCAAGTCCAAAAGCTGCCAGCTTTTTGCGTAGTTGAAAAGCTGACACGTCAGCAGTACGGACTCCCGCAATCTGTGCTAGATTTTAGGAAAGTCCGTACAAGGCCTGCCACGTCAGCCTATAGTTTCCGAGAGTAGGCAACAAAGAGTTTGTGTGTTGTGGACACGCCATGTCACCAGTTTGTGACATACCCCCCTCTTGAAAGCATTGTAATCGCCCTCGATTACGCCTGCAAAACAGACAGAAGCCATAAACTGTCTTAGCAGACACTGACCGTTAGTACCTACGCACTAGGAACACACATCTAGCACATCTACCAATCGACACTCACATCACACGACATCACAGGACATCAGACATCACATGACATTCAACATTCATTCGGATCTTAGACCATGATTTATCGGCAATGCAGTTAGCAATCGCATCTAGATCCAGTCGGGACCTCATAGATGCCTGGGGCGAGATTGATGAGGGGATATGTAGCATTAGGAGGACTAGAGAGGATATGTTCGCAGATGTAGTTGCACGGTTGTAGCTATTTGACACTTTGGTCACTTCTACCATGCTATATGGGGTGCAGATAATGGGGCCTACCCTGGATCATCATAGTAGATCAAGGCGCACATATGATGGATGGAGACTCATGGTCATACTACTTGTATCCATGCAGGATCTCCAGGAGAATCTAGGCGAAAGCCTGAGTGTCACATGAGATTATCAGAGCTGAGATGAGTCCACCACCGGTTGTAGTGGAGGCTCTTGCTAGATCAATGTCTTTCACTCATAGCACATGGGAGCTCCCATGTGACAGATATGCACGACTAGTGCTTGAGTCATCCCGACAATTGGGCAGCGAGGGTGATACTTCATGTTGCTTGGCACATATATCATCTTTGTTTGAGTTAAATGGATTTAGCATGAACATGCTGCCCCCTTTTCAGTATACCTTGGATGCACCATCCCTCACCCTCAAACATTTAGAGATTAGCAAGATCATTAGACATGATATCATTCAACTTGACACGTGGAGGACTTGGCTATCTCCGTCACATGAGTTGGGGACGAAGATGGCTTATTAGCGAGACCATCTTTTGTGCATGACAAATGATGGGCTTATCTCACGTCCAAGGTATATGGACACCCACCTATCTCATGGCATTAGATGTGTTACTGTTTAGCTACGCACCTCATCTCACTAGTTGGAGATAGAGACTGGCCGATACTGAGGTATACCCCCAAAGGAGAGATTATGCCAGGTTTGCCAGAGAGAGCCAGAGATAGAGGAGCATTATATCTGCAAGTGCACAATATACTACGAGATCCCCAGGCGTTTTCATTGCCTATTCAGAGAGGGCTGTGGCCCCTTATTCCTTATCATGCACTACTATGATCAGAGGTGCCTAGGTCTCTTCTTACTGGAGATCTTAGACTCAGAGAGACTACCTACACATAGAGGATCCATACAAAGGTGTTAGAATTAGTGTCCTATGTTGGCACATAAGCCAAGCTGATCTCTCCTGCTGAGAGCCTCTCCTTGACATAGTGGTAATGCACCTGAATGTGCTTTGTGCGAGCATGAAAAACTGGGTTCCTCGCAACTGCCAATGCGCTCTGACTGTCAGTTTAGTGTTGGCAGTGTCCTGTCCAACACCCAAATCAGCCATAAGGCGTCTGAGCCATACACACTCAACCGTAGCTGTGAAGGCTGCCCTGTACTCAGCCTCACAACTGGAAGTGGCCACAATAGGTTGTTGCTTGCTCAACCATGAGATACATGAACTGCCGAACATGAAACAAAAACCACTTGTGGATACTCGTGTGTCAAAACAATCAGCCCAATCTGAGTCCGAAAAAGCATGTAAATCTGGCGGCAATGATCCCCCCTTGGGATAAAACAAGCCAAGATGTAAAGTGCCACTCAAGCAGCGAAAAATCATCTTGACAGCTTGCCAATGCTTAGACCTTGGGCTATGCATAAATCTGTTGACTTGTGAGACTGCAAATTGAATATCCGGCCTTGTGTTGCATACATAAATGAGGCAGCCAATGACAATTTGGTAAAGAGTGACATCGACAGGACCACCAGCATCATGAAGACTCAATTTGAAACCTGTTTCCATGGGAGTGGCAATAGGTTTGCAATCCTCAAGTCCAAACTTACAGCAATGTCTCTATGTAACTTTTCTGACACAAGGCAATACCTGTAAGGTGCGGCGGAAGTGAATGTTGAACTTTGCTCAAGATGAGCGCTCCAAACTGTGCTCAAGGTTCCTTTTATTTACGGAAGGAAGAGCCTTCCGTTCCTTTAGTGAGAGAGTGCAATGGACACAAACAAAGTGGATAGAAATTGTGAATGAAGGTGCTGAGACTGAGAGATAGAGAGAAGAATACGACATTCGAATGTTGTCAAAACCCTCCTCCGAAGGCCCCACTCTCTATGGCGGGAGCGGTCTACTTATGATTGCAAAAATCTCTACAATGCTTGGACTTGCCGACGATGTTGACGACGACGAGACGGGCTGAAAACTGAACTCTCTAAGGGCTGAAATCTGCAAATCTTTATCTGCTGAATTCTGACTCTATGTCGGTGACGATGTCGATGACGACGATGCGACGACGACGTGCTGAAATCTGCGTTGTTTCCGGGCTGAAACTGCAAACTTCGCTGGATCTAACCGTGCGGCGAGGATCTGCTGCGGGAAGCTGAGATTTGCGAGGTTTGGGGGTTCTACTGCGGAGTCTAATTGCTGAAAACTGAAAACGCTGGTGTGTCTTGATGTTCCGTTGCAGTGAATCTGCTAAATGCCGGGGTTGATCTGCAAACCAAAAACGTTAGGGCTGATTTGGAGTCTTCTGCAAAAACGCTAACCTCCAGTTGTTGCAAATTGCTAACGCTAGGCCTCTGTGGTGTCTTGCTGTGGCCGGGCTGGTCTGCAATGCAAAACGCTGGGGCTGCTCTGCAATGGAGAAAACGCTTGCTGTTCTTGGCTGAAAACGCTAAGTCTCCTGCTGGGGGGGGGGAGGGGGGGTTTCCTTGCTGAGAAGGTGCACTGTTGGATGTCAGGTCCCTGCTGCCTCTTCTGCCAGAAAGTGCTAGCGCTAGGTTTTCTTATATACTTCCTTGCAAAATTGCCCTACCTAGTTTCCAACAAAAGTCACTTAAAAATAACAAGTGAAAAATGTCAAAAATAGGGAAAATAGGTTCTGTGCACTGGAAAATACTCCTAATGGATTCTGATGGTAATGTGATGTGTGCAACCAGAGGATATGCATCTAATCTAAGTGTCTGGACATGCACGGTCTGCGAACAGACTCACAAAAGTGCCAGATCACTTCCTATTCTAAACTGACTTGATTGAACTGAACCTTGGTCATCTTGTAGCTTGACCACGGACACATAGGGTTGGATGTGTCATGTGACATCCTCTCCTTTTCAAAGTGAGATACTGGTACCGAACTGTATGGCATCGAGGGAGATCGCCAACAACTGCCGGAATCCTGGCAAGGACTCTTCGTCGGCCCACTCGATGTGTGGGTCATGCGATACTTGAACTTCTTAAAGGCCGCGCCGTAAGCGACAGTCTTCTGTGGCTCCTTCGATCCTTCATCTTTGTCCATAGTCATGTGTCTACCTTGTTCAAGAATCTTTGAGGCTGAAAATTCCTGAAACCACTTCCAACACAAGAACATGAACATACCCATTCCATGTAAAGTGGCTGGAAAAATTCTAGTCTTTTGAACCAATGCAGATGAACAAAGTGACGAAGTGCCAAACAGTCCATCAAACACATGCAAACAATGGGGTCGAATCTTGAGTTTTTGATCTAAATCAATCAACTGTGGCAAATCACAATGGAAATGCCGATGCTTGAAGCTCAATCCTTGTCCTGCTCTTTCTATGACTGTGTCGAGCCAAGGAAGAGACATGGAATGTGACTTCCTTGAATGCATACTTTTCAGCTTTTCATGAGAAATCCGCATACATCTGTGCTCATTCATGAGTGAATCGTGTTCAATGTACAATATGGCGTGCTTATGAAAAGGGATCTCATAAAGACGCTGACTAAAATACAGGAAACAACCACGAATGAAACACTCAAACAATGCGTGTTGAATCATCATTCGAACACATAATACTTCCTGAGAGGGTTCTTTGGACCTTGACTCGAGAGCCAAGATCGGTTCTTCGTGTTTGATCGAATCTTCCTGTGGGGGTTCTGTGGACCTCGACTCGAGAGCCAAGATCGGTTCTTCATGATTGATCGAATCTGCAATGAGGTTATATTCACTAAAGACAGTATCAACTAACACATCATCCTTGTGAACAATCACATCATCTTCATGCAAATCATCACGCTTGTGAGAAATCACATCTTTATCATGCAAATCAACATGCTTATCATTGTCATTCAAATCATCATACTAGTCATTGTCATCTAAATCATCATGCTCATCATTATCATTCAAATCATCATGCTTATCATCATGCAAATTCCGTGTGTCATGCTTTGGAAAAGAAGAGACGGAGAGAGTCTCCTTCTCCTGATTCTGTTCAAACGGCGCCTGCAGAATTGAAAAGAGTCGCAAGAACTCTTTCATGTGTTGGTCGCTCGTCTTTTTGTACTTTGTTTTCTCGATCAAATTCTGCTTGTCTTTCTTTGGCTTCCAAGCGTGCTTGCTCGTGCTCACGCTCTATGGTTGCCACTCTTTCTTCGTATTCACGATCTATGGCTGCCTCCTTTCTTCGTAGGCCTTTCTTTCTGGTTTTCTTTCTTCGCGTTCTAACTTTCTTTCCATAAACAATTGCTTCAACTCCTCCATAGGAGTTAGTGCAATCCTTGTCGTAGATGGGGAAGGTCGGAAAAACCTCCTGGTGGGGAAATTTCTTCTTCGCCTCTCTCATGCTCATCACCTCCAAGCGAAGTATCCATTTCTCTTCGAGTGATGACCATCCATTGAAGTCGTGGGTTCTTAAGTTCACAAGGAACTTGGGTTCTTGTGGGTCTTGGGTTCTTGAGGTTCTTGAGTTCTTGAGGTTCTTGAGGGTCTTGAGGTTCTTGAGTTCTTCTTTAGCTTGCAATCTGTGTTCGAGAAGGATCTTCTCTTCACCCAAGTTCTGCTCTTTTCCGTGGGCGCACCCCTTGGCAGCCTTGCGCTCACACCAAGGTTGCTTTTTCCCACCTCACGTCGATTGGCCGGCCGGTAAGTGCACGGTCCGCTCTCAATGAGTGAAAAGAGGCACAAGGGGAGGCTGGACAAGCCCTTCTTTCTTAAGATTCCTGTCACTCTTCAAAAACACGATCAGGAATCGACACGCCCAAGAAATCTTGGGTTACGTGCGACCTCAACGAGCAAAAAAAATTCTGTGGAAATATTCAATACTCATGAGGAAATTCCGAACTGTGTTAGAATTGTGCACAAGGATGAGCAAGCACTTGAATGAAGATGGGTTTAGAGGAAACTTCGAGGAAAAATGGATGCTTTCTGAGAAAGCAGGTTGCTTTTTGGGAAAGCATACGCTTTTCCGTTAAGAGGTCTATGTCTGCATTACGTCTGTGCATGTGGTTGCATCCAGGGACGCCTCCGCAAGACTATAAGAAAAGGCTAGTGTTACCTCTTGGGGATACTCTGCAACAGTTTCCTCTCACACAGAGAGCCTCCTCTCTCAACTCTCAGTTAGCCACGTTCTCTCTCTTCTCATGTTTTCTTGCCCAGAGCTCTTGTGAGAGAAGCACAAAGCCTACACAGCTTGCGGCGAAGGTGCAGGGCAGACCATAGAGCTTGTGTGCATCCCTGCGGGGAGTAGACACACTTAGACAAGCGTAGTTGTTAGGAGCAGCGGAAGTGTTTAAGGATTTAGTTTGGATCTAGTACTCTACACAAACACAAGGTTACTTTACTTCACTTGAAAAGAGAAACTGAACTAAACACAATGTGTGTGTGTGTGTGTGAGAGAGAGAGAGAGAGAGAGAGAGAGAGAGAGAGAGAGAGAGAGCATGTCGGGTCCCAACCACTCTCAAGGGCCCCCTTGCTCTATTGCTAGAGCAAGTACTTGCTTCATGTCTTGCACAAAAATGCTGATACAATGATGCTTAATGATGAGATGTTGATGGAAACTTGATGCAGATGCTTGGTATTGCTGAGATACTGAAGGGTTCTGCGGTAGGTGCTAATGGGTACTTGACGTAGATGCTTGGTACTTCGAGTACTTTGGTATTGTTGGTGCTTGGTACTTTGGGTACGGCGACGCTACGGGCTGAATATTGAAAACGCTTGGGGCTGAATGCGGAATCTGATGGTTGAAGCGCTAATCTGTTGCGGTGCTAGGGGCTGATGCTGAATATGAAGAACGCTGGAGAGACGGGGTTGAAAATGCTGGTTGTGGTGAGAAAGCTCTAGTCTTGCTGAGTGCTGCAGGTACTTTTGGTGCTCGGTACTGCGGTCCTGACTTGCCTAGGAAGAGACTCCTAGGTTCACTCATATACCCTCCACAAACCGGGTCGAGCAGCTTTCTGGCTGAACTCCACGATCATGAAAAACAATGCATAAAGGCACTTAATAATTGACTTAAGAGACTTAAGGGGTTGTTCACGCCTACATGCCTACTGACTGTACTGTGCAAGAGAGGGTACGCAACTATGACCAGCCTTGACATGCACGTCCTGCTAGAGGTTCACAAAGTGCCAGGCTAGGTTCTATGCTAGACTAAGACCAACGCTAGACTGTAGCAGAAGCTTGTCCACGTGGCGTAAGTGCAGTGCGCACGTGACAACAGTATCGGCTGCCCGCACAAAATTTCAGCATTCCAACTAATTCTAGAGGCACTTTTCAGCCAAGAAGCACCTTCTACGGGAGTAGATGACAACAAAAACTTCTCCCGTGCAGAAAATTCCAGTAAGCAGAAATAGCCATTCGCGCCTACAGGTAAGATGATTTCAGCCAGTAGGCTTATGAAATCATGCATCTCTATGCACCAAAAAAGTATGTGGGACATGAATAGTGTGTAACAGACTTGGACACTCCCAAGTCAAGAATCTACCGCGACAGCACAAATAACCACTTCAAAACAGTTCACAGTTCACAATTGATTCGACACTGGCTCGGCGGAGTTCCGTGCCTAGAGATATTGGCCCCAAAGACTGGCGCCCCTTTCGGTATTTCTTTTTTTATTTAATCTATGTTCAAAGTACAAGAGTGCGGGTAGGCTCTCACATTCAGACTCTGCGTCCAGATGCTCTGAGTTATGAGGCCCTGCCTGCTTATTTAAAAGTACAAGGGATGCCTGCTGCACCGGTTCTGCTGCACCATTTTGGGAGTGTGTCTGTGTGTGTTAGGGTTTTCCACGTCACCAGTTTGTGACATACGCCCCTCTTGAAAGCATTGTAATCGCCTTCGATTACGCCTGCAAAACAAATAGAAGCCATAAACTATCTTAGCAGACACTGAGTGTTAGTACCTACGCACTAGGAACACACATCTAGCACATGTACCAATCGACAATCACATCACACGACATCACAGGACATCACTAGACATCACAGGACATCACATGACATTCAACATTCAATCGGATCTTAGACCATGATTTATCGGCAACGAGTTAGCACTTGCATCTAGATCCACTCAGGACCTCATAGGTGCCGATTGACTAACCCCTATTGCAACCATGTCTATTCGAGATCATTTAGACCAAAATGCTGTAGTCATTTCGTCTATCAATTCGTGCACTTAAAAACAAGTCAAGAACAAATTAGTTTCATATTCCGGAATTCCATTTCATAAAGTCATATAGCAGAATACTGTCAGCTCTCAGTATCCCTGAAGCTCAAAGAGACATCAGTGACTCTAGTATTCAAGATTCGAGGCATCTGTTGACATAGGAGCGGAGTAACTCCCCTCGCGTGCATTTATTGCACCAGATCTGCGGCCAAGCTGAACTCTAGGTTCCATTTGGAATAGACTATGCTAAACCAAAAGCTTCAAGGTAAAGTTTCACAATCTGAGGAGTATCTGCTAGGTCCTCCTCCTCCATCCACTTCGCATCCAATGCAGAATAGTCCTTGAATTTAACCAAGAACTGCCTTCTGACTTTACCCTTATTCTTTCTGTCCTTATGTGCCAAAATCTGTTCAGGAACAAGGATCTCCTCGTCTTCCTCCACTTCGGTTTGCTCATCGGGCTCCCCATCTTCGGGCACATCACCTTTTAAAGGTTTCAAGAGACTCACATGAAATGCATTGTGAATCCTCCAAGTGTCAGGCAGTTTCAGTCGGAAGGAGACATCATTGATCTTTTCGGAGATCTGGAAAGGTCCGTAGTATCTCATACTAAGCTTTGGAAAAAGCCTCTCCTTTCCCTTTTTCTTTCTCAGGCGTGCCTTCTTGAAACGTAAGAGCACCCGATCATCCTCGTTCAATTTCAAATCGCGACGATGGCGATCCGCTGCCTTTTTCTCTCTTTCTTGAGATTTTTGCAATGCCTCGCGGACCTTGGCAAAAGCCGTGTCCAAGTCGCGCGTGTACTCATCTCCTTCAAAAATCTAATCTTTCGTGCTTAGGAAGGGTGGAACCTTCGCAACACCTTCAATAATCTCAAATGAGGCCTTCCCTGTCGAAGAGTGTATCGTGTTGTTGTAGGCAAATTCCACCAAAGGTACTACTTTTCCCATTGAGTCTTCTTATCCGAGATATAAGACTTCAATAAATCGAAAACCATTGAATTAGAAATCTCAGATTGCCTGTCAGTCTGCGGGTGGAAAGATGACGAGAACTGCAACCGCGTGCCAATGTTCTCCCAAATTGCCTTTCAAAACAAACTCGTAAATTTGGGGTCCCTGTTGGAGACAATCGTCTCAGGCATGCCATGTAACCTGAAAATCTGGGCCACAAACAGTCTCGCTAAGTGATTCGGCTTGACTGTTTTTTTCATTGGAAGACCCATAAAAGGTGGACAATGGCATTCGGTCATAACCTTTTCCCTCAACGGCTGTGTAACGCACAACATGGTTTTCCTCATCAAGTAGCCATCCCGAATGGAATATCCCGCTACTGTCTCCCCATCCCGTATCCGTGTGAAAATGTCTGCAAAATCCGTATCCGTGGCATACTGATCGACCATATCCTTGAAGATTCTATGGTGAATCGTGGAAATAGCCAGATGTAACAGACTTGGACACTCCAAGTCAAGAATCTAACGCGACAACAGCAAATAACCAATTCAAAACAGTTCACAGTTCACAATTGATTCAACACTGGCCCGGCGGAGTTCCGTGCCTAGAGATATTGGCCCCAAAGACTGGCGCCCCTTTCGCTATTTCTCTTTGTATTAATCTGAGTTCAAAGTACAAGAGTGTGGGCAGGCGCTCACACTCAGACTCTGCGTCCAGATGCTCTGAGTTGTGAGAGGCCTGCTCACATAGTTAAAGTTACAAGGGATTCCAAGAGCAGAGCCCCAAAAACTAAAAATCAAAAGCTCAAAAGCTTTGTAAAAATAAAGCAAGAGTTTCTCTTTCTCTCTCTCTCTCTCTCTCTCTCTCTCTCTCTCTCTCGCTTAATAAAGCAAAGAGGCTTTCTCTCTCTCAAATTGCGTGGAAAAAGCAATGCCCAAAAACTGCGCCAGAACTGCTTTCCGAAAATTTTGCCGCAAATCCCGAAGGCATCCGTACAGCTGCCACGTGTCAGCCTGCCACGTCAGCAAATCAGTTAGGGTTTCCCACCAAATTAGGGTTTCTGATTTTCTGCAGTTAGGGTTAGGGTTTCAGCAAATTAGGGTTAGGGTTTCTAGCAGAGGGTGTGTGTGTATAGTGGGCAGGCACGTCATCACTTTGTGACATACCCCCTCTTGAAAAGCATTGTAATCGCTCTCGATTACGCTTGCAAAACAGACAGAGGCCATAAACTGTCTTAGCAGACACTGACTGTTAGTAGCGATGCACTAGGAACACACACCTAGCACATGTACCAATCGATAGTCACATCACACGACATCACTCGACATCACAGGACATCACATGACATTCAACATTCATTCGGATCTTAGACCATGATTTATCGGCAATGTAGCTAGCAATCGCATCTAGATCCAGTCGGGACCTCATAGATGTCCGATTGACTAACCCCTATTGCAACCATGTCTATTTGAGATCAATTAGACCAAAATGCTGCAGTCATTTCGTCTACCAGTTCCTGCACTTAAAAATAAGTCAAGAACAAATCAGTTTCATATTTAGGAATTCCATTTTATAAACTCATACAGCAGAATATTGTTAGCTCTTAGTATCCTTGAAGCTCAAAGAGACATCAATGACTCTAGTATTCTAAAATCAAGGCATCTGTTGACAAAGGAGCGGAGTAACTCCCCTCTTGTGCATCCCACTGCACCAGATTTGCGGCCAAGCTGAATTCTGGGTTCCATTTGGAATAGACTAAGCTAAACCAAAAGCTTCAAGGTAAAGGTTCACAATCTGAGGAGTATTTGCTAGGTCCTCCTCCTGCATCCACTTTGCATCCAATGCAGGATAGTTCTTGAATTTAACCAAGAACCGCCTTCTTACTGTACCCTTATTCTTTGTGTCCTTATGTGCCAAAATCTATTCAGGAACAAGGATCTCCTCGTTTTCTTCCACTTGAGGTTGCTCATCGGGCTCCCCATCTTCGAGCACATCACCTTTGAAAGGTTTCAAGAGACTTACATAAAATGCATTGTGAATCCTCCACGTGTCAGGCAGTTTCAGTCGGAAGGAGACATCATTGATCTTTTCGGAGATTTGGAAAGGTTCGTAGTATCGCATACTAAGCTTTGGAAAAAACCTCTCCTTTCCCTTCTTCTTTCTCAGGTGTGCATTCTCAAAACGTAAGAGCACCCAATCATCCTCCTTCAATTTCAAATCGCGACGATGGCGATCCGCTGCCTTTTTCTCGTTCTTGAGATTTTTGCAAAGCCTCGCGGACTTTGGCAAAAGCCGTATCTAAGTCGCGCGTGTTTTCATCCGCTTCAAAAATCTTATCTTTTGTGCTTAGGAAGGGTGGAACCTTCGCATCACCTTCAACAATCTCAAATGGCGCCTTCCCCGTCGAAGAGTGTATCGTGTTATTGTAGGCAAATTCCAGCAAAGGTAGATACTTTTCCCATTGAGTGTTCTGATCAAAGATATAAGACTTCAATAAATCTAAAACCACTGAATTGGCAATCTCAGATTGCCCGTTAGTTTGCGTGTGGAAAGATGACGAGAACTGCAACCGCGTGCCAATGTTCTCCCAAATTGCCTTCCAAAACAAACTCGTAAATCTGGGGTCCCTGTCGGAGACAATCGTCTCAAGCATGCCATGTAATCTGAAAATCTGGGCCACAAACAGTCTATCCCGGCTTGACTGTTTTCTTCACTGGAATGAAATGAGCCTACTTGCTAAATCTGTCAATAACAATCTAGATACCATCGTGACCACTCTGTGTTCTCGGGAGATAAAAAATGAAGTCCATTGCAATACTTTCCCAAGGGCGGGTGGGTATGGGCAAAGACTGTAACAATCCCTGTGCTTTATGCCTGTCAAACTTGACCTTCTGGCATACCAAGCACCTGCGCACAAACTCTTCCACATCGTTTTTGAGTCTCGGCCAAAAGAAGTATCTCTCTACCCCTTTCATGGTGGTAGCAATGCCGCAGTGACCCATAAAAGGTGGACAGTGGCATTCAGTCATAACCTTTTCCCTCAACGGCTGTGTAATGCACAACATGGTTCTCCTCATCAAGTAGCCATCCTGAATGGAATATCCCGCTACTTTCTCCCCATCCCGTATCCGTGTGTCTGCAAAATCCAAATCTATTGCGTACTCGTCGACCATATCCTTGAAGCTCCTATCATGTATCACGGAAATAGCCAGAACCAACGGCTTCCCAGACAAAGCATCTGCCACCACATTCTTCTGTCCCTGAACATGGACGATCTGGAAGTGAAACTGTGACAAGATGTTCGCCCACCACGTCTGCTTTTCCAATAGCTGCTTCTGTGACAAGAAGTAGCGTAAACTCTGATGATCTGTAAAGACAGTAAAATCCGCTCCGAGTAGGTAATGCTGCCACTGAATAAGAGCATGGATAACTGCCAAAATCTCTCTCTCATAAATCTGTACTGTCATTTCCGGCCTTGAGAACAATCGGCTCTCGTAAGCAATGACATGGCCTTCTTGCATTAAGACTGCACCCGCACCCAGACTATGACCACAAGCATCACAATATACATCAAACGACTTCTGCAAATCCGGCAAAGTCAAAACTGGTCCCGTAGTCAATTTCTCTTTCAAAGTCTGAAATGCAGTCACCTCTGCGGGTCCCCACGAGAAAAGGACTCCTTTCTGTGTCAAGATATGCAAAGGGGAAGCAACCTCTGCAAACTTTCGAATGAACCGCATGTAGTACTAACACAATCCCAAGAAGCTTCTAACTTCATGGACATTCTTCAAATCAGGCCAATCACGGATAGTCTCTATCTTGGCCGGATCCATTTGCACTCTTGCTACTGACACAATGTGTCCAAAAAAGTGTAATCTCTGGTAGGAAAAATTCACTTTTCTTCGCATTAATCACTAACTTGTGATCTTGTAATGCCTGAAAGACCTGAAGCAGATGATCTCTTTGTTCTGCGTCATTCTCGGAGAAAACAATGATATCGTCAAAGAAAGTGCCAACAAATAGCCTGCACTCTCGAAAAATCCTGTCCATCATCCCGTTAAATGTCGCAGGAGCATTGGTTAGGCCAAAGGCATCTCCAAAAACTCAAATAACCTAAAAGTCGTCCGAAAGGCTGTTTTGTAGAAGTCTCTCGGCACGATTCAGATCTGATGATATTTACTCTTCAAATCAATCTTGCTAAAACACGAGGATCCTTGTAATCTGTCGAGTATATCATCGATCCTAGGAATCAAAAATCTGTTGTTGATGGTGATTTTGTTGAGAGCTCTATAATCGATGTACATTCTCCAAGATCTGTCTTTCTTCAAAACCAACTAACACTGGAGAGCAATATGGTGAAGTACTAGGCTGGACAAGACCCTTTTCCAAGAGGTCTTTCACTTGGTTCATAATCTCTTCGTTCTGTGCTCGGCTAACGCGGTAAGGTGGCCGGTTCGGTGGCATGCTTCTAGATATCAGATCAATGGTATGATCTTCAGGACGAGCAGGTGGTAACTCGCCTGGCAGGCCGTCTGAGAAGCAATCGGTATGAGTGTGGAGGAAAATCTTGGCGTTCTTTTGTTCAGGTCAAAACATATTCGATCTTCATCCATCGTTCAGTTCTCTCCCAAAAAAAAGTGAGTAAAGAAACTGAAATTCATCAAGTACAATCTCTGAGCCATTCATCTGTCAAAGTCGCATTCTTGGCCCGGTAGTCAACCACGGCGTTGTTGTTGTGGTACCAACGGATTTCGAGTAGAACGTCACAACCTTCCAAGGCAAATACGTAAAACTCCTCGTGCCCTAAACACCCCTGTCATTGCAAACGAAGTTTGCCAATGCTCGGTGTAATGGCAACATCCCTTCCGGGTGCCACTCGAACTCGCCTGTGGCCTCAGCCTGTCGGGCGTAATTCCAAAACAAGCCGCCAATTTAAGAAGTTGGCCTTGGCTCCCTCAAAAGAGCTTTCTAATCTTTCCCTTTGCCCTAAAAGCGGCAAAGTTTGTACTTTCATTCATTTAATTTGGTTCGGGTGCCACACAATGTGGTACCAATCCTGCTTGTTATCTGCCTTTTCTGCCACGTCCCTCAGCTGCTTTATAACTTTCTGGCCTTTCTTCATCCTGTTCATTCGGTGCCTGGTTAGGGCACTTCGCGGAGATATGTCCAGTTTCCCCCGCATCCAAAGCACTTCCCCTCCCTGATGAAGCGAGCTCGCTCCTGAGCAGTAAGCTTGGGTCATGCATCTTTCTTTTCTAGGTTGCTCTTCCTCTTTCTACTTTCATTTGTCGAAGTCTGTTCGGCTCTTTGTGTCATGACCTCATCGGTGGGGTAGGTCAAACTGCCAGAGTGAATGTCAAAACCCCGTTTCGCATGACTCATCAACTCTTGAATAGAAGATGACTTTTGTTCCAAGCAGTGATAAGCAGTGATCTTGGATCTTTGTAGGTAGACCCAAGGTAAACCGCTCAATCTGTTCCTTGAACGAGATCTTCTTACATGAAGAGGCGGGTAGAAAAGAGCTCCAGAATCTCTCGCAATAAACGTCCACTGTATCCTTCTTGGTCATCCGAAGATGGTTCCAAGCAGTTCGTATATCCCGTTCATACTTTTGAGTCAGCCAAGAAGAAATAAAAAGCCTCTTGGATTTCAGCCATTTAACTGTCGCAATCTTGCTTAATAGAAGCGTGGACCACCAAGTTCGAGCATTCCTCTTAAAGTAAGAGGCAGCTCTCCGAATCTTACAGTGCTCTGAGTAACGACCTCCTGCGAAAGCAATGTCAAACTGCTGTACAAAAGAGAGAGCCTTCGAAGCATCTCTATATCCAGAAAACGTGTCAAATTTAATTGACTGTCCACTTTCCCTAAACTCTCGGACTTTCTTGCTTTTGTCTTCGAGAAAGTCATACTGGTTGGCTTTGTAAAAGTTCTTCTTCTTTGCATAAAACTTGCTCTCATTAGAGTCTGAACTGTCTGTACACGAGTCCTCTGTAGAACTTTCACTCATGGGGCGAGATTTAGACTTCTTTGTCTTTTTCTTGCCCTTTCCGAAGCGTTGCTTCTTGCTTCGCTTTTTGCCTTTTCGGTCTTCTTTGCTCGAGTCAGATGAGCTAGAAGAACTATCGGAAGAAGAAGAAGAAGAAGAACTGGGTACTCCTTCAAATCGAACACGCTTCTTCTGCTTTCTTGCTTTTTCAAAAGTAGACTAACGACCCAAATAACCTGGGAAGTCAGTGCCTTTCTTCTGCTTTTTGCCGTGCTTTTAAGCTTTGTTTTGCGTGTCAAAAAGCTGTGCAATTCGCGCATCAACCACCTCTTCTAATTCCTTCTCTGAATACTTCTTGTGAGCAGAAGGTTTCTTGAGAGCAGGTTTTGGGGGTGGTGTTGTGGTTTTTTGCCACTGCGCGTGCACCTCCTGGAAAGAAGTCTTGCTCATATATTTTGCAAATTTTGGGTCCTTCGCAAAATTGAGCATCATCTTTGTTGCATCGCCGATCAATTGACGACGCTCCATCTCTCGACGCTCTGCCTGAGTAGGCTGAGGCGGGCCATACTTCTTGCCGGAATCTTCGTTGTGATCCCTTCCCACATCTCCGGATGCAGAGGGAGTCGACTGATCTTTGCTTGAAGCCATAGGTGCCGCGGAAAAAAAATTAGGATCGGATTTTCCGTAGAAGAGAAATCGGCCGTGCTCTGATACCACTATAACAGACTTGGACACTCCAAGTTAAGAATCTACCGTGACAACACCAAATAACCAATTCAAAACAGTTCACAGTTCACAATTGATTCAACACTGGCCCGACGGAGTTTCGTGCCTAGAGATATTGACCCCATAGACCGGCGCCCCTTTCGGTATTTCTTTTCGTATTAATTTGAGTTCAAAGTACAAGAGTGCGGGCAGGCGCTCATACTCAAACTTTGCATCAAGATGCTTTGAGTTGTGAGAGGCGTGCTCACATATTTAAAGTTACAAGGGATGCCAAAAGCAGAGCCCCAAAAGCTGAAAATCAAAAGCTCAAAAGCTTTGTAAAAATAAAGCAGAAGTTTCTCTTTCTCTCTCTCTCTCTCTCTTGCTAAAATAAAGCAAAGAGGCTTTCTCCCTCTCTCTCTCTCTTGCTTAATAAAGCAAAGAGGCTTTCTCTCTCTCTCTCAAATTGCGTGGAAAAAGCAATGCCCAAAAACTGCCGCAAGAACTGCTTTTCGGAAATTCCGCCCAAAATCACGGAGGCATCCGTACAGCTGCCACGTGTCAGCCCGCCACGACGCACGTCAGAAAATCAGTTAGGGTTTCCCAGCAAATCAGGGTTTTTGATTTTCTGCAGTTAGGGTTAGGGTTTCAGCAAATTAGGGTTAGGGTTTTCAGCAATTAGGGCTTCCAGTAGAGGGTGTGTGTGTAAAGCAGGCAGCACGTCATCACTTTGTGACACCAGAACCAACGGCTTCCGAGACAAAGCATCTACCACCAAATTCTTCTGTCCCTACACATGGACAATGTGGAACTGAAACTGTGACAAGATGTTTGCCCACCGCATCTGCTTCTTTGATAGCTGCTTCTGTGACAAGAAGTAGCGTAAACTCTGATGGTCTGTAAAAACAGTAAAATCCGCTTCGAGTAGGTAGTGCCGCCACTGAGTAAGAGCATGGATAACTGCCAAAATCTCTTTCTCATAAATTTGTGCTGTCAATTCCTGCCTTGAGAACAATCGGCTCTCGTAAGCAATGACATGGCCTTCTTGCATTAAGACCGCACCCAGACTACGATCACAAGCATCACAATATACTTCAAATGACTTCTGCAAGTCCCGCAAAGTCAAAACAGGTCCCGTAGTCAATTTTTCTTTCAAAGTTTGAAAAGCAGTCACCTTTGTGGGTCCCCACGAGAAAGGGACTCCTTTCTGAGTCAAGATATGCAAAGGGGAAGCAACCTGTGCAAACTTTCGAATGAACCGCCTGTAGTACGAACACAATCCCAAGAAGCTTCTAACTTCATGGACATTCTTCAAATCAAGCCAATCACAGATAGTCTCTATCTTGGCCGGATCCATTTGCATTCCTGCCGCTAACACAATGTGTCCAAAAAAGTGTATCTCTGGTAGGAAAAATCCCCTTTTCTTCGCATTAATCACTAACTTGTGATCTCGTAATGCCTGAAAGACCTGAAGCAGATGATCTCTATGTTCTACCTCATTCTCGGAGAAAACAATGATATTGTCAAAGAAAGTGCCAACAAATAGCTTGTACTCTTGAAAAATCCTGTCCATCATCCGGTTAAATGTCGCAGGAGCATTGGTTAGGCCAAAGGCATCACCAAAAACTCAAATAACCTAAAAGTCGTTCGAAAGGCTGTTTTGTAGACGTCTCCCGGCGCGATTCGGATCTGATGATATTTACTCTTCAAATCAATCCTGCTAAAACACGAGGATCCCTGTAATCTGTCGAGTATATCATCGATTCTAGGAATCGGAAATCTGTTCTTGATGGTGATTTTGTTGAGAGCTCTATAATCGATGCACATTCTCCAAGGTCCGTCTTTCTTCAAAACCAACAACACAGGAGAGCAGTACGATGAAGTCATTCGATTGGGAGTAATCTCGAGAGGCGCCGCCAATTCCAGTGAAATGAAGTTGGCCTTTGCTCCTCCATCAAAGTTCTGTACCCTCGTCCATCGTGCCGGGATCGGTACCCACGCAATCTGGAACCAGTCCTGTTTTCATCTTGCCTTTTCGTCCACGGTCCTCAGTTGCTCTCGAACTCTCAAGCCTTTCGTCTTCCTCGTTGTTCTGTTCTTTCTATGCCTTTTTAGGGCACTTCGCGGAGATATGTCCAGTTTTCCCGCATCCAAAGCACTTCCCTTCCCTGATGTAGCGAGCTCTCTCTTGAGCAGTGAGTTTGGGTCGTGCATCTTTCTTTTCTGGGTTGGTCTTCCTCTTTCTACTTTCATTTGTCGAAGTCTATTCGACTCTTTGTGTCATGATCTCATCGGTGGGGTAGGTCAAATTGCCAGAGTGAATAGCAAAACCTTGTTTCGCATGACTCATTAACTCCTGAATGGAAGTTGACTTTTGTTCCAAGCACAGATCTCTGATCACTGTAGGAAGACCCAAGGTAAACCGCTCAATCTGTTCTTTGAACGAGGTCTTCTTAAGTGAATAGGGGGGTAGAAAAGAGCTCCGAATCTCTCGCAATAAGCGTTTGCTGTATCCTTCTTGGTCATTCGAAGATGGTTTCAGCAGTTCGTATATCGCGTTCATACTCTCGAGTCAGCCAAGAAGAAATAAAAAGCCTCTTGAATTTCAGCCATTTAACTGGCGCAGTCTTGTTTAATAGAAGTGTGGACCACCAAGTTCGAGCATTCCCCTTAAAATAAGAGGCAGCTCTCCGAATCTTAGAGTGCTCTGAGTAACGCCCTCCCGCAAAAGCGATGTCAAATTGTTGTACAAAAGACAAAGCCTTCGAAGCATCTCTATATCCAAAAAACGTGTCAAATTTAATTGACTGTCCACCTTCCTTAAACTCTCGGACTTTCTTGCTTTTGTCTTCCAGAAAGTCATACTGATTGGCTTTATAAAAATTCTTCTTCTTTGCATAAAAGTTGCTGTCATCAAAGTCCGAACTGTCTGTAGATGAATCCTATGTAGGACTATCACTCACGGGGCGAGATTTTGACTTCTTTGCCTTTTTCTTGCCCTTTCTGAAGCGTTGCTTCTTGCTTCGCTTTTTGCCTTTTCTATCTTCTTCGCTCGAGTCAAATGAGCTAGAAGAACTGTCAGAAGAAGAAGAAGAAGAAGAAGAAGAAGAAGAAGAAGAACTGGGTATTCCTTCAGATCGAACACGCTTTTGTTTCTTTGCCTTTTCAAACGTAGACTGGCGACCCAAATAACCCGGGAAGTCAGTGCCTTTTTTCTGCTTTTTGTCGTGCTTTTTAACTTTGTTTTGCGCGCCAAAAAGCTGTGCAGTTCATGCATCAACCACCTCTTCTAATTCTTTCTCTGTATACTTCCTGGGAGTAGGAGGTTTCTTGTGAGCGGGTTTGGGGGTTGGTTTTGTGGTCTTCTGCCACTGCGTGTGCACCTCATCGAAAGAGGTCTCGCTCATATATTTTGCAAATTTTGGATCCTTCGCAAAATTGAGCATCATCTTTGTTGTGTCGCCGATCAATCTTGACGCTTCATCTCTCGACGCTCCGCCGGAGTAGGCCGAGGCGGGCCATACTCGCGTGAATCTTCGTTGTGATCCCTTCCTGCATCTCCGGATGCAGAGGGAGTCGACTGATCCTTGCTTGAAGCCATAGGTGCCGCGGAAAAAAAATTAGGGATCGGATTTCCCGTAGAAGAGAAATCGGCCTTGCTCTGATACCACTGTAATAGACTTGGACACTCCAAGTCAAGAATCTACCACGACAACACAAATAACCACTTCAAAACAGTTCACAGTTCACAATCGATTCGACACTGGCCTGCCGGCGGAGTTCCGTGCCTAGATATATTGGCCCCAAAGATTGGCGCCCCTTTCGGTATTTCTTTTTTTATTAATCTGAGTTCAAAGTACAAGAGTGCGGGTAGGCGCTCACATTCAGACAATGCGTCCAGATGCTCTGAGTTATGAGGCCCTGCCTGCTTATTTAAAAGTACAAAGGATGCCAAAAGTAGAGCCCCAAAAGCTGGTCAAATCAAAAGCTTTTAAAAATAAGGTAAAAGCTTTCTCTCTGTATCTCCTTGCGTAAATAAAGCAGTTCAAAAGCTGCCCAAATCTACTATAAAAAGCACCGCCATCTGCGTCGGAAATCACGCCGTGATTTGCGGGCTGCCACGTCAGCAGACTGGACGGAATTGCCACGTCAGCAGAATTTCCACGTTTCACGTGGCTGCCCTGTTGCACCGGTTCTGCTGCCCCATTTAGGGAGTGTGTCTGTGTGTGTTAGGGTTTGCCACGTCACCGGTTTGTGACACAATGTCACAAATTACTGACATGTCAAGTGACTGAAGAACGGAGCCGACTTGCAGATCCTGGCCGAGGGGCCTAAATTCTAGAAAAAGCAGCACATAAGAAGTTTTACCAACTTGCGAAGTCTTGCCGAGTGGCCTATTTTTTAAAAACGAGTTCCCACCAACTTACGGGATGTCACAAACGGCTGACGTGTCAAGCCACTAAAGAATGGAGCCAACCTGCAAATCCCGGTTGAGGGGCCTAAACCCTAAAAAGAAGCAACAGAAGAAGTAAAAGTTCCACCAACTTTTGGGACCCCGTCCGAAGGGGCCTAGAGGACCTAAAGGCATTAAAATAATGCAGGACCACATGCACACACTCACTTGCGTAAAGGCTGATGACATGGCAAAGCTGTACGGAATCCCAGATTTCACGCTGACATGCTGACGTGGCAGCTCTACGGATTATCGTGATTTCCGTTGACAATGCCACATGGCAGTTGTACGGATTTTCGCAAAATGCATTGCTTGCTTTTGGGTGCCAGCTTTTGAGCCAGTTGCTTTTGAGTTTAAGGCTTTTCATGTATTTGTTGTTCATGGCCAAGGGCCTTCAAATTATGTGTAGAGGGCTCATTCTATGGCACGCTTCAGTATGAAGTTGCAGAGGGTGGAGTACCGGCATTGTATTGAGTTCAAGCAATATAAAGAAATACCAAAAGGGGCGCCAAGGTTTGGGGCCAGTGCTCGCTTGGGGTGGAATTTCGCCACTTCCCGTCTCGTGTTGTTTCTCTTTCAGTTCAGTTGTTATTGAAGTGATGTCTCTCTCCCTCTCAAGGCACACATCGACGAAGATATTGGGATGAGAAAGAGTTACAAAAGCTTATGACCATGAGTTTTTTCATTTCTATCTAGTTAGAGGTTAAGTTAGGATGATAAATTTCATATTTGTACATTTTATGATGAGATATCATCATCAGCTATACCTTGATTGGTCTCATGGGCCACCTTGGCCTTTAAGAGATGTTAATAAACATTTCTTTCTCCTCTCTCTCTCTCTCTCTCTCTCTCTCTCTCTCTCTCGCTGCAGACTGAGTGAGAATCGTCCAGGAACAGAATTTTGTACTTTTATGGAAAGGATCTTGAGTTCTGTCCCTATATTGTTTGCAGATTTTTGCCGTTAACCATCTGCAACCTGAGAATTTTACATGGTTTTGTTCTGAAAACTTTGTCCTCTCTTCCTCTGTTTATTCTCTTAATTTTAAGTTCTCGTTTGTTTTGAGCTTTTTCATGTCAATGTATGTTGTTATGTATGTAGGTATATACTTGATAACCATGTGCACGTGCAAATGGAGCTTCTTTTCTTGTATAAATTCATGATTTGGCTTTACATTTCTTGTAGGCAGAAGAGCCCGAGGAAGGAGAGGAACCGAGTGGCAATATTGAGAAAAATGAGGAGTGGACAATGCCATCAAGTGATGAGCTTGGAAAGTTGGAGGGATGGGTGCATCAAAACCCTCATATCAAAAAGCAAGGGAGATGTGCACTGTATGTTCCAGAGCCGGCATCAGATGGTGAGAGTGAAGAGGAGGCTGAAGAAGAGACTCCAAAAGCTGAAGACAAAGAAGAACCTGAGCATAGCCCAGAAATGCTGAGCTCGGTTGAGAATGATGAGGATTTAAGTACAAGCTCGAGATCATGGTCGATTTCATTCAGCTCCAGTCTTAGAAACTTGAAGCATCAAGTTGTTTGCTTGAGATCGCTGCTGTGGCCAGGAGCTTACACGGTCGCTACCAAGGATGGATATAGCAATATATACATTGGATGGGCGGTGAAAAATAGTCCATTCCAACCACCACTCCCACCTGAGGTGCAGAAAGAGTACGAGGGAGAGCTGGTTGAGTCTTTGGAGCTACCTCCAATTCCAGAGCCTCAGGTACATGAAGAGCCAAGTGAGAGTGAGGCAGAGCACGGCGACCCCGAGGAAGAAGAGGAAGAGTAATTTCTGCTTTCTTTGACCTAATCTCTCTCTGTGGGCAGAAAGGCGAGTCTCATTCATGTTGTTTGCCTCATACAATCCTGAAAGTATGCGCAATCTTGGATGTATAAATTTCATGAGTTAAGGTTACAAAGAGTTGCTTGCCTCATTGAAGATGCCATAGTGAATGTGTTAATCTCTAGTTTGTGACCAAAATGTGTGACAGGTTTTGATATTGAGAGGTCCATCAGCCATGTTCACTTATTTACAATGTTCTACCTTGATTATGAACAAAATTTCCTTTGCCAATGCTTTGTTCTCGACGTGTGTACGTGTTTTCGCAAAAGACAACTCAACTGCTCAAAAATGGGTTGCAACTGTCTAATGGGTGGAAGAAGGCAACTCAAGGCGGTCACTTTTCATAATGTGTATCATATCACGTGAGTTAATCAAGGAGGATTATTTATAGTGACAAATGTATACATTAGAGGGGGGTGGAGGTTTTTTTTGACTAGGCCCATATTGTAAGTACAACACATATGTCAAAGGGGGGTGGTTTTTAAAATAGGCTCATATCATAAATATAACATGTTGGGGTATTATTAATAAACTCTTGAACGCAAGTGATACATGAATATTTTAATGAGGGAATTGAGTGGGTTCCAAAGTGGATTGTACAAATAGAGACAAAAGAACAAAGCATTGAATGAAATCATCAAGTTTTACAATGTTGATGTTAGTTAAAGGCAAAGCTGTATGACAAGCTTTTGGATGGTGAAGTATACAATCTTGTCGAGTTGTTGTGGTTGGAGGCATAGTGGTAGGTTCTCTCTCATGGAGAGCCCTTAGTCATGTATCATCCTCTCTTATGTTTTTCATCTATCACATTCTGAATATGCAATGATGGATTATCTTGTTCACAACCCTTTTTGCCTATGATTGATCAATGCACTTCCTTCAGCTAATAACGGCTGGTAATGCTTGTTACTATGTTTTTCCCTGCCTTGAAACGTCTCTTGGAGCATGATGCTAACCGATATTAATTATCATAACATCCCAAGAAGATTGGATAAACAAAGCCAGAGCTCATAGATCTTCCATATGCTCAAGAAGTTCACATGCTCATATCTCACTAGCTATTGTAGATTATTTGAAGATTGCGCCGGATAAAATGGAAAAGGATAAAGAGTCTTACCTTCATTGTAATTAATTTTAGCATGGAGATGTCTTCAACCTTCTCATTAGTATGAGCACCTTCTTAGATATTGATTATTGAGTGTATAGTCCACCGTCACACGGTTGGCATGGCCCTTGTTGTAGATAAGAAGCTTTTTGTCTCCATGCACAAATTAGATTGGATTGTTTGAGTGCTCTCAACGATTTGTTGTGCATGTGTCATCTTTTGGAACGTTGATGGGCTCGGAGTAGGTGTGATCAACATTGATTGTGGATGGAAGCTATTGATTGGAAGAGAGCTCTAGATATACTTCTAGAGTTTTCACAAGATGGTGAGTGTCAAAGGGAACTAAGTGTGATTCCTCATCAAAGGGGCACGAGTTTAAGTCTCATTCTCATGTGATACTGATGACAAAAATAAAAGGTATTGACAATACAAAGATAACAATTTCTATTATCTCAACATGCTTTTGAAATATTTTATTGTGGTTGGAGCCAATTTTTCTTTTAATCCTAGTATTTGCGCCGTGTTTACGGCTACCTTTTTACATAATCCATATTACTTTCTATGTATGGGTTTGCCTTCTCTCTCCCTCAAATGATTCTCTCCCTACATCATCCATATTACTTTCTATGTACGGGTTTGCCTTTTCTCTCCCTCAAATGATTCTCTCCCTACATCATCCATATTACTTTCTATGTACGGGTTTGCCTTCTCTCTCCCTCAAATGATTCTTTAAGGTACTAATTCCAACTTGCTAAAGTCTTTGCCAACTTTGAAGCACTTTTTTTAGTTAGTGTCAGTTGTTTTTGCAAGTTTTGGAAGTTATGGTAAGCCCTCTTGCTTGTTTCTAAGTGCTTGCTAAGAGTTGATGTCATTTGCTGCTTCTACCAAGGATGATAGATTGCAATCCATGATTTCTGGAAGTTTGCATCTAAACTTGAACCATACATTCCCTATGCTATGTGGGTCATTTTTGTACTAATTTCCATGGGTTTGGGGCACCTCTAATTTGTGGACATTTCCAAAATACCCCTCAATTTTCAAAAATTCCCATACTACCCCCAATATTTTGTCATAAATTCCCAAAAGGCCCTTAAATTATCAAAATTTCCCAAATATCCCGGGTTGTGAGATTAAATATCTCCAAAGATTAAAAAAAATGTAACTTTTCATAAGAAGAATGGTTGTCTTTAAATACAAGATGCTAAAACTAGATTTTGAGTTGGTATGTAGGCTTTGGAGATGAATTGCTTCATTATATTAAGACATAATTGCCTTTTTTGCCAACTAATTTGTGACAAAGTACATGCTAAGCACTCAAAAACTGTCAAAGAAGAATAAAGGTTAGAAAATATTGAAGAATCCAACCAAAATAAATACAAGGGTATATTTTGGGAATTTTTGAAGTTTGAGCGGAATTTCCGGGGTAGTTTGGTAATTTTCCCTAAAAAGAAGTTCAAATTGAATTTGTTTGCCACTATGTTGGCTTGAGTTGAATATGAGGACTAAGCCTTTGACTCGATCCAGTGTTCGGGAAAATCATTTTTCCGAACCATCAAATTTCCTTTCCTTGAGTTTGCCAAGAGGAAATTTTAAAAAACTAGGGGTATTTTACAGGTTTTTACACTATTTTTCTCTATTTTGGGGGCGGAATTTCTCCTTTTTTCCTTGCTCTCAACCGGCTTTTTTGAAATTGGAAACGACAGGGTATTATGCTGAGACACATTTTTCCCAAACACTGACTCGATCACTTCAAGCAATCTAGTCGATTGGTGGCATGAAAGAAACCTTCATTATGATCTTCCAATAAACATTATTGGATGCCAATAGAAATGCCTTCTTCTACTCGTAAGGATTAAAGGGGAAGAAATGAACAAAAACCATTATCAATTGTACGAAAGCATTGTAGATGGAGCACATGGCCGAATTATGTAATGTGTTAAGAAGGTCACGAACTCAAAACTCCTTGTAAGCTTTTTAAAGAAATCTAGAAAGGCTAGCAATTGAATAAAAGGGTAAAGATCCTAACCTACTTTTGAAGATCCTAACCTACTCGAAAAAGATCTTCACAAAAGCTCCAAGGGCGGCCCCGGTGCCGGGGGCGGGGTTGGTTTTTGTACAGCTATTGAAAACATACATACATAAGGGGAATTTTAGTTGAATTAGTAAAAATTTTGATTCATAAGTGATTCTTTTATTATAAAAAGTGCTATATAAGGTGGTTTCTTAAAATTAAAAAATCTTTACGTAGGGATTTTTAACAATATCCCTTCAACGTTTGTTGGAAAGGGGGAACGAGAAACACACCTAGAACACACATTGCTACCTCTCTATAGTCCAAGATACACACTACACCCCAATCCACTAGCAAACTCACACTGAATTGCACAATTTCTCCCACCTGATGCATAATTACTCATAATTAGACAATCCAACACTCCCAAACCATCCAAATCCCATTTTGCTCTCTCAAATTCTCACGAATTCTCTCCTTCTGCACACACACGATCAACAGGCGGTATACACACACCTAGTGCTTTGCACAAACCCAAGAAAAATGGAGCAATGTATAGAGGCGACACAAACGAATGGGGCAATTGATGGCTATGGCAAGCCTTTTAGCATTAATTATGAACATACAACAAGTGAGCAATATGCTCTACTAGAATCAGTTCCTCTTGCTCCAAAAAAGACCCTCCTTATGTTCCTTCCAAGCTTTCTCTTAGCTGTGAAGGGGGAATTCTCTTATCTTCATTGTCAAAGAAGAGGGGAGCTTGAATATGTATGAAGCCTCCCATCTCCCTCTCTCCCTCTCTCCCTTGAACTCTCTTCCAAAAAAAACACCAAAATATCCCTCGTCTTCCTCCTTGCTTAGCTCTATCCTATAGCTCTATCCTACTCGTCCAAAAGATCCCTCTAAAAATTATTATTTTTTCTTTTTTTTATCCCCCCCCCCCTCCCCCCCCCCCCCCCCCCCCCCACCTTCCACCCCCAACTTGGGTTCTTCACCATCACTTTTTATGCACACTTCACATTGCATGCAAGCCTTTTCCCACCACTCAAGCATTTGTCTCTTACTGAACTCAAAAGGTGGGGCCCTTGGGTGCCCGGGACGGAAACCGTCCCAATTAAGCAAACCAATGGGAGTGATACATCAACATTATGCCACTAACAATGGTCACAATTGGCAACAACACCACCCAACACCACCACCATATAGAATAGCAACGCCCCTTGCGAGAAAGGCAAAATGGACACCATAGCGGAGAGAATCTCTCTCTCTCTCTCTCTCGATCTCTCTCGATACTTACAACTTATCCCCATTACTAGATATATAGTGTAAACTCATGGCCTCCAACTTCACATGTGGGTCCATTCCACCCTCCACGTGGCACCTTATGATGCACTGCCCTCTTTGAAACCACCAAAAGAAAATGGGATTACCTCCATTCTTTGATTTTTAGCCAACTTCAATTGATTGAAGTGTTCGGCTGCTAGGATCACTTGGCCATAACCCCAACGCAAAGTGATCATAAGCAATTTTTCCATGTCCATGAGTGAGCTTTTTGCCAAGGATACATGAAGCCTCACAACTCCATTGAATCATCTGGGAGCTATTTTTGTTTGTGGTGCATCGGTCTTACTTTGTTCCATTTTGTCATTTATACTCCACAATAACTTTTTTGGCCAATGAGCTCCTTTAGGCACAGTTTAGAATCTAGATTTCTACAACCATTTATTGCAACATCTGTACTCTCCTTTGTGCAAAGTATTCGGCATGCTCCTCTTGGTCTCTAGTTGACTCCAAATTTACCTCTATTGTTGTGCAAATTTTTCATTTAGAGAATGTGTGTGATTTGGATAAAGAGACCATCTTTTGACAACAACTATTGGGTATCAAGATTCCCATGTATCAATGTCCTTTATGAGTGATTTTTGAATCTCAACATGTGTCATACCCTTCCTCATATTCCAATGTTTTCATGAATTGCACTCCTAGCACCAGCTAGGAGTTTATACTAGTATGTGTAAAAATTGATTTTCCCTATGCCATAAATTGCATACCATGCTTTATTGCAAGCCTTTTTTCCATCAAACAAAAACTCAAAGCGATAGCCATCTTGATCATGTTTATGGGCCATGCTCATACAATCTAGTATATATGTGAAGGTCTACCCCAAAAGTTTGATCTTGATTGCCTGATTTGGATTTGTCGCCACTGACAACATCTCTTCTTGCAATAATCAACAACTGCAAGTACGCATGTCTACAATTGTACATCTCTTATTGAATGTTGGGGTCTTACTTTGTTTTTTGGAACACTTACTCTATTAACATAGCTTCTTTTCCTTATCATCTCATCATCTTTGGTATTATAGGCTTTGATCATCTTCATCTTTTTCATAGAAAACATCTAAATCTTGAAAGGGATCAACATTTGCCTCCTTTTAATGCCATGAAAAATAAAATACAAAGTTGTATTCCTTAACGGTCAAAAGCAAATTGCCCAATTGGTCAATTAACTAGATTTCATCTTGCTACATCAATTGTACATGGTTTTGATGGTGCAAAGATTCTTCAATGATGACATCCAAGTTACTCTTTCCTAGTTTTCTATAGTTGATGGTCTCATATTGATGGACCAACAATACCATACCTTCAACAATTGTTGTGGATTTAGTATCATCCAATAGCATTAGGAAATACATAGCCCTTGTAAGGCTTTGGGACTGAAGGCTAATTGGTATTCATTGAGCACCTTTACTTTAGTAGGATCAAAACACAATCATCACCTTTGGAAGTGAGAGCTTTCTTAGGTTATCAGGTGCTCTCTTAGATTATCAAGTGCTTTCTTAGGTTATCAGGTGCATCTTCAGCTTATGATGATATCTATTTAATATGTCTTTGATGTTTTGAAAAACTCTTCTAAAGTCACACATATATTTATCGACAGAGATTTTTTTTATCATGCACTGTTAATCACTTATGGACACCCTATCACCTTTGACGGATGCTTTATCACTTTACTTGAGTCATGGACTAGGCTTGTCGATCCTATAGGTACGTAGGTTATCGTCGATGAGAGGTGCACCACTTATCTTATTCTTACATTATTTTTGTTATGACCGGTCACTGTGGACACCCATGTGTGAATGGGTCAGATTCAAATAAAATGTCCATTTTGCCCTAAAATCCTCATTCTTGAGGTGCATGCTAAAGAGAAGTTCTCTTGCTGTACCTCTACCTTCTTCTCCTTTGTGTGCTCACTAGTATGTGTGTGTGTGTGTGTGTGCGCTTGAGAGAGAGAGAGAGAGAGAGAGAGAGAGAGAGAGAGAGTGATCGAGCATTGCGGCGGCATCGGCGTCAGCGAGACAGTTGAGCGCGGCAACTGCGGCCCCCTCTTCTTTGCGACATGAAATCTTTCCCTTAAGTAACCGAATCGAGAGGAGCAGTAAAGCACGTCACGTCCCTCTAACCAAGATGCTCGTTTTGAGCTATCACACGCCATATTCCGTGGCTTGGTCAGAAAAAAGGACAAAAAAATAATAAAATGAGAGTAAATTTGGGTTGCAAAACACCAAAAAAACTAGGTGAGCGGCCTTCACGGGCACTCACACACTTCTAGGGTGTTGACGTCACATGCACCTACGCTCTGGTCTTGTGTTGGAGGACGATCATATAGAGAGTGTCTCCGTTTATGAGGGCACCCATTATTCCTCCACATTAAGTTCTAGGCCCTCAGCAGGAACCCCAAGGTAGTACCACTCATGACCCACATATTACATCTAGTGACTCTTCCTCTGACTACGATGTCATGAAAGGTTACCCGACATCCAATCCCTATAGTTCAAGCCAAGACATGCATGCTATGGGCCCACGATCTGGGCCGACTGTGTTTAGCTGCTTGAAAGAGGCTTTTAGTAGAGCCACTCGCTCAGAACATGGAGCTAGCGATGTAAATGAAGGGGGTGTGGAAGTAAACTCACCATTCATGACCAATGTAGACCCCATGCTCTTGGAGATTGTACATGGGAATACTCCATTCACTGCACTCTCTGACTCTTATCAGAGCTATTCCCCTCCGAGGTTATGTTACCTTATGGTAGAAGCCTTGCCAAAGTGCAAGAGGTTGAGCTATATATCCTTGCAGCTAGGGAAAAGGAAACCAAAAGCTTATGCATAGCAGAGCAACAAAGAGAGCTAAAGGCAAAGGCCCCTATCTCAACATCCATGCTAGTTGAGCAATCGAGTGCTCTTGAATTAGCAATCACTAAGGGTCAAAACCATAGAGAGCCACATTGCATCTAGTTCAATGGACACCCCTAGCACCTCAATCCTAGATGGAGTGTTTCTAAATGAAAATTGGGAGTATGAAGTACAGACGGAGACTTTAGAAGACCTATACATAGGTCACACCTATCACGTGGGTTGGTTAGATGTCCTACAATTCACATCGGGTGCTACTAGCGTAGAGTAGCAACAACAAAGAGTTTGTGATGTCATCCATAGGGTTATTGAGCTGGAGAGACAGAAAAAATGGATCCACATGCCTTCAACGGGTCTCATGATATTTTTGGATACAGGGAAGGCTAAGCAACCAACTTTATCACAAATGGAGACTCCCTCGGTAAGCCCGATGGATCCTCCATATGTTGTTTTTCCAAGGGTCTCAGTACAATCTGAACCCACAAGTGATAGCTTTACCTTTCCAAGTTTAGCTCATCTTTCTCTTAATGACACCACGGCTATCATGCCTACCATGTTGGGGTGGTAAAGCCCAATGTGCCGCGCCTAAGTGTTGGGTGGTCGGAGACTAACCAGGAACTAACACTTACCATTCATTCTACATAAAAGAATAAGGACTCATAACCCTAACACTATTGTGTTTGGAGTCCACCCAAACCTGTGTCTCCTCTCTTCTCCATTGCTGCACACACACACACACACACACACACACACACACACACACACACACACACACACACACACACACACACACACACACACACACACACACACACACGCACGCGCTCTCGCATGTCCACTTCAACTGGTATCAGAGCTCAGGGATTGGGAGCACCATTGGAGCTCAGCGAGGAGGCAGGCGGTGAAGCAACAAAAACTGCAGCACGTTTTTGTAGATCTGTTTTGGCCTACCAAAACATCTTCATTCAAGACGATTCCCTTTGGTCCTGATCGTTTTTTTGTCCTCTTCAACTTTGCAGAAGAAAGTTTTCTCAAAATGTTCACTAATTTTGAGATACGTCACTCAGACTGCCTGTAGGTCCTGAAGTAGAAGCTACAGATTTTTACAAATCTGATTTGACCTCTAAAATAGCTTGTTTCATGTCCATTCTCGTGGATCCCAATCGTTTTTGCGTGGTCTACAACTTTGCAGAAGGAAGTTTCTGTAAATTTTTCACAGTTTGAGAGGGTGGTCTACCTTCGTCGGTTCTTCTGCGTACCGATTTTCGTTGCAGACTCTTTCAGCAATCTCTGTCACATGCATATTTGATGTAAGGTCTTGAGGGTGGTCAGTTAAATCAAACAAACCACCGTAGCGGTTACAGAAAAGGGTTCTGTGGTTGATGTAAGATCTTATGTGGTTTATGTACTGTGATGGAAATATGCAAAGCCTATTGTTGAGGGTCATGGTAAGGTTTTATTGAGCTGGGGGATTCTCAAATGTCCCGATCCTTTTGATGATACAGGTTTTGGAGCAAGCCCCCTGCACTTGAAGAAATTCCACAATACTACATCGAGGACTATTGGGGACAAGTCAAACCTATCTACAAGTAGCTGCTCTTTTGGCAAGAGGCCAAAATATCAATTTCACTGCAAAGAGACCACCTCTTCAATGCTACAAGTGTGGGGGTCCACATCATGTAGCGGAGTGTTCTTTTAAACTACAAAAGAATGCCACACTAATGCAAACCAATCAAGTGAGTACAACTACAATGCTGATACTCATGTGTAATCGATGTGGCATAGATCATTTGATTGCCTAATGCCCTAATAATCCAAATGCACCAAAGATCACATTGTTGAACTTAATTGAGGTTATCGAGGAGCCATCACAAAGTACACATGTGGTACAAGTAAATGTACTCACACGATTGATGCTCCAAAACCAAAATTATACTCTTGAAGAAAGAGACACAACATCAATTGCCCAATCTCAGAAGAAGAAGAAAACACGAAGGAAGAGATCACAAAAAGCAGCGAAGTCAGACCCCAGTTCAAAGACCAACATAGGGAATGGTGACAACCCTGTGTATATGAATGATGCTGAGGAGGATTCTGATTCGAATGAGACCATAGAGACTAAAATGGTCACTAGGAAAGAAACAACCAAGAAGATCATCATGAGCCACAATGGCCAGGAACCCAAGGAACCCAAGAAGAAGATACAAACTTAACCAAACCTATAGAGGATATCAAGCCAGTCAAGCAATTAATGAGTTTGGTAGAAGAGACCCAAATGGATCTAGAGCCAGTACATAGATAGATCTAGATTACAGGCACAATTTTCCCTATGCAAAATCAACCTCACAAAGACCATAAACCACTAGCCATACCTAGTGTCATCCAAGAGGAAAGTGACTTCAAGTCATTGGAAAGTGGGTGTACTCCCTTCTTGTTGGAAAGAATGTTTACATGGCCCTATCAAAGAAATAGTGATCCCATCTTTCCCATGTCAAGGGGGTGAAGCCCAAAAAGTGACGTTAAATATTGCCAAATTGATGGATTTCATGGCTTCAGAAGTTAGAACCACGATCATGTCTAAACTATATGGAGACTTGGAGCTATTCTTAGCTCTTTGAGCTTTCCCAATGGAAAACTGAAAGTCGGGCTACCACAATTTGCACAGATGGATGGAGCTAGGGAGGTGCCAATAGAGGAGGAACATTTAGATCCACAACCCAACCTAGATAAGAACTCTGTTTTTGAAATACCTGTTAACAAGTTGGGACAATACTTTGAAGGATATGAATCCAATGCCACCATACCAATCACTAACAAGGGGTTAACTGTGAAGGGAATCCTTGATGGTGGCACTGGGGTTAGCGTTGTAACTAAAAATTGCTGGGAATATATGGGAAGACCTCACCTTGGGACTACAAACATAGTGGTAAAGATGGCCAATGGAACTATTGTTAAACCTATTGGGATGCTAGAATATCTCAAGGTCAAGGTCCTTGGACACAAAATAAGGCATACCGTCATTGTTATGGATATTTCCAAGCACACTATGTCATCCGAGATGATATTAGGACATCATTTCATGAGGGAAGCAAAAATGGTGCATGACTGGTCTAAAAACCATGTCTACTTGGAGTTCCAAGACTTTGTCATTCGAGTTGATCTTGTAACTGGTCGAGCACATCCTCTAGGAAATAGATTTATAGTTGATCATAGATCTGCCACCACAATTCACTCGGCCCCATTGCAGTATTGTTACACGTGTAAAAAGAAAACTGATGTTGGGGAGGATTCCCCTTATATGGATGTTCTACATGGGATGACTGAGTCTGACAATGTGGATTGGGTCCACCTAGTAGTGACCAGAGACACTTGGATATAGGGGGATGACCTGGGTAACACCTGAGGGGATAAAATGCCACAACTCCTAACTTTAAATATGATAGGAGCAATGTATATAACTTTTGATGACCTACCAGATGAAGGATTAACTGACATTGGAACTATTAGCATCTCAAAAGTCTATAGCCACACGATTTGGAGTTGGAATCATCAATTGAAGTTGAATTTGAAGATAAAGAATCCGAGTTAAATCTTGGTGCAAATGTGGGGACAAACCATTCAAGGCCCAGTGGTACCCTAGCTGACAATCTATCCCGAAGAGGAGAAGACACAAGTAGAGATTCATCTAGTGATTTTGCAATAGAGATCGCCCATAATAAAAAAGTAGACAAGAGAAGTAAGCATTATAAGAGGCAACGATATCGAGCCAATGTACGTGCTAGGATAAATGAAAATAATTCTACCACAGAATGGCTCAATTATATGGGGGCATGTGATGCTTTCATTGAAAGCTGGAAAATAATTGGGGTGAATAACTTCAAAGCGTCATGTGGTGCAGTCCACCACCCATTGACATCGCACAACTAGAAGCTACAGAGAAGTCAAAGTTGAGTCCTACTGTAAGGAGATGACAAAATCAAGAGCTAGCTCAACAACAAAAGGAAGTGAAAGAGAAATCATAGTCCACAAAAAAACAAGACCCCACAGATTTATATCTTGCACCTGAGCATTTCAAATCCTACACCACGGAGGAGTGTAAGGTTGTGTATACAAAGGCCCAAAGAAGATCTATCGATGGAAGTAATGGAGTCTATGATGGTTTTGTGATAGTTAAGGAAATAGAGTTAGCAGACCCAGGTGAGGAGTCCAAACCTATTCTTATTGCCCAAGATCTAATAGAGAGTCTATGATGATCGAGTGATATTTAAGGAAGTAGAGTTAGCAGACCCAGGTGAGGAGTCCAAACCTGTTCTCATTGCCCAATATCTAATAGAGAGTGAGAAAAATGTACTTAAGGAGATTCTCAAGGAATTCAAGGATATATTTTCTTGGATATATCATGATATGGAAGGTGTTCCACCTTCCGTGGTGCAACACACAATTCCCATGAATATCATGGCTAAACGAGTCCAGCAACGACCCTACCCAATGAATCCTAAGTATGCAAAGATAGTTCAAGAAGAGATTAAAAATCTTGTCAAATGCGGATTCATATACCCTATTGAGCACTCAGAATGGGTGTCTCCAATAGTTATTGTGTCAAAAAAGAATGGGAAACTCAGAGTGTGCGTGGATCTCAAGAAGGTCAATGCCGCCACTAGGAGAGACCATTACCCTTGCTATATTCAAAACATGTGCTTGAAAGAGTTGCAAGGAAGCAAGCTTATAGCTTTTTAGATGGATACTCTGGCTACAATCAAATCAAAATTGCACTAGAGGACCAAGCTAAAACTGCTTTTATAACCAAATTTGGAGTGTTTGCATTTTGTGTTATGGCTTTTAGCTTCACCAATACACCTACTACCTTCCAAAGATTAATAAACACTGCTTTTATGATATATTTGAGGGAGTTTTGTGAATCTTTTTTAGATGACCTTTGTGTTTATTCTTCTTGGAAAGAACATCTATCATGTTTAGAAAAAGTGTTTGAATAGTGCAAATTGTATCGTATCTCATTAAACCCTTTCAAATGCCAATTTTGGGTTAAACATGGAGTCATTTTATGGCATATAGTGTCCAAAAATGAGATTTCCACAAATGAGAGTAAAACTAAAGCCATTTCCAATTTGCCACCACCTACAAACTATAAAGGAGTTCAAAGGTTCATCGGTCATGTTGGTTATTACCAGCAGTTTCTTTTAAACTTTGCCAAGATAGCTCACCCATTGTACTAGCTTCTTATTGAGTTCCGCTGGACTACAGAGTGTGACCATGCTTATGAGTTATTAAAAAAGGCCTTGACAAGTGCTCCCATCCTACGAGTGCCCGATTGGAATGTAGTTTTCCATGTGCATATTGATGCATCAAACTTTTCTATTGGGTGTGTTCTAGCTCAACCATGAGAACATAAATTGGACTACCCCATTAACTTTGCAAGTCGTCAAGTAAATGATTCTGAGAGGAGCTGCACCACTACAAAGTGGAAAGGTTTAACTATGATTTATGCAATAAAGAAATTTCGCTACTACCTTCTTGCCAACAAGTTTGTTTTCTAAGTGGATCATCAAGCATTGTTGTATCTAGTGAATAAACCTTGTTCCACGTGAATAATTACACGATGGTTATTAATTCTTCTCGAGTTTGATTTTACAATCGTGATGAGACCTGATAAAAGACATGTCATGGGGGGTGGATTATTTGTCTTGCATACCCAATGGTGAAGCCCCTACTAGAGTTGATGATGAATTTCCTGATACTTCCCTATTCCTAGTCGAGACCATGCTTGAATGGAGTGAGAAGATTGTGAACTTTTTAGTTAATGGTTTTTCACCCAAAGAGCTTCATAAGGATATAGCTCAAAAACTATTAAAGGAATGTGAACCTTATTCTCTAATTGCAAGAACTCTCTTCAAGCTAGGGAAGGACAATATTCTTAGATGTTGTGCTCGTGAGGATGAGTATTTTATACATACTACAAGAAGCCCACATGGGTATAGCTGAAGGACATTTTTTAGGGGAACTAATTGCTAAAAAGTTGTTACAATGAGGCTATTGGTGGCCTACCTTATTTAAGGATGCATCACTTTTTCCAAAAGGGTGTGATGAATGCCAATGTTACAAGATCACAAAACGAAAGGATAAGATGCCCTTACATCCTATTAAAGTGACTCAACCATGTGAAAAATGGAGTTTAGACTTTGTAGGCCCAATTAGTCCAACAGCTCGTAACATGCAAGCTCAATATATTATTGTTGCCACTGACTATGTGACAAAGTGGATGGAAGCCAGGGCAACACGCAAGGATGATGCAAGGTCAACTACTAAGTTTCTCTTTGAGAACATTATTACACAATTTGGTTGCCCCCTTGAGATTGTGAGTGACAATGGTACTCATTTTATATATGGAGTGATAAAGGAACTCACAAAATTCATGATAGTCCACCATAAGTCTACACCTTACTATCCACAAACAAATGGCCAAGCTGAGAGTACTAACAAGACTTTAATTTTTATCTTGACCAAAATAGTGGAAGCTCATCACACATATTGGGATTTGAAGCTGACATTAGCTCTATGAGCTTATTATTGTACTGCTTACAAAGTGGCTGTCAATTGTACACCATTCAAGATGGTATATGGCCAAAAAGCAGTTATGCCATGGGAGTTTGTAATTCCAAGTCTGTGGGTAGCTTCACAAGAAGGTTGGGATGGTAACCCTTTAGTTGAGCATTTATATATCCTTGAGAAGCTAGATGAAGAAAGACAATTGGCTGTGCAAAAATGCACTTGTGGGAAAAGATAGGAGAAAGAAATGGTTTGACCGTTATTTAAAGAACAAGGATATCAAGGTTAGGGATAAAGTCCTTATGTATGGAGTGTGTAACGAGAAGAAAAAGTTGAAATATGCGGGAAAAGGACCATATAGAGTATGCAAAATCACCCCACAAAGTACCATTCGTGTGGAAACTCTTGATGGAGTTGAAACCATTGGATTCCTCAATGAGAGTAAATTTAAAAGACACTATGATCCTTTAAGCCAAAAGGACCTACATGCCATCCATAAAAAAAAGCAGCCAAGGCACAAGCAGAATTGAAAAAGATACAAGCTCAAGCTGAGGCTAAGAAGCAACAGCCAACGTATTAGACACCAAAAAAAGGCCAACCTTGGAGTTACACATGCATTTCAAGTTTAAATAGAGAATGATTGGTTGGCCTCTGACACACCTCTACGATACTCTATTGAGTTAAATAGCACCTATGGGAAAGTGCTATATAATGCCTTATTGGACACATGTGCTAAATATAATCTGCTATCATATGGAGTGTGTTGTGAGTTAGGAAATCCATCTCTATATGAGAGTACCATCCAAGTCAAGGGTATCAACAAGAAAAAAACTAATATTTTTGGAACCTGGCACACTTCTGTCAGTTATGATAACGGGGTCGTAGATCAAGACTTTTTGGTCATGCCTGTTGGAACTATGGAAGGAAATATAAACCTAGGATACAAGTGGATGGTAGTGACCACATGCACTATTGATTGGGGGACTAGGAGAGTCACAACACAAGAACCAACTCTTAGCCCTGCCACTCAAGCGATAGTCCCTGAGATATCACCTCCTGAGGAAATACAGCCCAAAACATTGCATGTTTAAGAGGTTGAACCATCTATACCTATAGCCCAACCCTCTAGAGCTTCAACTTCTATAGCTGAAACAAAACATGAGACACACAAGACTCATCATAATATAACAAAGAAAACATACAAATGGGTCCCTAAAGCTTCTTTAGTGATCACTTTTGACGCTAAAAAACAGAAGCCTTGTAAGAGACCCCCACTCACTCCAAGAAATGTAAGAAAACGTTGCATTGGATTCCTAAACAATTATTGGAATCCCAAGGATACTATGAAGGAAATGATCAAATCTGGGTGCCTAAACGTAAATTGTTGCTACCTGTCACCTATAGACCCATGTGAGTCAAATCCTGTAACGATAAAGCCGATTGAAGACCGTGGGAAGGGAAAGATCATAGAATACTATACACCTGATCCGGAGTTAGTGTGGTACCCAAGTGAGAATGACTTGTATCGCTCGGCTCAAGCATAGAAAAAAAAAATGAAGCTTCTTGCTCTTCATGTAGTTCTTCTACAAAAACACAAACTTCTTCATAACTTCTACCTACCACCAAAATTGTACAGAAAAACAAGGAAACAATAGCACCTCCCATTGTAAATTCATCACCTAAAACAACGTTTCAAGTAAAATCATGGGAGAGTACCTTACCACCCTTGCAACTAGATGAAACGCCTAGGGTGGTAAAAAACTATTGGTCAAAGTCTTCACCCATTACAACTTGGAACAATTGGTTTCAAAAGGTGACGACATAGTTTCAAAAGGTATGATCTAACCAAAGAGGGGGGGGGGGGGGGGGGGGGGCGTTTTCTGACATCCATCATTCACTTGCTCCCCTCTTAACCTTCCTCCCTGACCTCTCAATATCCCAATCTTAGGGAATGTATATATTATAGCCCTATACTCAAGAAAACAAAAATAAATAAGTAAAAGAGCAAGAGCCACCAAACAAAAAGCTTGAAATGTACAAATTCTAGTACATGACCCAAAAATCATAATAACACATTATGCACAAGGACACGATCTTTTGACATTACCCTTATAATATTTGCACACTAACCAGAATCTATCTATGCGTACAAATATGGCTAGTATGCTAGAGTCATCCACTCCTACCCTGGGTGAGAGGTACCCTCTTTACTTTTCACAAGTGTTTCACATATTCTACCCAGTGCTTTCCTGTGAATGGGATTTGGTAGATACACTAGTGTGTGAGAAAAATTTTGAGGAATTAGAATGGCTGATACTTCTCTTGACTATGAATGATCCCTACTTAGTAGAGAGCATCTCTTGACCATGACTAAACTCTACTTAGTAGAGAATGGCTCTTTGATCGCACAAGCTTACCCTTTTGAACAAGATGACTATACATGCCTAGTGACATTCTTAGTGAGCATATGTGCATCTAATGAGATGAGAAAGATTTACATGATTACACGGACGGCACGTATGGTCTCATTGATGATGACTTTATTTTTTTTGACGATGATGAGGATAGGGATTTAGACTTAGGGCTACCCACCCTCTGTACAATATCCTGTTCCCTTCATCCTCTAGGGGGGTGAAAATACTTAGGTTAGGGTTCTTTATGTTGTTTTGATTGTGTTCGATAAAGGTTGGTGCATCTTCCCACTGGTGTGCCTCCTAGAAGTATTCCTTGTGTTTTCTAGCGTGTATATGAACACATTGCAGTAGTTGGGATTTTGAACTTCATTCAATCTTTGTCTAGTTCACTCTTTGAATCAAGCACAATCATAAACACGAACATGTGTTTCTTGTCCATTATCATTGCCTCTTGTCTTTTTTAGCATCTATGTTTGTCTGCTTTAACTGTGATTAGTAGCACGATATTCAACACATTTGCTTAGCATCAAACATTAGATTTAGTATAATTTTATATCGTAGTCTCTTGTTTAGATTTATGAATCAAGAAGTATGACTAAGGTAGTTTTACCAAGATAGACATTAGAGCTCTTCTCTTAATACCATGGGAAATGCCTTCCTAATTATCAATGGCTACTTTAGGTTCTTAATCCAATATTATGAAGCATTGTCTGCAATGTACTAGTGCTTTCTAGTGGGCTTAATCCCTCTTGACCTTTAGCTTAAGTATTATAAAGGATGGGGAGGGTAACAATGTCAATATGACCCCCCAAAGTTACAAAAAAAAAAAGTGCAAAAAATGTAAAATCTTAAGCTGGAAGAAAATTCCCACCTTGATTTGGTACTTTACTCACATGTATTGCCTATGGTAATAGAGCCCTAGAGGTTCCCAGTGTGGGTGCTTTTCCTTGTGTTGAGCCAGCAGAGGATCACACCCACATTTTTGCTCACACCCATCATTTTGTAACCATTGATTGTAATAAATGTCTTTCCGACATTAATTTTGATTTGAGCCATTCATTAAGTAACGGGACTCAATTGAGTTTCCAGCTTGTAATCCCGAAGTAATTTCACCTGTTGATGTAAATAATTAGAGATGTTCTCACCTCCAAGGCTGAGGTATATAAGCCAAAGTTTTGTAACCTAAAAGGAGATTCAATTAATCAAAGTGAGTTTTTGAGCGCCGTGACTGTGTCTGAGAGAGAGAGAGAGAGAGAGAGAGAGAGAGAGAGAGAGAGAGAGAGAGAGAGAGAGAGAGAGAGAGAGAGAGAGAGAGAGAGAGAGAGAGAGAGAGTCAGAGTCTTATCTTCTTGCTACGCGAGCTACGGGGCCGCCATTGGAGAAGCGACACCGCCATTGTGTTAGCAACGGTGAGAGCTACGCACAGATACCAAGAGTGCGCGCTATCGGCTTCTACGTGTGGTAAGTTCCTACGAGCTTCGGTGTGAGTTTTTCTCCAACTCGTGTGTCGGAATAGAGCGTGCAGCATATCTATAGAACCACAACGAGTAGAGCTACACATTAGTACCATCGGGGTCAAGTTTCGGTCACCTGTATTTTTCGGCCTGTCTTCATACGCGTTTACCGCACGGAGTGGTTATAGGTTGATTTTGTAGTTCAAGCCTTTAGGGTGTTGTTCTTACCTAGTGCATAGACTTCCCCTTGAGTTTGAGATCGATTCGATGATTCTAGATCCTGTTTCGTATAGCATTCGTTCGTAGTACGGATTTCAGTCACTTGCGTATTTTAGAACTTAGATTTGATTTCCTTAGTAGTGATTGTCATTAGAAGGTCGAGTAGGTGATTTGACACCCACCTAGTTGTTTCCATGCGCCTGCGGGTCAAGCTTCGCCCTCGTCTGACAAATTCTGTTGTTGGTTGAGTTCTCGCTATTTAGCTTCCGCTAGCGGCGTAACCGTCTTAACACCTTGAAAAGTAAAAAGCCCAAGGCATACAAAATATGCACACACGTAAAAAAATTGAATCAATGTAAAAAACACTTTGAGGGGTCAAACAAAGGGAATAATTCAGGTGATGATTTCATATGTAATTCCTTTCATAGCTTAACTAGAAGGACTTTTAGGTATACTTTTCTCTCGCAATTGACTAGAGAGAATTGAGAAGTTTACTCATGGTATTAATAGTTGACTTTTAGTGCCTCTCGACCGTTAAATTAGCGACCCTAGACTTGTTTATTTTATGACCTTTACAAGTGCTTATGTGTTTGATTATATTATGAGTTAATGTTTAATGTTGAAAAATTGTTTAATATTGTGTTACCAATCAATCTGTGGGCCTATACAGTGCATATGATTTTTAATTATTTATGTTCCATGAGAATGCAATTACCATGACATTGTTGGTTGATTTTGCAAGTGTTTGAAGAAAGCTAAAGACATCAATCTCAGATGTTCTTCCCTCGATGAACGGACTTCACTTCACTAGCTTCCAAGGACGGAATCTACATCAGGAAGGGGGGCATGTCAACCACTTAGGGACACCCTATCACCTTTGATGGACACCTTATCGCTTTATTTGAGTCATGGATTAGGCTTGTCAGTCCTATAGGTACGTAGGTGATCGTCGATGAGAGGCACACCACTTATCTCATTTTTACATTATTTTTGCTATGACCGGCCACTGTGGACACTCATGTGTGAATGGATCAAATTCATATAAAAGGTCCATTTTGACCTAAAATCCTTATTCTTGAGGTGAATGCTAAATAAGTGCTCTTGCTCTACCCCTATCTTCTTTTCCATCGTGGGCTCACGAGTGTGTATGCGTGTGTGTATGCTTGAGAGAGAGAGAGAGAGAGAGAGAGAGAGAGAAGAGAGAGAGTGAGAGAGCGTTGTGGCGGCATCGGCGGTTGAGCACGGCGACGGCGGCTCCCTCTTCTTTGCAGCACGGAATCCTTCACGACGGCAAGCATTGAACAGTGAGTGACACACCATTTCCCCTTTGAACTTACTAGGACAGTTTGGTTGTGTGCTTGCAGCCATTCGTAGCTCTCACCACACGATGTTCGCCAACCTCCAACACATGCGGTAGAAGCGCACATGCGTTGTCACAATTAGAGACAACTCAAAATATTTCTTTATTAATATCAATTACTAGTGCAAGTAAGCACTCGGTTGTTAAAAGTGTACTCTACAAAGGGTAGATGGTTCTGCCTGTACTTTCATTGATCTATCTCAATAGTCAATAGCATAGTTTATGAAAAAATCTAATTCACTACATTTAACTCTCTTACTATTGCCCATTCATTTGAAAGTGATAGACAAAGGAGAAATTCATTCATGCCCACATTCTCAAATGACTTTTTACAAAAAATACTTTTATTCTTCTTCAAAACATTTAACTTGGGTAGCCTTGATACTTAAAGACATGTAAGACATAGAGATTGACAATTTGATGGTATTCAATAGTTTTCTTGACACAAAAAATTATGGGTTTATTAAAGTTGTTAACTATAATCCACATACTATTTTTGCCATGGAATACCTTCTAAGGCCAAAGATAAATCCTTGAAAAATACTTTCCCATGGTGCCTCTAGAGTAGGAAAAGGTTGCATTAACCCCCACATGCTGTCTTTAACCTATAGTCCATTGCCGTTCATGGATAGCACCCTTCTATGCAGCAAAGAGATGAATATAGAGGCCTCTAAGATGTCAATCTCACTAGCTTTTCAGCTTTTGAGGGTGGCTCTTAACTAATCCTTGCCACGTCATCAGCTCGTGGGTCACAAGAGGGGGGGGGGGGGGGGGGGGGGGGAAGTGTTTTATTTATTTTTAATAATCAACATGGGTTGTTTCCCCCCAATGTGTGTGTGTGTGTGTATATACCTTTCTTTTAATTCAATTTACCCATCAATTGTTGATCTTTTTTCAAAAAGTATCTGTTAGGTTTAAAGGGTTAGGGCAATTGAAGTAGCACTCATAATGAGACATTAGAGATAGCATTTTGATAGTGCACAAAGGGTAAAACCAATAGAAATAACTTGACTATGAAATGAACTAGCAACAAAACTAGTTTGTGTATAATATGTGGCTTCTTATATAGGAGTAGTGAGGCTAGTGCAATTTGTAGTACAATGGCTCCGTGCGCATCTCAAGGGCCAAGAGGCATCTCCCCAAAGGGAAACTTTCAACCTCTAATGTAGCTTCCAAAGAGCACTCTTTTGAATCCTTGTGAAACTCACCTAAGCCCATATGCTATCGCATGGTTTTGTACCAACCATAAAATGAGATGTTGACTAGACAAGATATGGTACACACCAACATATCGTGGAATAGGCCAAAGGCCACATACCCAACAACCCTCCTCTTGGACTTTGGACTATTATAAAGGTGCATAGAAACTCACTGCCACACAAACTAATGGAAGTCATACATATTGGTAGTCACATAGAATAATGCCATGCACAAGCTACAATAGGTGGTCTCATCATGATATGGTGTCATAGAGATAGAATTATCCTCTCCTTAGACAAAGAATTTGTACAAACTCAATGAGTAGGATGAAGACCACTATTTTCTCTACAAAAATTCACTTGATCATTGTAAGGGTCAGGTGTAGTACAAACATAGAGACATGTCTCCTCTTCCTTATCTTCATCTTCATCCTCATCATGTTCTACATTGACTTGACCTTTGTCCTTGATGCCACTACTACTATTGTGACGCTCATATGGTGCATCATCACCTTTGATGTCTTACTTGCTACATTATTTGTTCTTGTAGCAAAGTCCTTTGAAAAGAGTCCAATCTTGTAGAACCTGTAACACTTCTTCTTATTGTTATTTGACCTAGATGTGATGATTCCTTAGATGATGATGCAATCTTTTTTGTTTGATTCTTTTCTGGGAGCTTTGCCATTACCTCGTAGACTAGCCCAAAATCCATAGCTACATGACGTGGAATTGTTGGACGAAGGCCAAAACTTTATTCGTAACTTCAAAGGTGCCATTGTAGGTAAGAAAAGAGATACTCTTTCCTCACTCTTTGAACTTCTTAAGCTTGTAGGACCTTTTCCAAGCAGCATAGGATTTGCAATGTCCTTCTGTATTCTCTAAGAGAAAAACCATTGCTTTCGTCATAAGAGAAGGAAGATGGAGAAGAAGGTGACCCCTTTCTTGCCTCTTTCTTCTTTTGATTCCTCTATCCCATCTTAGAATGATGAGAAGGAGGACTATATGGTGATCTTTTCCTCTTGGGAGGAGTTGAGGATCGTCGAGATCGTCATCTTTGTGGAAGCCACATCTTCCAAAGAATTTGGAGATTCACTTCTTTCTCTTTCATAGGGTTCCTCCTCTTCTCTCACCGGAGAGAGTCTTATTTTGGAAGTCTCTACAAGAGCCTTCGTAAGCTCTCTTTCCTCTTGGGGAGTTTGGAGAATCCCATGAGTGCGAAGGTGCTGGTTAACTTTGACTTGCAAGGCAGGGTTGCCCATGGCTTGTTGCAACCTAGTAACAAGATAGTTCTCAAACATGGGGGCATCATTAGTAGCACCTTCATCTGAAAAATCAAAGTTGTCAATATTCATTCTACTCTCTTTATTATTGTCAGCCATGCTAACTAAATTTATATATATGCTACTTTGTGCTTTGGAAACTTTGCTATTCTTAACTTTTGAAAATTACCTCTCAAGCAGCCACACCCATGGTTTAGAGACTGTTGATTACAAACAGTAGTGGAGAGGGTCTAACAGTTCGCGGTTGATTATAGTTCCTATTGAGCTTGCTAGTATCTCAATAATGGTTAAGACAAAAGCAAGTCTCGAAAGACTCCATTATCAAGTCTATAGTTCCCAGTGGTGTACCTCGAACTAAGTTCATTCTAGATAGGATAATAAATCCATATCCCACTTACCCTCTTGCGATGAACATGTCCAACCTTTCATGGAGAGCTTAAGGACCTCTCTTCTTAAGCAAGAAAAGAGAAACCAATAGCTCTGATACCAATCTAACAAATTTTGGCTATACCATTGATTGAAGTGGAAGTAAAGTAACAATATTGAGCATTTCTTTAAGACAATTCTTAAAGATAATAAGGAGAGCACTTGATTAAAGGTAGAAAAATGAACATTATACCTAGTTAGCTTGGCATGAACAATACTTGTAAAAGAGAAAGAGAATTAGAGAAATTGAGAACAGTTGAGGACCGGATTTACTTGGAGCCAGTCTCCCCTCCAAAAGGCATTTGTATTATAGATTCTCCCATGAAGAGAGACTTGGTACAATACATTCTTTGTGTTCCTTGAATCCTTGTTGATGCAATGAATATGGTGAGCTTCATGCACCAAAAAATTAGGCCCTAACTAGCTTGCAAAAGGTTAACTTGTCCCCGGCATAAATCCCAAGATCTCAAACACATTCAAAGGTGGAGAGAGCTAGCATGGAGGGAGGGAAGTGAAGAGGAATAAGAAATAGCATATGAGAAAGAAGTACTTTCCTCACCATGGATTACTCTTAGAGCTTAGCGTATCATAGTAATATAGATGGTAAAGGAGATGAGCATGCCATTGAAGCTTGACTCTTGGTTGGTGAAGGAGATGTTGTTCTTGCTCAACACAATAAGAGAATGTGTGCGAGTGTGTGTGTGGGAGAGAATGCAAAAAGCAAGCCCCCTAAAGCCTTGGTTGACCCCTCCTTCTAGCTCATGCTTGCACCGTCAATGGTATTGGACATAACAAGCAATAGAGGTAGCATTTGTACAAGTGTCCTCCTTTCCCCTTTGAGAGAGGGGGCTTGAAAAATGCTTGGATAATTATTTAATTAATCTAAATTCTCATTGGACCTCTCTAAAGGTCATCCAATAGGCTTTAGGCACATTATGAGGGAAACCTTGCTAGGGGCTTGACATATGTCCTATATGACTCTTGCGGAAGGGTGCCCCTTGGGTGAGTGGTAGTGTGTTATCTCTCATTCCCTACTCTTGGGGCTCACCCTCCTTTGTAGGCAACATGTTGACTTCAATTAGCTCAAGCTCCTCAAGCACCTTAGTCATCAAGCAACTTAAGCACCTTAGTCATCAAGCACCTCAAGCACCTTAGTCACAAAGCATGACAAGAACCTCAAGCAGCTTAGTCATTAATTATGACAAGCACCTCAAGCACGTCAATCACCTTAGTCATCAAGCACAACAAGCACCTGAAGCACATGCCTAGCTTTCCTAAAGGTCCTAGGTCTAAGGACTTTTAACACTAACGTTTGGAGGTCTCTAATAAACCTAACCCTAAGGTCTTTTAAGCTCCATTACTTGCTCATTTCTCTTTGGTAGACCATCTCCCTTTTGGACCCTTAAGAAGAGGTAGCCTTCTCTCTCTCTTTTGGTCTCATGCTAAGATAGATCTAAAAGCACATATCTATATTCTAAATCTTATTCCCATTCATGTTTCCACATTCAATGATCAGTTCAACATGAGAAAATCATTTGCGATAGTTAGATATTAGATTTTATGACACATATTACCTCATACTGTGATTGGTAGACCCACAATAAGAAGCATATACATATATATATACATATATATATACATATATATATATATATATATATATATAAGTATGATGTATATATGTATGTATGTACACACACACACACACACACACACATACACACACATTACCTCATACGATGATTAGTAGACCCACAATAAGAAACAGAATAGGGGTGGGACGTTTTGCCATGAAAGATGGCGACACTACAGGAAGCAGCAATGCAAGAGATGATGCAACAATTTAGAACTTATATGCAGTAGCAACAGTAGAAGGCCTCTCAGCAACAATTTCAGTGAAGTGAACGCATTTGACAAGCTCGATACATGATAATTGAAAAGTTACAAAGGTTTGAAGTTCGTGATATTTCAAAGTTTTGCACTATTTATGAACAATATATGAAGGATTATAGGGTTTTCATTTGATTGCGGTACCTAAACTTAGGGCTCAAATTGAATAAATTCACGAAGCGTAAGGCACAAATTGGTAGGAACTCAAGAAAGCTTTGCAAGAAGAGTAATTCCTGGAAGATCCGCAGTGGATAAAAAAGAAAAGTTTTATGAAGTGCATCCAAAGATAGGACAAGGGTTTAACTGCAAGGGGATTGCTACAAGAATTCGAGAAAAAGTTTGAACAATTGTCTATTGCAGAACAAAAATCAATGCAACCAGAAAAAGTGAAACTATTAATTCAAGATGTTGATCCATGCCTGCAAATGAGTTTGGTATAATTGCTTGAGGATCCATCAGGTGATTTAGGCTTAAATTTTGACAATGAAATGGTTTTTGAAGTAGTTAATATGATTGTCTAGTGGCAAAAGATGGTGGATAATTTTATAGTGATTGATCCTACAGATGCATTTGAAGAAGAACCACCAAAGAAGCCAAAGCCCAAACTGGAAGAGCCGATTCTTGACTATCTAGTAAAAGGTATACATGAGTCAAATTTGAATTTGAAAAGTGTTAAACTTGAAGTTTTAAGTGCAAGTGGATATTCATTGAAGCCCAGAAAAGGCCCTCCACAAAGGGATTGGGATAAGGGCTACATGTGATAGTTTGGATTGTGTACGTAAAGATTGTGATAATTTCAATGAAGCTTACAAGAAGAACATAGTATTTTGGAAGGAAAACAAGATCCATCTTAGAGAAATTGGTGAACATCTGTGCTTCAATTACAGAAAAGGCAACATGAAGAAGCTGGTTGAGAGGATGCAGCGTAATGTTACTATGGTGGAAGCGACAACCTATGGATTGTAGGTATGCATTACAAGGGATGATGAAAGCATTAGAGCCAAGCACAATCTATGTCCTTATGCTCTGAAGACAATTGAGAAAGGTAAAGTGACTCATCAAAAATTATATCAAGTTGGGAATTGTATTCAGAAACTACAGGGTGGTCAAATCCTGGTGACTCTCTTTTTGTGTATGGTTATCCTTGCAAAATCTCATGCTAATGAAGTTATTGTGGAAGAGAAGTGCAAGAGAGATGAAGATAATGTGGGATCATCAAAGAGAGCTACGAGGTCTAGCAACAAGAAGGAAGATGGCCCAACTTCTAAAGCATTACATGAACTTAAAGTGGTTATGGAGGAGGCATCCAAGGACAAGAAGCAAAGTAAAACTAGAGTACCTTCCTATAAGTTAAAAGCTGGCATTGAATTGGCTACAGATTTGAAGAAGGTTTCTGGGGAATGCATCCACAATAGAAAGGTGGAGCTCACGTTGAGCGACATCTTGGGATTGCTAAGCATGAGTTTCATGAAGAAATTACGGTGATTATGAAGTGAAATACACAAGTACCAATAGAGCAGGAACTTGATTCAATCAAGAACTTGATTCAATCAAGAGACAAATGATTTAGAATATTGAATCAATTATGCAAGCTTATGAAGCAAAGATAGAAGAAGAAAGGTCACAAGCTGTGGTGGTCTCAATTCAAGTTACATGTGAGGTAAGAAATGTTCACTTCAATGATGATGAGAGTGAAGAGATTCTCCCTAGGAGTCATTTTTCTAGAACACATTGGGTGAGAGATACAATGGAGAATATTGTTAAGCTTGCTGATATGGATGAGCGTATTCTAGCACTTGTGGATCATGGCTCAGAGCTTAACCTAATGGCAAAAGGCCTGTACCAAAGAGGAAAGTGGCCTATTGACATGGATCATGGTTGGAGGATTCGATCTACCAATATCGAGCCTTGTGAACTTTATGGAGCATGTGTAAATGTTAAGATAACAATTGGAGATTCCTCCTATCTACTCATTTTGGGACAGCCATACATTATGGATGTGCGTATGGAAACAAAGGTGATGGATGATGGTTCATCATATGCGATGATCCAAAGCAGAGATAGTAAAAAAATTGTTCAATTTTTGAATGTATGTGTCATGGTAGAAATAAAGATAGCTTATGGGATTAACCATTGCCAAAGATACCCATAAAGAGTTCAAAGAGTACATGTTTGCTCATGATTTTCTCGGGGTGCCACTATAGAGCAAAGTTATGGTGGTGTAGAGAAGAGAAAATTCTCGCAAAAAGAGACTTTTTCTTTGGGGATTAACATATGAAGGTTTAATTTCATACAGGAAATTCAATGACTTAACTAAGTGGGAGAAGCACTATGTGGTAAGTGTTCAAAGTAATCTACAGGGTTGTGATGTGCTTGAACTTGATGATGTTATTTAGGAGTCTTTGAAGTTTCTTATGTTGATACAATGTCAAATCTTAAGGTTATCACTAAATCCAGGCTGTAAAGTGGAATTGAATTTGTAAAGGTGCATTCAATGGAGATGTATGACATTTTGACACACATAAGAGAAGATTTGGATGATGCGTTTGAAGTGCAAGTGGAGACAAAGTACAAGCGATGGACCCGCAAGTAGAGGCTCATTTCGCAATCTGAACCATATCATTGTGCAGGCAGACACACCCCATGCGGTAATAAAAGCTGTTTTTGGCTGATCCCGCAATGCCATTCGTATTTGGTTATATCCACTAAACCCATCCAAAAAAGTATATATCTCATGTCCGGCTACATCATCCAAAATGGAATCCAAGAATGGAAGAGGAAAAGGATCTGGAACAGTAGCTGCATTCAATTTCCGGTAATCCACACAAATTCGGATTTGCTTGTTTTTCTTTGGTACAACCACAATTGGAGAAATCCACTCCGGATTATCAATAGGGGTAATAAAACCCACTTCCAAAAGACGATCAATTTCCATCTTAACTTGCTTTGCCACATTCGGATTCATCCTATATGAGTGCTGCTTCACTAGCACCGCATCCGGTTTTAGATTTATCGTATGCTGATAAAACTTAGGATCCAATCCCTGCATATTCCCATGCGAAAACATCCTTAAATTCTGCCAGTAACTCAATCAAATCATCTCTAAAAATTTCCTCAAGCTGCTTATTAATGTATATGGGTTGCGACTCCGCTTGCTCCCCAAGAAAGACCTTCTCTAATTCATCTTCTTTACCCGTGTAATTTTTTCCATGTGCGCCTCAAATGCACGTTCTTGCTGAATAACATTCTCCAATGATTCAAGACTTGGAAGCACCTGTTGTTGCTCCCCTATTCCTGCTGGAGTTCCTGAATCCCCCCCCCGAGTTCCCCTTCGGAACTAGAGAATTATCCGCCAGGTATAAAGAGAACAAATCCGGATTAGCTTTCAAAAATTACTCCTCTTCATCCTCTTCTAATCCTTCCACCATATTTACTGTTTCTGTTATCACCGGCCATGCTGCCTGAACTGGTTGTCTGCATGTTCCCAACATCACCCGCACTTTCCTTCTATCCTTCTTTACTGTAAGCATATTTGCTTCCCAATTATGCTTTACCCTCGCTTGTCGTAACCAGGGTCTCCCCAAGATAATGTGATAATCCTGATTATGATCCTCAATATTCAATACTACTAAGGAAACGGCAAAAGATAAGCCTGCCACATCCAAGACAATGCCCCGAAGTAACCCCACTGGTTGCACTCTTCTTTGATCTGCCATGCGGACTACAAAGGGTGCAGGCTCCCAATCACTGAGTCCAAAACACTCACAAGCTACTTGAGTAATAATGTTTACTCCCGCTCCTCCATCCAATAGTACCTTATCAATGTATGTTCCATGGTATCTAACAGAAAGCTCCGGAATGCGGGTATCCGTGATCCTATTTGTTGGCAAAACGAGGCTGAATCATCCTCCTTGCTTTCAACTTTCCCGATGGCAACTTCCCTCAGCTCTGTGTGGACGTTTGTCGCAGCAATGCATTATGAAAATTCGGGACCAATTTCAGCAATGAACCCAAAGGTACTTGTATTGGCGACGTGAGGACCTCTTTCCAAACTGAATTCCAATCCTCCTCTTCTCGAATATCATCCTTAGTTCCAAATTTTCCTTCCTTTATTTCCAGGCCCACAGTCGATGGTCCTGATGACTTCACTGGTGGTGCGGATTGTGGCAACTAGGACACAGTCTTTTTTTGCACTTCTTCCTGAGCCGTCCAATCCTGAATCTTTACATCGGGTGTTGAAGCCACATTTTTACCCGATCGCGTGATTAATGAAACCACTGGATCAGACTCCTCCAATCCTTCAATCTGAACCATAGCCACACTAAGCTGTTTCCCTGCAGCGCGTTCCTCCTTCTTCCGATCATATTCCATAGCTTCAGTACACTCGGATCGCCAGTGCCCATCCCCCAAACAGAAAATGCATGTCTTGGGGCGATTAGGATCTCGGCCACCTCTTCCGCGACCTCGTCCTCCTCCTTGACCCCGTCCTCCTCCTTGACCTTGCAAAGGCGTTTCTGATGTATGAGCATGAGCCATCGCCACAACAGGCTCTTGTCCCTGCCCTATCTGTGGTTGTTGCTATGTAGAAGAGTCTCCTCAACTCCGACGACCCCGACCATTGAAATAACATTCCACTGTATTATGAGTATTGGTCGTGCAAATCGCACACCACTTCTGATTCATTGCGCACTCCTGAGCAGCATGGCCCGGATTCCGACACTGGGTACACCATAGTTCCTTTAGACTTTTAGCCACCGCAGCCGATTCCAACGATCCGGATGAAACACGTGACGCTGGGATTTTTTCCGAGGTGTCTCTTTCGATTCTTTCCCCGAATCACTGTTGCCTGAGTCTGAGGAATCTGATACTGCGGATTCCGACTCCAAACTATCACTGCCACTGTCTTGCGACTTCCGATGAGATTTCTTCCTGTCTTTTTTCTTTGATTTCTTTGGAGATTCCGTATCCTCTAAAGCTTCTCCTGCTACTACAACCCTAGCAATTACATTATCCGGTGGATTAGTTACCTTATCCACTGTTGCCATAGCAGTTCTGAGATCCTTGTTGAGCCCCTGCAAAAAATAATCATTCAACACTTCTGCTGCCGGCCTTTGTGCCTGAGGTACCCTCTGCAAAAGCATCCGAAATTTTGCAGCGTAATCCTCCACTGGCAATGACTTCTGCCCGCAGCGTTCAAGATTTTCCAAACGTTGAGGGACTGTCTTTTCCATTCTAAACCTTCGTAGAAACGCTCTGGATCCGTCGACATATGTCTGAAAATGATCATCAGGGTATTTGGACAACCATTTTGCAGCTTTCCCCGAGAGTGTAGATTCAAACACTGATTGTTGATGGAGAGGAATCACCACCCCAGGATGATTCAATCCATAAGATTTATTGAATTGGCGCAAATGTGCATTAGGGTCTTCTCTCCAAAGATCTCGAAATCGACTATACTTAATCTGCGGATGCTCCATCACCCCTTGCCCAACTGTACCTCCTCCTGAAAAAAGCTGACGAGCACTAGGAGGTGGGGACAGTGGCGGAGACACCCCCGGACTGCTCACCGGAGACGGTGGTGGAGCAACCTGTGTGGGTGAGGGTGAACGTACAACAGGAGGATATGACTGACTGCATGGAGTACGCCTCGCTCGCCGCAACCGCCTACCACGCACCGAGCTTGGTGATGGAGATACAGATTCCTCAACCTGTGGTGAAGAAAAAACAAATTCATCCGAACCGCCTCTCCTCCGACGTATTCTTACAATTGGAACCACAGGGTCAGGCGGACCCTGCGACCTTGTGCGCATGCATACTCATCGCAGGTCGTCCATCACGCATCGTGGTCGCCAGATGTAATGGCTATTGCCCGCATAGGAACAATAGGCATTACGGGAATGATTACCCGCAAACTACATTATGTGAACATCAAACACATAGAAATAGGAGAGAAGATAGTACACAGTACACATGCACATAACACCTCCTGCTTCATTCATATGTAATCCGGACACAGAATTACAACAGTAGATGTCATGAATAACATAGAGGTTGGTTGGTTGGTTACATCAAAAGACAGGCATGCCTCTCCATATACAACCGCTGCTCCAGTGCAGATCGGAAATGGTGCACACACTCTTGTCCCATGATAACTTGTGAAGAACTGCCGCCACGGCCGCCGCATACCGCATGACTCCTGATCCGCAATGTCCAGACCTCCGCAGGGCCGCAGGACCTCATGTGCGACTCATGCCGTAACAAGGGGGGCATGCCACATAGGTACCATGTCTATATTTTTCTTCTATATTCTCTCTCTCTCTCTCTCTCTCTCTCTCTCTCTCTCTCTATATATATATATATATATATATATATATATATATATATATGCAGAACCACCTTCAAAGCCTAATAGGGCAGTGATCTATGTGTGTTGATTCTTGTCTTCACGTCCTTATTCAAGAGACATGACTCGTGAGGCTTTAAATCCAAGAGTTGTAGGGCACATACATGCCGCATGCTCTGTATCTCTACTCTCACATACCTTTCTCTTTCTCTCCTGCTGCAAATGTGCTCTCTTGTCTCTTTGACCATATCGCACAAGACTGTGTCTCCTCTCAGATGATCTCTCTCTCTCTCTCTCTCTCTCTCTCTCTCATACTTTACATGTGCTCATGAATGTAGGCTAAAGTGAAAGCTACTAGAGGAGAATGGCAAGCCCAAAGATGCAATGTTGCACAGGCTAGGAAAGGCATACGTGTGAGTGAGGATTATTAGTTAGGTAAAAAAATGAGGGGGAGAGAATCTTTATAATATATATAGTATCTAAAACTTATAATTGAGAGATATAGGTAATGAGTCCACTGAGAAGAGGGACAATGAGGGCTTCATAAGTGCCATGTGTTAAAATCCTAATTGTTGAGCAATATTGAATTTTAAAATTCACAAAAGTGTAACGTTTCTTGGGATGGCATCTATTCTTCTCTGAGACTATTAAAATTGTCAGAAGCCTATTTGTTGAGCCCTCTTCTCTATCACACACACACACACACACACACACACACACACACACACACGCATATATATATATATAGAGAGAGAGATTTCATAGTACTCTTGAATGAGAAGAGTGATTTGGCTTAGGCCCATGTGCCACAAGGACAGGGAGGCATAGGCCATGTGGAGGTTGGTAGCTAATCATTTGCAGATGAAAAGAAAAAAGTTAGCCTCTACCCCTTGTCACAGGGATGGCCTCACACCCTCAGCTAAGTTGTCCAAGGCACAACCAACTAAAAAAAGTGCACATGGGAGTTCATTTTAGAGGCATCAAACCTTGACAAACATCATCTAATCCAGAGCTTTAACCACATGGGTTACTCCCATTTGCTGAAAAAATGTGTAGCTTTTGTTTTTAAGTCCAATGTGACAGCATTACTAAAATGACCATCTGGAAAAGGAGGGAGGGATGGGTGCCCTAGTGTGACAAGAGACTTAGAAACTATTCTAGAATACAAAAGTGAATGGACCTTTCTTTTCTTGAAACTCTTTAATGTGTATAAAAATTGAAAAGAATTAAGTGAGACTCTCTCTCCCTCTTTTTGTAGTAAATTGTTTTTCCTCAAAGGGTGTGCACTCGAGCAAGGTGTGTGTGTGTGTGTTTTTTGCATTGGAGGGAGATTTTTTTAAAACACCTTGAAGAACTTAAAAAAAAAGTCAATTTCCTTCTACATTCCCTACAAAGAGATGGAAGCGACACTCTTTGGATAGGTCACCTTTGCAATGTTCATTGTGCATGCCATTCCACTCTCTCAAGGAATTCAAGTTACAAATGAGATCTTGTGATTTCTAAACATCCACTCAATAGTGACCAAAAAACTAACCAATTATGACAATTCTATCTGTCATACCAAAACCCTCCCTTGATATATCTTTGGGACACACCATTTGCTATATCTTTATGGCTGTTAGGAAATATGTCATCATTGAGAAGTGGCGGTGCATTCAATTCTTCACAGCTCCTTAGCAATGTTCCCTAGTTTGAGTTTGCCCAAGCTTCTACAAAAGATCCTAATTCCAGCTTCATCACACACATCTTGTACATCACACAAAAATCAAATTGGAGATTTTTTGCAGAACAATTTTATGTAATACCTCCTCAATTAAATAGGGTCCAATGTGTCAAGAATAGAAAAGATGTCTTCCTTGGTTAGGCAACTATGGAATAAACTCACTTGATCACTAGTACTTTCACTCCCAAATGCCTCTTGAATAAAGTTCCTAGCACAATTAAGAAACAAATCAAAATTACGAAAATATATTAGTAAAAATTATTCAATTTAAAAATATATATCTCTTCGTTTGCAAGCACCACCTCTAGGGAAAGAGTGGGAGATGGTGCTGCGAATCTTTTTTTATCTCTTTGTTTGCAAGCGGAAGATGATGCGTGAATCTTTTTTATTGTCAAATCCTTTCCATTCATCATGATGTTTTCTTTATGGTTCTCTTTCATTGATTGATGAAGCCGTCCCTTGAGAATCATCAAATAGTAGACATGGATTGAAGTTCTTGCATGAGAGCCACCAAATTAGAGCTTGCATTGTGTGAAAAATTATTATAGTAGCTTAAAAGTCCTTGCTCACCTCTACCCATGTATTGCAAGAATGTGAAAATATTAGTGAAAGGAGACGATATTTAAACCATTCAATTTACTTTGCATTGGTTTGGCCTATGGCACAGTGTTCTCTTGATGAGGCCATTGTGAAATTATAATTTCTCTTTGTTGGATCACACTTTGGTGGAAAACAAAGAAAGATGCCTGTCATGCCAAGGGTAGGACCGGGCACGGCCAAGGGCTAGGACGGACATGCAGCCAAGGGGTCTATGTTTAACAGGCCAAGGGTCTATATAGAGCATGGCTGGGTGGAGATTAGCAAATTTTTAGTCCCCTCTACCTTTCCTTGGTATCGGAGCTCAGGGGAGAAGAGCTATGGAGGAGGGGGGAAGATGGTGTTGCATGTGCTCTCTCTCTCTCTCTCTCTCTCTCTCTCTCTCTCTCTCTCTCTCTCTCTCTCTCTCTCTCTCTCTCTCGGGTCATGGACAAGCCCCCTAGCAAGGGAGGAGCTTTGAAGACCATGGGCATGGCCTCTTGGATACACAAAGATTGGGAGGAGTATTGAAAGCCGCATGTGTAGGACCCCTAGTGTTGAAGAGGGGGAGGACTTGAGCAGCACCAAATCAGTCCTCCAGAACAGACTTGTTAGGAGCATGCTGTCATCACAAGGAGCCTTTTTTGTCATATGAAGCAGGCTTGGCAAGCAGCTCACAATGCTACAACAACGTTTTTTCCCTCACATAGAGCTGCCATGGTGGTAGATGTAGGTTTATTTGGTTTTTTTTGTTTTTTTTTTGTGGCTTTTGGTCATTGTCAATTGGGCACCTTCCATTTCTGGCAGCCCATCCCACGCCATGGGCTTACACCAGTTTGCCTAGATGCATTCATGCAAAGCTGCATGATCATGCAAGGGCCTCTACAAGGGGGCCAAGGTTGCATCGCAAAGTCCAACATGAAGGCAAACAATAGCCAGTTGTGGTGGCATGCATAAACATGCAAGAGTCTGCGCAAAGGGATCATAGTTGCATGGCCTGCAACATAGACTTAGATGAACTCAACAATATTGGGTAGGTAGCCGGGATTTAGAATTGATAATCCAAAGGAAAAATCTTCCAAGCAATCAAGGCAAAGCTTTGACGTGTTCACAACTTGAGACCATGTGAAGGCATGGCCTTGGTCTTGGATCTATTTGCGATGACAACAACTTGCAAATGTGTCCAAAAAGTGCCACTATACATGATCATGCAACATGTAAGATGTTGCTAACAAGGACATCTGGAATACGACGACATGGTTCCACCACTTGAGAGGGCTTGCCAATGTCGGTAAGAAAGTTGACTTTCACATTTTCAATTTTACATTCATTGAATTTTGCAGATCTCTCTTCGTTCAAAGCACGCATTGGGATTTTCAATCATCGAGTCGCTCAATCATGTTTGGCACGTGAATGTTTTTCATGCATGGCATGTGCTATCTTAAATACCTATGAGCATAGTCGTTGGCCCAATGACTTCTACCATCAACGGTGTGCAGTCATGGATGTCAATTTTTTACTCTTGGCTTGGAATTTTTGCTAAGACATGGTTCCTAGGCAATGTTAGATCCTATGGTTCAGGCAAGGCCTTTGGCATGTCGCTACAGGCAAGGCCTATGGATTTGATCCAATGAGTTTTCTAAAGCAATTGGCAATGATTGCATGCAACGCAGAATTGTGCAACTCCAAGTTACTTATCCTTTCCCTGTCTCACATATGACTATGCTATGACAAACATCACGGGAGTAGGTTTCCGTCTACAAATCCTCAGGATACCAATAATCAAGCCAATTAGGTACAAGGTGTATACTTTGCAAGAATTTATTTTTCTTTCCAATACGTGGTACAATTTGACAAGGTCGATTATCTGTGAATGCTTGACAAGGTCAAATTTCTTTTGCTATGCCATTGTAAATTGGCAAGAGTATCTGTTAGCTATGCGTAGCAAAACTCCATGAGTACTTAGGTGAAGCAAGGCTTCCCTTCTAGTATTAGGCATTGCAATTTCCACAGTTTGGAATATGCTCTTAGCATACAAACTTTGGAAAACATGCCAAGATGTTTGCAGGTTTTTACATCCCACGAGGGTGTGTATGATACATACGCTTACTCACGCGAGTAGTTAATATGGCTATGAGCTAGATTCGAGCAAATTACCAAAAAACAGGCCACACATGGGCGACAAAGTTAGTAAAAACTGAGTTATGCTTGTTTTATCTATTTTTTACTTTTCACTTTGCGAAAGATCTTTGTGCTCTGCAAAGAAAAGTGCTTTGGCAAACTCCATACAAAGCCACTATACAAAGCAAAGTGCTTTGCCAAATTTCATTTAAAGCACGGCTTCTCTTATGTGCACATGTATTATTGATTTACTTTAGATCAATAATGGCACACATCTTTAACATTACGTGGATATAAGCTCACAGTTTACACAACGATGGACTATGATGTATCCTGCCAATGTAATTGTACAAGGCAAGTATACCAGAGGATCACATGGTTGAGACTGTTATTGAAGCCAAGGGCTTATTATTCTATTTTTTGCTTTGTGTGCATGGCATACTAGTACGATGGTCGTACAATACCCATCATTGCATACGCTTCCACTATAGCACTTGCTACTTTGTCAAGGACAAGCTCAATTATTGACATCTTAAAACCATCTTAAATTTTTTTGTCTTTATGTCTAATCACAGGCAAAAGTTCCATACATACGCACCCTGATACAATCACGATCACATACAAGGTAAGTGGGTCAAGATGTGACTTATGGTACCTCTCTCTACGAGAGTGTGGTACAAGTACATTTTTGTACGCTTATAGGATCATCTAAGACATAGCCATCATCTGCATTGGATCATATGCAAGGGGCATACAACACATTCAAATAAGGAGTTTTCCTCAGCACATCATTCTCTCTCTCTCTCTCTCTCTCTCTTTCTCTCCCCCCCCCCCCCCCCCCCCCCCCCCCCCCCCCCCCCCCCCCCCCCCCCCATCCAAGAAAGGTGAAACTAGGCATGATATTATTGACATCTTTCTATGTCAATATGGTGATAGGAAGGGCTAAGCACCATCTATTGCCACCTCTTTCGTAATGGCTAAGTGCCATCTATTTTGTAATCCATCAGTGATTGCTTTCAAGATCGAACAAATCTATTTAGTCTCACAGACAACCAATTGATTTTAATGGACAAGCAAGCGTCTTGCAATTACTAATTTTTGGGTGTTATTTTAGCAATACACACTTTGAGTGTAAAAATAAAGTTGAGTTTTGGAAGTCTCAAACTTGTAAATGCGTCTCTCTACCAAGGTGTATAGACGAAGCAAGCAATTCAAATAGCACGACTGTTTAGAAAACTCCTAGATTATGGATTTTTGGGTCTAGAAAAGATCCCATTGTGAATACAATTCCAACTTGAGTGGATCTTCTATTTTATCTATAACACTAAGAGTGTCTGTACGAGTACAGTATTGGGATATGACCTAGCTTGTGATTACTAAATCACTTATTAAGTGTTGATGGTCAATTCTTGGAACCTTCACACATGCACTTTCAAGGACAGAAGTCCACAAGTTGCCAAGGGGTAGTGGACAATTTCAACTTTCAACGTTAACTTCAATTGCTATTGGCTGCTAGTTGAGCAGTTTTCTTGCAAAAGTCTAACCAGCTGGCTTGACACTGGAGATATTAACCAAGGGCTTTGGATTGCAAAGGCAACACCCAGGGTTATATGTGTAATACTACTTGAATTGCATTGATTTTCAATTAGTGTTCCTACGCCTTTGTAGGCCGGAAATTTGGGACAGGTGCCTTTTACTACAGAAAAGTGAACTCAACCTCCAGGTACGCATCTGATTTGGCTTTGTTTTTTTTTGTTTGCTTTTCCACGTAGGATGCATATGCTATGTTTTCATCCATTTTTGCTCTTAAGAGAAATGACCAGGTCATGTAAGAGCCAAGAACTTTGGGTTGTAGTGTCCAAAATAAGTTTCTCCATCACACAGTTATGGAGCCACTTGTAGGGTTTGATTTGGCACATGTTGTTGCATGGGATATAACATGGTCTAGGAACTCAAGGAGTTTGGTTTAGCTAGTGTGGAGCATGGATAATGAGGGTCTCTCTCACGCACGTCGCATGCGTGTTTACAGTTATCTCCACACCCAAGTACATCTTCTTTTTTCAGGCATCCTTACATGAGACATATTCCACATGTGGAGAACATGAGTCTCTGGAATTGACACTAGCGCCGCTACTTCAATTATGTGTCACGACGATGTCCCTAGCTACTGGCTGAATTTGTTTTCCATACCATTTTTTGCACATCGTATTAGGAACAATTTCAATGGCAAAAAATTGTCGGATACTCAAAATGACTTGTTAACGTACAAGTGCTACTAACCAACCTCAATGGATGGTTGTTTATGCATATAGCAAGGCCATGAGTTGTTAATGAAAAGATTTCATTGTTTGTCCCTAGAAGTGATTAATATTTCACCTTCTATTATGGTTCAAACGTTTTAGCAAGGCTCACAAATAAGTGGAGCAGAAAGTATTTGGTTTCTATTTTGAACTATTTACATTCCTCTTTAACGTTGTGAAGGATTTGGGGGTGACCTCTATAACACCTCCATACTCATAAGATATATGAGGAAAGTAAAGTAGCTCTCACAAGAGGATAGGATCCGATCTCCACTCTCAAACACACTCACCCTTGCACGCAAAAAACCCTGCCTACACTCGACTAGCTTCCCTCTATACTGTCATAGCCCTAGCTATGATCAATTGCAGTCAAGGAAGCAAAGAAAGCACTAAATTTTGGGAAAAAAAACCAATGAAAACCAAGTAAAATCTCTGCACTTTTGTTCATAAACACCATAGCCTCACACCATCTCAGCAGCCCTTGCATATGTAGGAAGGGGCTCCAAAATGGCTCCCAACCATGCACACAAACCCATCAAAAACCATGCCAATCATGAGTTATACAAAAACTCATGATGCTCAGCCAAAAAAATCAGAAAAAACCATGGAAAACATGGGGAAACAACCTCCCATTCACAACAATAACAAGGGGCTTTCACTGCCAAACCTGAGTAGCAGGCACACACGTACAAGAAAGCTTCGCTTCACGCAGCTTCCATCACCAAAATGAGAGAAGAGGGGTGAAAGTGCAGAGGTCACCACCCATGTTCATGGCCTTCTTGATGAGAGACACACTCTCCAATCAAGGCTCCAGGCCCTCGCACACACACACGGGCACCTCCACTACACAACCCCCATGCACCACCGCAGACTGCAGCAAGAGAGGCTTTCTTCTTCACAGCTGAAAACTCCCACTCACTCACGACCCCAAGCTGATAAAGACTCAGTTTTTATTCATATTTTTAAAGCACTTACTCACACTTTTAAGTCTCGACACTTCTATGTACAAAAATAGCAAAACTATGTACCCCACACAACTGGCACGCATGCATAGAGACAGCTGGCACACACCACCTTTGTACACTTTGTACAAGCATGCTTTATTAACATCCAAGAGGTCTAAGAGAACCAAAAAACATCTCGCAAAGACTTTGGGGTGGTCCGCACCATTTTGCCAAAACACGTCACAACGTGTGCTAGGAGCATCACATTGGCCATAAGTATTGGCAAGGATGATCATGGATATATAGGTTCGGATCTGTTTTTTGCTAAATGCATGCACACTAGGTGTTATGGGCCCTAGTGTTTAGCAAAGGCTAATTTGGAGCGGCATGCATATTCATCACATTAGTGCTATGAAGCAATTTTCATTCTATGTGCAGTACCTCTCTGAGATTATGTTTGGATCTACCAATCACCGATAGGGGTCATGGCTCGGTTTGGGTGCTTGTGGATCTTTCAAGTTTACCAAGATGGTTATGGATGTCATTGTTCATTCCTCAGCAATATTGTATGACATTTTGATCCCCATTTACCCATCATCTAGGAAGACTGTCTGTAAACTGTGGGTAAACACATCTCCAAGGGGTTAGGAAGATTACAAAGTGTAATCTTGTGCTAAAGGATATGCAAAGTGCGTACGCTAGCACCGAGCAATCCAATTAGTAAGCATTTATTTCTCTAGTTGGAGTTTGCTCACCATAAGTTAAAGCATTTTTGCGGGCTAGATTGACTGTCTTCATGTATAATTTAGGTACTTAACCTTGACCATTGGTTCTATGGGGTTGTTTACTAATGAAAATTGAGAACAAGTCAAGGAAGTATATTTTGCTGATAAGTTACGTCAGCCAATTACTTTCATGGAAAATGAAAAGAGGTACTCTTTTGGGTACATCTTTGATGTGATAACTCTTTTAGCATGCTCATGTGTGTTCTAAATGAAGTCTACACAAGATGGTTGCAAATGGGCCACAATGTGAAAAATCAAGATGCTACTCTTGGTTTCATTAAACCTCCTACTAAACCATTGATAGCCATTTTTTGGCCATTCAAAATTACCATAGTGAGCTAGCTCACCCTATCAAATCACTCAAACACTGTGGTTATCCTCACCCTTTGACTGTACATAGGTCTGTGTGAGTTAGGGGACTTTTTCCATATCTCCTTAAAAACCCTCAATTAGCTAGTCACTGGGCTAGTTGAGCCAAAATAGATAAATAAAATAAAAAAGAAAAGTATATTATGGCCTCTTTGTGTGTAAATATTTCATTATATATAGGGCCTAAATATAAGGATTTTTCATAATTATTTTGGTATTTATTAAAATATTTCTACTTAGGTGTGTGTTATTTGCCTATGTATGCTATGTACATTGACTCACCATTACCATAATTTTTCTTACCATTTTGTATACTCTTTATTTCATATAGAAAAATTTCATGCAAGTTTCTCTTAGTTTTGGTGTAACTCAGCCCCAACACAACTCCAAAAAAACTAGTTTTATTTGTGTGTATATATTTTCACTATTGTGATTTTTCCCTTCCTACAATAATTCTCTTTTCCTCTCATAAATTAGAACACAAAAAATTTTCATCTTTTTATGGTAGCCTCATAATGAGAGATATTTACTTTTAAAGTTGACCCCTTTATATTTTTTCACCCGTATTATTTATATTTTGACATGCACATATTTTTTGGACCTCTCAATATTTGATTTTCTTGGTTATATTATTGACTTATATCATGATCTCAGCAATATCTTCAATTATAGACCCACAATATAAGGTCAAGGATATGTGGCATGCATGCATGCATTATGGAGGACTCACTCTTGGAGGCATTCAAAAGAATAATCCAAAGAGGGACCCCACAAGGACTTTGTGCAGTGAAAGAAGACAGTCGGTTTTGCTGAATTTTTAAAGACCACTTGCTCTCCAAATTTGAAAAGGTGATTAAGACAAGAATTGTAGATCGTGCGCTGAACTTTTATCTCAAAATTTTTCATATTTTTTTGAGCTACGACCTGTGAGCTATGATTTTATTGGTGGACCCGAGTTTGCCCATGCCATGCAGCCACACTCCCTCTTCCACTTTATCATTATCCTCTTTCACACACACTTCTCCACTCATCATCCTTACCTCTCTCACCTCTCCTCTCTACACCCTACTCAGCTTCTCCTTAACCTTGAAGAATAAGAGAAACCATGGTGAACTCATGCCTCCTACACACACTTCCATTCCAAAATTGACCACCTACTCTCATTTTTCCTCCTCCAAATTATTCATATCTATAAAAAAAAGCACAAAATTCAACCTCTTCTCTTGAAGAACAGCATCATGGTGATTGATTACTCATCTTCAATTACCTTGACTCCTAAGAAAGGTCAAGATGGGAGAAAAAACGTACCGTCAAAGCTAGTGGACCTTTAACAAGTGTCAAAATTGGCCCTACTCAAGACACTTGGAGCATCAACATTGTCAAAAATCCTTCTTTTCTTACCTCTTAAGCATTTATCTTTCTTATTTGTATCCTATATGGATACTCCCATTGCAAATATCCAATCCCATTTGTAAATTAATAAAAATACTAACTCTACTAATCTACTAACACTAAACCACTATGAAAAGTCCTATCACCTCCATTTCTCTCCTCTCTCTTTTCTTCATCTATCCCCACCAACTTCTTGATAATTCCAAGAAAAAAAATAGATAAAATGCTGAGAAATCTAACCCAACCATGGTTAGAGGAGTAACCCTAGCCCTCAAAATTGCTATAAAAGGGGATTGTAGCTAGCACAAAAGGGGGAAGCCATAAGCAAGAGCACTATGCTATAGCTTTAGAAGCCAAGCTCAATCTCTTGAGAAGGAGCTCCTGAGTGGAATCTCATTGGCTTATGCACATACATGTTTTGTATTAGGGGTGATTAGCAAGGGATCTCTATGCCATTGTAAGAGAGAGTGATCATTTAATTGAGAGTAGGAAGCCTATATTTCTCCTACAAGTGTAAGCACAACGTTTGTTGAATCAAGGAGGGTGGATTTGAACTAAGCATGGCTACTTTGTCTCTCTTCCAACGTGAAGTCATGGACAACAATGATGTGTAAGTGTCTTGGTGTTTTATTTAAGTTCTTGATAGCTTGTCTCAGGGTGTTGTTGTCAATTTAGCCATAAATCCCACATACTGTAAGAGGGCGATAGGGTGGAGAGGACTCCTTGGCCTTAAGACAATGATTGGATTGTCTTTGTCTTGTGATGTGTTGCGGTGTAATTTACTCAAGCTATGTTGAAAAAATGCTAATCTCACTTTGATTGGTTATGACAGATTTGTAAGAAGGTATTAATGCAACCAGCATCCCCTTCCCCCTTCTCTCTCTTTCTTACGTATATATTCGTGTTTTGCGTGATCACTGTTGATACGTTTCAAAGCGGCCCAAGCACACTCTCTCTCTCTCTCTCTCTCTCTCTCTCTCTCTCTCTCTCTCTCTCTCTCTCTCTCTTTCACTCTCTCTCTCTCTCTCTACGCGTCCTAGTTCGCATCCAAAACTAGGTGGTGCCCCAAATTTGTGTAGGGTTAGGTTGCGGGTTTGTGTGTGTGTTTATTGTTTCTTTTCCAATCCCAACCCAATTGAGCAGCAGGCGAGCCTAGAGGGATGCTTAGAGGTCACTCTTCTTGTTGCCCGCCCCGGATCGCCTCACCGTGTTTTGGTCAAGCAAACAGCTAGATCCATGAAGGATGCCACTGTGGAAAACATTAGTGTATCACCACTCTTGTTTTTGAGGACAAAAATGATTCTCCAAGGGGGGAGTAATGTCATGCCAAGTGTAGGACCGGGTAGGGCCAAGGGCCATGATGGACATACAGTCAAGGGGGTCTGTATGTTTAACAGGCTAAGGCCCTATATAGAGCATGGCTGGGTGGAGATTAGCATGTTCCAATCCCCTCTGCCTTTCAATGCCATTTGAAAAATCATCATAAGGTGAGAGAGCATGGTTAGTGATGTCTCCTGGGTCAAGCATTGTCACTTACTAGGTGGATTAGGGTGAGAGAGCCAGGAGAGGGGAGAGCTATGGAGGAGGGAGGAAGGCAGGGCCTTGCATGTTCTCTTTGTGTGTGTGTGTGTGTGAAGAACCGTGGGCAAGATCCTTGAGGAGACCTTCTTCTTGATGATGTAGGGTGGGCATGACCCCTTGTATCAAGGAAAAGGAATTCGGCTACTCGCGTGGGAGGGGCCGCTAACATGGAGATGGTGCCGGCAATTGACATGAATGGCATGCGGAGAAGACGGACTTGTCAGGTTTTCAAAGCCAAGCGGAGTGAGTCCCGACCCTACTATGTGACTAGGGGAGCACCACAACGCCTGTGACATCTATTTTTTTCCTCACACTGCTCTGCAGCAAGGTTGCCATCACTTTGGATTCACTGTTTTCCACTTGGGGGCCACCCATGGTTAAAGGGTGGCCACTCTTCAAAGTTTCTGAGGGTGCATGCCCACCCCAGTTACACACCCCCAACAAGTGCATCGTTAGCACCCCTTGGCATGTGCACAACTACGGATGTAGAAGGACTACACGGTGCGAGTTTTTGAGAGATGCCACATGCGAGATGTTAATAACGCAGATAGCGTCTACCAAGGATAAGTAGTTCAAGAACCATGGAGGCTCAAACATACAAATCATGAATGCAAAAATTTTAGATGCCACGGGTGAACCTTCAGCATTATCCAAACATCTCAGGGATCTGAAAATCAACGTGTGTTTATGCAGTTTTTGACATCCATAACTGGCCTAGTACTATGGCAACACAAAGTGTTTGCACAATTTTCATAGAAAAATCGACCAATACCTTGTTATCAAGATGATACACAGGAGCTTTACTGCAAGGGATATATTCATGGGTTGGAGCAAGGTTTCTGGAAGAGCACCATGATTGAGGTTGAGCAACCGTACAGTGTTTCATGCTTTTCAAGTTTTCTAGCTTGATGATAATTCTACATCACAGGAGTTCTTTCCAAAATTTGCACAAGTTACTTCTTGTGCCAGGTAGCGGTGTTAATGAATGTCAATACATTGCAGGTTGATTTGTTGTTGATTATGGATACGTTTTTCGTCATGCATGGCATGCAGATACGTCCTATGGCAGTGATGCTTCTTTCTCTCTCATTCCACGGAGCAAGGCTCCATACACTTACTTGGTCATAGATTTGGATTACCAAGTATCTCTTTGATTTATCCTCTTCCTCCTATCAAGAAGAGGAAAGAAGCAGGCTTCAAGTTGCTAGAGCATGAATCCTAGGTAGGTTGTCTATCGTTAATGCAATCAGATAATGACATGGTCCACCCATTGTCGGCAAGCGTGATCTAACGATTTCTAAGACATCACAGGAGCAAGGATTTATTTACAAATATTCAAGCCAAGAAGGTACGAGGTATATGTCTTGCAAGTATTTTTTTGTTTTTCAATACAATATACAATTTGACAAGGTCGATTATCTATGAATGCTCGACATGGTTGACTTTCTTTTGCTATGACATTTGTCTATGAGCAAGAGTATCTGTAGCTTTGAGCACTAGTAGCATCCAACATGGGTCTACTAGGAAATATCATGTAAAGACAAGACTTCCATATTTGGAATATGCCTAGCATAGTTTGAGCATCCGAACTTCTAGAAACTTGTCGATATGTCTGCAGTTTTTTACATCACAAGAGGGTATATATGATACGTACACTCACTCACTTGAGCCACTTTGAACACACTACTAGACACCTAGCCACACGTGGGAAACAAGGTTAGTCAACTTTCACATTCTGTTTGTTTTTTGTCTATTGTTTACTTTTCATTTTTGAAAAGAGCTCTCTGCTGTGCAAAGCAATGTGCTTGGGCAGACTTTATAAGAAGCCACTCTATATAGCAAAGTGCTTTGCCTATCTTCAAGTGAAGCACGGCTTCTCTTATGTGACATAGTATTATTGATTGACCTCGCATGAATGATAATGGCACATATCTTTGGCACTATGTGGATATAAGCTCATAGTTTACGCAACATTGCACTGTCATGTATCCATGCCAATGTAATCGTGCAAGGCAGGTATACCAAAGTTTTACATGGTTGAGACTGTCATTGTTGCAGCCAAGGGCTTATTATTCTATTTTTTGCTTTGTATGCATGGAATAATAGTACGATGGCCGTACAACAACCATCATTGCATACACTTCCACTATAACACTAAATACTCTGTCAAGGACAAGATACGTAATTGAGATCTTACAACATTTTTTATGCTATTCACAGGCAAAGTGGCATGTTTTTAGCTCCCTTGTTACAATCATGATCGCATACACATGATGTGAGTCACGATGTGATTTATGGTACCTCTCTCTCTGAGAGCATGGTACAAGTACACTATTGTCCGCTTATATGATAAGCTAAGACACAAAAATGGTTTACACTGGATCATATGCATAGGGCATACAACACATTTGAATAAGGGATTTTCCTCAGCCCAACATTCTCTCTCTCTCCCCCCTTCCTAATTCTCTGCGGGAAAGGCAAAACTAGGCATGATTTTTCTAAGATCTTTCTATGTCGATATGGTAACAAGCAAGGCTAAGAGCCATCTATTTTTGAAGGGCTAAGAGCCACCTATGTGGAATGGCTAAGAGCCATGTTTTTGTTGTCCATCAGTGCTTGCCTTCTAGATCAAATAAATCTGTTTAGTTGAGTACCCATTGATTTTAATGGCCAAGCAGGCATCTTGCCACTATTAATTTTTTGGGTGTTATTTTAGCACTACACACTTTGAATGTGAAGATCAAGTTGAGCGTTTGAAAGTCTCAAACTCAAACATGCGTCTCTCTACCAAGGTGTATAGATGAAGCACACACTTCAGACAACATATGTTGGCTATTCACAAAACTCTTGAATTATGAATTTTGAGTCTAGACAAGATCCCGTTGTGAATACGATTCTAACTTGAGTGGATCTTCTAATTTATCTACAGCACTAAGAGTGTCTGTACAACTCCCTTTTGAGGGTAAGACCCAGCTCACGATTTTAAATCACTTATTACGTGTGATGGTCAACTCTTGGAATCTTCACACTTGAACTTTCAAGGAAAGAAATCCATAAGCTGCCAAGGGCTCGTGGATAATTTCAGCTTCCAGAGCTGACTTAAGATACTATCAGTTGCTAGTTGAACAATTTTCCTACAACGTTTAACCAAGGGGTTTGACAATGCTGATTTTTCCCAAGGGGTCTCGTTTGCCAAGGCAACACCCAGGGTTCCATGTGCCATACTACTTGCATTTCACTAATTTTCAATTAGTGTTCCTAGGCCTTTGCTGGTGAAAAATTTGGGAAGGTGCCTTTTCATTACACATTAGTGAACACTAGTTCACCCTTCAGGTACGCATTTGATTTAGTTTTGTTTCTTTTTTGTTATCATCTATTTTTTGTTCTTAAGAGAAATGACAAGGTCATGTAAGAGCCAAGCCATTTGGGCTGTACTGTCCAAATTAAGTTTTTGCATTATGAAGTTATAGACCCACTTGTAGGGTTTATTCGGCACATGTTGTCACATGGGATGCAACATGGTCCAGGAACTCAAGGAGTTCGGTTTAGCCAGTGTGGAGCAAGGCTAATGAGGGTCCCTCTCACTTCTATCGTAGAGTGTTTGCAGTTACCTCCACGCACAAGTACATCTCGTACTTGAAGGATGTTCTTTTTTAGACACCCTTACATTAAACATATTCCACTTGTGGAGAATATGAGTCTCTGGGACTGACACAGGTGCCCACTATTTCAAGTATGTGTCACGACAAAGTCCCTAGGTGCTGGTCAAATCTGTTTTCTGGACCATTTTCAGTACGACGTATCAAGAGCAATTTTGATGGCCAAAAATTGTCGAATACTTAGAATGACTTGTTCAAATACAAGTGCTGTTAAACAACATTATAGATGGTTATTTACACATATAGCAAGGCTATGAGTTTTTGTGCTAGGGTGTTTTTGTGGGGTGAAGTGGCTTCTTGAAATATTTTATGAGAGCCGAAAAAACGGCTATCATTTAGCCCTCCCATAGATGATGGTACATTCATGTACCATCAAAAGGCATATCTTCCAATGAGAGTGTTTTTCGATCGTTCGTGATATTTGGTGCCTTAATCGAATCTTCATCTTGTAGTACCAAGCCCAAAGACTTCCATGGTATTGTAGCTATTCGATGCGCTTGTAGATCCACTGGTAGAACTTGAATCAAGTAAGGTTTTAATCGATACCCATTCACCTTCTTGGGGTGCTCCTTGCCATCCAAATCCATGAGTTGATAGTAGCGTGAATAGTAGGCCTTCTTCACAATGTAGGGACCCTACCGTCTAGTATTGAACTCACATCAAAGTGATTGTCAAGGCGATTATCGTACCTTAGCACCAAATCTCATTCCTTGATCCTTTTGTCGATCTTTCACCTTTTTGTCGATCTTGTCTTTTATTTGTGTAGCATTTCTTTTATAGCACTCATAATCCGCCTCCCGTTTTCATTCTAGTTCTGCTAGGGTGAGAAGGCAATCTTCCCATGCTGCTTCTTCTCCTTGTGCCACCTTTCCATGAAGTCGCATCGTTGGAATGTTGAGCTCAATGGGTTTCAAAGCTTCTTGACCAAAGACTAGGTGAAAGGGTGTGAACTCTGTCACTTCCTTGTAGGTAGTCCGATAGGCCCACAATGCTCCATCCAAGAAGTCATCCCATAGATTTGTCTTGTTCTTTACCATCTTTCGGATGATTCGTGCAATGATGCCATTAGCCTTCTCTACCAAACCATTTGATTGAGGATAGTAGGGTGTGCTATGCCGATGTAGAATGTGAAGCTCATCACAAACTTCTGTGAGCAAGCCAGTCCTAAATCCTGGACCATTATCAGAAACAATCTCCAAAGGTGTGCCAAATCTACAACAAATGTGAGTGTACACAAACTTGCTAAGTGTCCTCTCATTTACTCTTGCCACACTTTGAGCTTCTACCCACCTAGTCATGTAGTCTATGGCCACCAAGATATACAATTTTCCATTTTTAGTCCTAGGTAATGGACCCATAGCATCAATGCCCCATTTTCAAACGGACCATTTGCAAGGACTAACTGACGTGGACCATGTAATAGGCGCTTGTTTCCATTAATCTGACAATTGTGGCAGCTTTTACACCAATGTTGAACGTCAATGTGCAAGCTTGCCCAAACATACCCGGCAAGCACAATCTTTTTTGTAGTGAGTTCCTGTGCAAAATGACCACCTCATGCTTCCTCATGCAAACCTTCAAGAATGGCTGGAATCCCTTGGTTGTCGGTATTTTCCTACAAACTTGATCTTTTCCCCTTTGGTAGAGGGCACCTTCCAAAAACAAACATGAACTCGCCTTCTTAATGAGCCTCCGCTTTTGAGCCTTTGTGAAGCCCTATGGAAACTCGCCCTCTAAAATGTAGCTCACAATGGGAGCAAATGACTCCATCCCCTGGTACCTTGGTTGCTTTATCACTGTTGCTACCATGATGACCTGCACGTCACTCTCCACACATGCAATTGCTTTTTGGGCAAGCAAATCAACATCTTCATTTTGTTTCCTAGGAATATGATACAGTTGTACTTCTTCAAATTGATTGAAGAGTTTACGGATGGCATGAACCTTTTGGCTTAGCCTTTCATTCTTACAAGCCCAAATACCTAAAATTTGCTTCACAATGAGAAGTGCATCCCCTTTTACCATGAGACGCCGTATCTTTTGAGAAACACACATTTGCAAACCATGGATTAGTATGTCGTACTTTGCTTCATTGTTGCTCGTGGAACCGGGCAAATTCACATGCTCTTTCATAACAACCTCACCATTTGAATCAAGCAACACAAGCTCTCCCCCTGCTTTTCCGGTAGCCTTCTTAAATTCTCCACCAAAGAACAAGGTGAATGCATTAGGTAAATGCTTTGGTGGTGGTAAGGGTAGGGTTTTTACTTCAGGCACCTTGATGTTCCTTTCATGCACTCTATAGGTGAGAATCCCTGCTAATTGTGCATGTATACTATCTTCTACTCTGAAAGAGTATTGGAACTATTGAAATTCCATGATCCATTTTGAAATCGTGGGACTTAGTGTCATCTGAGATGACACCCAAGGAAACAAATTTTCAGCACTGATGATTATGATAAAGGGTTTTGGCAGGAGGTAGGATCTAAACTTTCTCATTGCAAAGACAGAGATTCTGCTTCTGTGTAATCCTTTTCAAGTGCATTCATGACCCGGCTAGCAAAGTAGACAGGCCGCATCCTAGTGCTATGAGGATCTTGCTGCAACAATACCGCACCCAATGTCTCCTTACCCACACTTGAGCTAACAAAGAATGTAAACTCCCAACATGGAGGCATGAGCATCTGTAGTTCTACCAAAACCATTTTTATACAAGAAAAGTACTCTTCAAGCTCATCAGACCATGCAAACTCTACATGTTGTGTCAACTTTTGGAGGGGGTGAAATACCTCCGATGCCAAGTGAATGAAGCGTGACATGTACTTCACCTTTTGAATAAATGAAATTACCTCCTTAAGACTCGTTGGTGATGGTAGCTCAATGAGAGCTTGTGCCTTTGCTGGATCTACCTCAATGCCTTTGGAAGAAACCTTGTGACCAAGCAAGATCACTTCATCCTCACCTATGTGGCACTTGTCGGGATTGAGTTGACCTCCCATATCATATAGCTTCTTCAAGACTTCTTCTACCTTCTGTAGATGCAATGATTTAGATCTATAGATGCAAAAATCATCTATGAATACTCTAATAGACTTCCCAAAGAATGCTTGAAACACCATGTTCATGAACCGTTGAAACATTGCTGGAGCATTTTTCAAACCAAACGGCATGACTCTAAAAGCAAAACAACCCCAAGGAGTCATGAAGGTTGTTTTTAATTGATCCTCCAATGCAATACCTATTTGAAAGTAACCAGAGTAGCCATCACATACCGTGTACTTTTCTTTACCTGCTACCTCATTAAGAATATCATCTTGAAATGGGAGAGGAAAGTGGTCCCTTTTTGTTGCCTCATTGAGCGGATGATAATTGACACATACCCTCCAGTTGCCATTCTTTTTCAGGGTGACCACAACTGGAGAGACCCACTTAGAATTGTCTACGGGGTAGATGAACCCTGCTGCTAGAAGCTTCCTCACCTCTTTGAGTAGTGCTTGCTCTTTGATGAATCCTAACCTTTGTAGCTTTTGTGCTTTAGGTTTGGCCTCTAGATTTAGCTCGATCTTGTGTTGAATGTCATCCACTCCATGTACATCTGTGTAATATTTAGCAAAAAGCCTAGGAAACTTTCTTAGCACATTTTTGAACCCCTCTCTTTCTCCCAAGTAAGAGTCTTTGACAACATACCATCTAGCATTTCTTCATCATGCAAACTTTGGTTCTCTTGGGGGCCTACCTCTTTTAAACCTTGGCAAGATGTCTCTTTCTTATTTGTCCTAAAACTTACATCCATGACTTCAATGGATGACTCCTCCTCCGTAGTGCTACCACTGCTTTCTTCTTCCGAGGTGTCATCGGTGCAATCATCCCCGCTTTCACTTTGAGAAGATTCCTCCTAGAGCTCCTCTTGACGTTGCTCCTTCATGTCAAAGACAACCTTCTTGTGATTGTCATTCCTACAAATCAACTTTCCACTTTCCCAATCCTGCAAAGTTTGCATCCTCATTAGCCACGGTCTACCTAGGATAAATGGATAGCCATTTCTCCTTGTAGACATAACATAGAAATCAACAGCCTTCTTAATGCCAAAAGCTTCCACAGAAACATTCTTACAAACTCCCAAACACCTAGCCTTGCTATTATTTGCCATTTTTACTTTGATTTCAGGCGTCTCATGAATGTGCATGCCTAGTCTCTGCATAAGGTCCTTTGTCATGATGCAAATTTTTGTGCCCCCATCCACTAGACCCTTCCTAACTACTTTTCCCTTGATATAGCAATCTAGCATAGGTGTAATATCCTCATTCATTTGGGCATGTGCAATTTTAACAACATGAACATTTTCTTTCATCCTTCTCCTAGTGCTAACTGCCTTTGTTAACTCCCTCCGAACTTGTGGGCACAATGCAAGAAATTGAGGCCATGATATGCTCGTACCTTTACCTCTCATGTCCTCCATAAGGTTGCAGGGAGCCATACCATGTCCAAGAGGAAAGTCTTGAAGGTTGATGCAGCGCCGGGTCCTCTTGGCTTCCTTTGCTTTCTTTCCTCGTCCATGGTCACTTTGTGATGTTACTCCTTCCTTTTCCTTACCTTTTGCTCGCCCATGTTTGATGCCATTTTCTTCAATGTCACCCTCTTTGGATCGTGTGACTTCTAAAACATTGACATTTGGGTCAGGCAAAGGTGGAATTCCTTCCACCCCTTGTAGAGGTGGTCTTGGTCCATTTGGCCTTTGTAGAAGCCTTGGTTGTTGACCAGCTCCTTCACTTGCAGTCATCACTTGGTAATTCAAGGTAGGTCTCCTTGGCTCCCCACGGGGCCAAGGACAATTATACATACCATGTCCAGACTCTCCGCAATTCCAACATTGCAAGACTCTCCTAGGTTGTGGATCTCGCTCCTCAGACTTCTTTGCTTGTCCCTTTGGACCTACAACTTATGCAAGGTGAATTGACAGACTACTTAAAGATTCATTGAACTTATCAATCACTTCCGTCATTACCTCAGGAAGCTTCCTAGATGTTGATGCTTGTGACTTACCTTTGGGTCTAAGACCTTCTATTGGAACCTCTCCCCTTAAGCACTTGAGTTTCCTATATTTCTCAGCAGCCCTAGTTTCAGTTGCATCAAAGGTAGCAGGTGCACCCGCCTCTACTTTTACCTTAAGGTCGGGAAAGAGTCCGGCTATGAACCTTCTTTAGAAATTCTGCACCATCACCAGGGTTAGCAACATTTCGTATCCATAGAGCCCAAAGATGTAGAAGCTCTTGCTTGTACAAGTAGTTGTCATCTAAGTCTTTTTGCTTGTGAGAAACAATGTCTTGCCATAATTTTTTAATGTTTTGGGGATCAAAGAAGTATTTCTTGAAACGATTTAAAACTTCCGTGTAATTCCCCTTAACTTTCTCAGGCAAAGAGTCAAACCAAGTGCTAGCATCTTTCCTAAGGACTACCTCAAACATTTCTACACGTTCTTGATCAGTTATTATCTTCTTGATACGAAAAGACATTTTGAAATTTGCTAAGAATAATTCTGCATCCTCCCCAGGCTCTCCAAAAAACAAGGGGTAGCCACTCATTTGCCTAGTTGTATCCATGTTGTTGGTTTTACTCAAAAATTTCTTTTTCTTTTTTTATTTTTTGTTTTGCAAAATCAAATTTCAAAGTAGAATGAAAATGTAAACATCAAAGCTTAAACCGTAGCGAATCAATGGAAAAATGAACGGATTGACTGAGGCATTGATAGCCGCTAGTTGCCTAGGTTCAAACATACGACGGAAAACACGTTGAAATTGTAACTTTGTGCCAACTATTACATGCACGTCTTGTCTAGCCAAAGGAATGAATGTACGATACAAGTCCTCTTGATTCATTAACATAGCTAAAACAAGATAAACACATGCACATCAAAAGAGACATTATAGTCTACAAGTGGGAGTATAATAGGATTTGGGGATTGTAGAATATCTCTTAATGCTTTAGCACCAAAGAGGAATACAAAACGTTGTTGAAAAAATATTTTCCTATCAATGCAAACATTTATCCTAATCCCTTGCACCCAATGAAACTGATGAAATTGAATTGCATGAGCAGGATTAGGAGGTGGTGGATTGTTCATGTAAACACAACTAGTTTTTGAATACTTACCTTGTGTATGCTAACACAACCGCTCGTCCTTAGTGGGGGCACCAAAATTGAGGCGGCCCGGGGCGGGAAACAAGAGAGGCGACCTCTAAACACCCCTCAAGGCTCCCGTGCTGCTCAATTGGGGCTGGGGCAACCACAAGCACAACAAAACAACAAACCCAGAGACAAAACCCAACTACACAAGGGGCACCACCTAGTTTAAAAGAAAACTAGGATGAAAAATAAGGGAGAATCGTTAGAGCAACCCAAAATTAAGTAAGGGCACACTAAACCTAACACCAATGGAATACTCTCACACACTAAAACACGAGAGAGAGAGAGAGAGAGAGAGAGAGAGAGAGAGAGAGAGAGAGAGAGAGAGAGAGAGAGAGAGAGAGATGGTGTACAACTTAGCTTCAACCTTCTGATTTTCCCAAGAAGGCACCTAGAGCTAGCGGATTCAAGTGACTAGATTTGGTTATAGCATCACTATCACATTGTCTTAGGGTTATGGGAGCCCTCTCACCATCCACCCTTTTACAATGGTAGCCAACAAACAATAGCCAATGAATCACAAGGACAAGCAACAAAACAACAACCTTCAATGAAACAAGTCACCTTATGAAGCTGAATGAGTTTGCCAAACCAAATTGGAGGAGAAGTGTGAGCCTTTGGACATGAAATTGCACCCAAAACTACCAATTCATTGATTTTGGGGTAGATACAACAACGGTAGAAAGATATCTTCTACTCACACTCACTCAACTAGCTCAAGATTTTCTATGCATTAAAGTGATGGTGTATAGAAATATTTCTCTCTCCTTACAACCAAGATAGAACTGGTGTGTGCTAAGCTCAATCTAGTGTGCAATGGTGTAGAGATGCCTTTTACAAGGAGAGATGGGTTCTATTTATAGGTTTTTGGAAGCTTTGATTAGGATTAGTTCTAATCAATTTTATTGACAAAACAAGAGATTAGGAAATATTTTTATTTTTCTAAATGGGAGTGAGTCTTCCTTATCCCTTAATCCAAATGGATGTGGGCTCAAGGGGGAGAATTATTGAGAGTGAAAGGAGAGAGAGGTGAATAACTTGGAGGTGCCTACTCTAGTAGATAGTAGAGGGTGCAATTTACAAGAAGGGTTAGTTGTTAGTGATCATTAGAAAATGTTAGTGGCATATTTACAAAAGAGATGATGACTTGATTGTCAAGGAACCAAGGGTGAATGAGGTGGATGAGCTTTTGAGATTAGTGAAACCTCCAAGAATTATGGACTCACCCTTATGAAAATGACCGCCGGTTCTTCTTCTTCTTCTACTTCTGCTTCTTGCACCACCTTCACGGTTGATCTCCATGATGAAGATGAGGATTATTGATGAAAAACCTCTGATTTGTAGAGGCTATGCAAGGATAAAGTGATAAAAATTCATGCCTTTGAGAGGAGTTAACATCAAATTGTAATTTGGGCGTAGTAGAGAGCGGTATGAGAGCATATGTGTATGTAGAAGGCTATGGTGGTAAGAGGGGAAGGAGAGATGGTGAAGAAGGTGAGAGGGACATGGAAATCTGTACATTTGAAAGGATGATGGAGAGGGATGAGTGTGTATGTGGGTGGAAGTGTGAAAATGTGAGAGAAGAGTGAGAGGATCCTTGTGTGCATAGAATGGGCAGACTGGGTCGCACCAAACAATTCACCAGAATTCGTGATTTTCTCCAAAAATGCTAAAATATTTATGTAAAATAATTCAGCTCACGAGCTTCATTTTGTATGTTGACAACTTTTGCTGATTCGGATGATAAAAGGGTGCCAAAATTCTCACAAAAAGCTGTATATTGTGGGACTGCAAAGGTGCTTATGTGGGACCCTTTTAGGTTTAATTCTCCTTATACATCCAAAGGTGAGCCCCCCATGAACCATGCCATGACCTAAGAAATCCAAGTGGCTCTTGCCACATGCATGGATGATGAATTTTGAAGAATAAAAAACAATTGCACATGATAGACCTAGTGCTTGGATTTTTCCTAGCCCTTGTCTTTATGAGCACATGGTGGAAAAAAATATGTGCAGGACCCATGAAGGAATATCATGATAGGAGTATTTTATTTTGTTTTTGGGTGAAAGAGGAAAATATGCAAGCGAGAAAATATCTAGTGAAAGTGTAGAAAAAAATTTCGACTTCCACAAGGGTGCGGGATGAAATGCATGGGTTTATTTTGTAAAAATAAATTATTATGGGGTATGTACACACTAACATAGAAATATTTCATGCCATGAAAAGGATGCAAAGAGATTTAGGAAAAATGCACACTTAGGTCTACATATTTACACAATTACCGAATAAATTGAGAAAATAATGCTATGCTTAGGTCCTTTATTTGATAGAAAATATCTACATAGAAAGAGGACCGTAATATTATAAATTTATTTTTTGTCTCCTAGCCCAATGACTGGCTCAATGATTTGATAAAAAAATGTGATAAAAACGCTAAATGCACGCACACTATTTACAATGAAAAAGCGAGCCTAGTCATTGTGCTAGGGTGTTTTTGTGGGGTGAAGTGGCTTCTTGAAATATTTTATGAGAGCCGAAAAAACGGCTATCAGTATTACTGGCTCTTGAGACTGGCTCTCAAGGCTCTCTGACACTGGACACTGGAACTGACAGTCTCTCGAGATACAGGCTCTCAAGACACTGGAACTGGAGACACTGGCTCCAGATACTCTCTGACACTAGAGACACTGACTGGCACTACTGGGACTGGTATTACTTCCCTTATGTTTATCAAAACCTCAAATTTGTATGTAGATTTGCATCTTTTACCCTGTGCTCGCAAAGTGGCACGACATCCACCCCTCTAAACAGGCACATCCTCCGGTATGTGCCAATCTTTAGAAGTTCTCCATGGTGACTTCATCATCAAAAGACACACATCCATCATTTAAATCTCTATCTTCTGACACATTGAAGTTTCTGTCTCCAATTTGAAGCTCTACATCCCTTTTCTTATATATTTTGACATGTTTTCCCACAATTGGAATCTTTAACTTTGTACCTTCCATTTCACATAATTTGTAAGTAGCATTAGGAAAAGCATGTTTGACCTCATAAGGGCCAAACCACCGCTTAACCATTTTGCACAAAGTTGTGTAGTGATTATCTAGACTGCTATCATAAACAAAAACCCAATCCCCTTCTTGAATAGCTCTTGGTCTCAGCTTGTGTCATTTGTCAAAAGAATCCTTGTTCTTTAAATGAGCATCTCTCAGTTTTTTCATTGCAGTCTCCACATCCTCATTCCTCCTTTCCAGTTGCTGAATCCGCAAAGCAAGTAGACCTTCTCTGCTAATCTTCGTATCCCCGGGCAATATACTCCATGTAGCTACTGTCTCCTCAAGAGTCATAATAGGTTTTTGGCCATATATCAGCTCTGACAGCATGAACCTTGTAACAGTACTGTGTGTGGTACGGTCAGCCCATAAAGCATGGGGTAGCGACTGAGGCAAATCACCAGTATTTCCTTTGCATGCTTTAGCCAATGCCTTGATAATGGGGGATGTCCCCTCTCACTTTTACCATTTCCTTCCGGGTTATAGGCCGTAGTGAGATATAACTTAATACCTAGACGAGCAAAGAATTCTCTTGCCTCATCAGCATCAATTTCTCCTCTATGCGCATTAATTTTTCCAACACATCCATATCTGCATATTACATATTCAAGTAAAAAATTGCGTACCACACTTGTAGCTTTGGTTCGCAAAGCCCTCACTTCAGCCTGGTTTGTCAAATCTTCTCTGGCAAGCACAATATACCTCATTTTCCATAATCCTATAGGCATTGTAATCAAATCGAATACCCATTTAAAATGCCAGTGCTTTACATTTGAGTACATTTGACACACATTACAAGTTTCAACAAAGTGTACCACATCTTTATACATTCCCTTCCACCAATATCAATCTTTGATTTTAGCAAAAGTGGCCCAAACTCCGCTGTGACCTACCCACAATGACTTGTGGAACTCTTTAAGTACTTGGAGTTGAGTTACCCTATCACAAACCACTTGTGGAGGGGATCCTTTTTGTTTCTTTGGATGTCTCCACAGAAGCCCATCCTATAAAAAAATACCCATAAGCCTTCTTACTACGGATTTGTTTAAACTCTTAAACAACCCAGCCATCCTGCTTCTTCAGTGTACTCAAATAGTTTCCAATCAGTAGCCATTCACCATCATAATTTTCCTCCGCAAAGGGCTGTAGTGCATAAACCATACTTTTACATTCTCCATGCATTTGTGTAGAGGTTAAAAACCTCAGGCCCACATCTTCATTTTTTGAAATCATAGTCTCCTCATCCTCAAATCTGGTCCTGGACAACATGTCAGCTACCGGATTATCCTTGCCTTCAATGTGATGAAACTCAGGACTTAATGCCTTAATATATGCAATTCAATGTAGCATAGCTATGTCTAGTGTAGAGCAACTTGTAATCATCCCAAGTAATGGCAAGAAATCTGTCTCCACTATTACAGAAGCATCAATAAAGTACTCCTTATCACACCTTAGGGTAGTTTCTACATCCCAAAGTTCCTTTTTTACTTGCAGCTATGCTCTTTGCCGAGCACTTAATACTTTGGTACCAAATCTGATAGCACATCTTCTTCCCTCCTCATCATCTTGCCCAATAGCCCAGCCAATACCTGTGGGACTCGTGTCAACCGTCACAACGATTGGCTTTCCACTTTTGTAGTCTGATTTCATTAATGTAGGAGCCTCTTGTAACATCTTCTTTAGTTTTCGAATAGCTTTCGAGTGTTCTTCTTTCCAAACAAATTTCTGTCCCTTTCTGAGCAATTGGTATAACACCTCTACACCATGTGAAAAATGTGGTAACCAAATCAGGTAAAAAACACACACACCTAAAAATCTTCGCACTTCTGTAATTGAATTGCATGTCTCTTTCATGCTTTGAATAGCATCCACTTTGAGAGGGTTGGGTCTTCTACTAGATGGTCCACATAAGTGCCCCACAATCAAGACTTCCTTTACCCCAAACATAGACTTTTGGCCTGAGAGTGTAAGGTTGACCTCTTCAAGCCTTGATAATATCCTATCACAATCAACAATATGGTTAGCCACAAACTGTCTGCACCCCCTCTATTCTTAAACTTCATCTTTTTCACCCTTTTATTGGCACATCGTTGTGAGTGAGATGCAAACACACACAATGCCTCTATAATTACCCGACACACACTCTTGGAATGACACACACACACACACACACACACACACACACACACACACACACACACACACACACACACACACACACACACACACACACACACACACACACACACACACACACACTATGGGGCACCACTCCGCTGACACAACCTACCTGGCCGAGACAGGGAACACACCAATGGAGTGAGAGGAGAGGGACTATCCATTTGCCCACTCAACACAGAGACACACACACACCCACACACATAAAAGAATGTGAGTGGGATAGAAACACACACAATGCCTCTATAATCACCCGAAACACACCCTTTGGATGATACACACACACACACACACACACACACACACACACACACACACACACACACACACACACACACACACACACACACACACACACACACACACACACACACTTTGGGGCACCACTCGGCTTACACAACCCACCTGGCCGAGACAGTGAACACACCGATGGAGTGAGAGGAGAGAGACTATTCATTTGCCCACTCAACACAGAGGTACACACACACACACACCCAAAAAAATCAGCTCAAAAGAGGAATATTTTTGATGATTAGATACATTTGAGCTTGGACCAACACCAATGGGGCAAATAGCTCACACAATATGGGTGAAATATGCCAGATACAATCACAAATTGGAGCAGAGGCTTTGCATCACACGAGAAACTTACACAACCAAAACAACAGAAAAACAATGAGGAATTTGGAAAAATGGACAGTGCCATTGCGTGTGGAATGGCCCAAAACCCTAGTCTACAATATCAAAGTGCTCAAATCCGACCTCGGATGAGCAGCTTATGGCCAAAACAGGCTCCAAAACTAGCAAAAACTCAGTTGCAGCTGTTCCTCCTCTTCTATCCAAGTTTTTCTGGTTTTTTCCTCAGTTTTTTCAGTGTCCACACTTCACTTTATCCCTTGGGAACCTTTGGCATTTTAGTTGACCTCAAACAGACCCCGAACATGCCAAAAACTGGCCACGCAGTGCATTTTTGTCACCCTTCTACATCATCCGCACACATGGCACTCAACTTTTTCCAATAATGCATCTTGCAACCACGTGAAGTGGCCCCCAAATATAGTCCTCATGATGACCTTTCTGCATAATCACAAGAAAACACCCACGTTGTGTCCTCGCTTACCCACGTGCAAGTATTGACCCCATTCGACCTCCTGACGCCACTAGATTCCATCTGACACACCTGCTTACCTCATGTCGTTGGCGCGTGGATAGATTCCTCTACAGGTTTTATGCACTACCAACTCCTCATTATTATAGAAAAACACACTAGTACTGGTGATAATGCAAATCGATGTACTATGTACACGCTGTCCTACCTGTACACATGTGGGCCCTACGTAACCACCTAGCTCTGGAAAATGAACAATCCTTTATTCAATGCACCATGCGTGTGTATGTATATATGTGCAATCACTTCTTCCAAAAAACTCCTAACATAATTTGCCCATCCCCTAGCCTGCTCGATCATTCATGACCACAGCAACAACAAAAAGTGATATGCGACTCGCCGCGTCACAGGTCTCCTCATCCCTCACATACATTACTTGTTCTGCAGATAGCTCATCTTGGTCCACCTTCATTAATCTAGCATGATATAATTTAAGACGCAATCCATTTACCCTTGACTTATGTAGAATCCCATCTAGGTTAGCCAACTGATATGTACCATTCGGAAAACACTCAACTACCTTGAAAGGGCCTTCCCACTTAATTTGAAACGTCTTTTGGAATGTATTGTCCAGCTTACTCTTGTAGCACAAAACCAAGTCATGTTTCTTGATACCCTTACTTTTGACCTTTTCATTTATCTTTTCTAAAGTCTTATCTTACATCTGCCCATAATGTTCCAATGCGCTCATCCTATCCAACTGAATGTCTTGTAATTGTAAGAGCCTCTCTTTGAATGCATCACTAGGCGGCCCAAGAAACTTCTCTAGCATCTTGACCACCGCAGGCAACTCTACTTCCATAGGCAATAGTGATTCCTTTCCATATACCAAATGAAATGAAGTAAACACTGTATCTGTCTTCACCGAAGTACGGTAAGTCCATAATGCACTAGGCAATTCCAAATCCCAATTCTTTCCTTGGTGCTCTGTCACTTTCGAAAGAATTTATACCAACTCACCATTGAATCTTTCATTTAAGCCATTACATTGTGGATAATAAGGAGTGGTATGCTGGTGCTTAATCTTATCTTCGTGCATAAGAAGTCTAGTAGTTTAGCTCTAAATCCTGGCCCCTTGTCCGAAACTAGCTCTAGTGGCACCCCAAACTTGCAACATATTTCATCGCTCACAAATTTTGCCACATCCTTTGTAGTGATCTGTTTTACTGCTATAGCCTCTGCCCATCTAGAGAGATAGTCCACTACATTCAAAATGTAGCTTTTTCCCTTGCTTGTGATAGGTAACGGGCCTATTGCATCAATCCCCCACTTTTCAAACACATCAAATGCCATAATGGTTTTTCGTAGCTCTAGCTTCAACACTCTCTTCCCAAATGCTTGACACCTATTGCAAGACCTACACCAATGGTGAACATTCTTGTGCAAACTAGGCCATACATACCCCTCTTGCAAGATCTTATGCAAGGTGATTTTTTAAGCAAAATGTCCGCCACATGCGCCTTTATGATTCTCTTCCAACACTCTATAAAGCTCCTCCCACCAATGTACACGTCTTAACACGAGATCAACCCCTTTCATGTATAAGACATCACCAATCAATTTTTTACCTCTATGCTCTATGCACAAAACCATACTTCTTAGACTTTTGAATGTCCTTCGGAATGATTCTTGTTAGCAAAAACTCCTCTTCTTGAGCCAAACTTTCTCGGACATGATAAAGAGGTAAAATGGTCCTCAACAGAAATAGCTCCCCAATCATGCTTTGAGCTGCTTCATGTGCCTCTACATTTAGAGCATGTTCAATGTGTCTGATGCTCCATGCTTCAAACTTTTTTAACAGGCCTTTAATTCTAAAACACATTTCCTTCAATGAGGTGTTCTTGCTCTTCCACACACCCAACACTTGCTTCACAACTAACAAGGCATCACCTTTTATGCTCAACCGTCTAAACCCATGCTTCAAACAAATGTGTAATCCGGCTTCCAAAGTAGCATATTTAGCCTCATTGTTACTATGCGCATCCAATTTGAACCCTCTCTCACATACTAGCTTCCCCTCGAGATCATAAAGTGCTATACCCCGTGAAGCTACATCATCGCTCTTTTTGTATGAGCCATCAAAGAACAACACATGTGCATTGCTGATCTGTGGCACTTCTTCAACTACCCTTTTTACCACCTCTTCCTTAACAAGAAGGGGGTTCTCCTTGTAAGTTAACAAATCAGCTAGGGTAGCTCTTGTATTGTCTTCTACTAAAAAAGAGAACTCAAACTCTTGCAGCTCAATTACCCATTTGTTGACCACATTTGACATGTTAGTGCCATTTATTAACTGTGGCAAAAAGGTGTAACTCGTTAAGAAAACAAAAGGTCGTGGTAGCAAAAAATGACGAAATCGTCGATAAGCAAATCTTACACTGGCCATCACTAGCTCTACTTTTGAGAATTTTCTCTCTGCTACCAACTTCACTCAGCTTGCATAATACATTGGCCTCATATAATGGCTGCCCTTCCCCTTTTGCAATAGCATGGATCCAATGGCAGAAAATATTACACTGGCCATCACTAGCTCTACTTTTCTCTCTGCTACCAACTTCACTCGACTTGCACAATACACTGGCCTCATATAATGGCTGCCCTTCCGCTTTTGCAATAGAGTGGCTCCAATGGCATCATCCCCGACTGATGGATTTACATAAAACGCTTGCTCCCAATGTGGAGCTTGCATGGCTGATAGCCTCTAAGACCCATGATCTGCGTTATGAGGATTCTCTGCCCAACCCCCCGTTTATATAGCCCTTGGCCACTGTAACAAAATCCCCCTATCCGCCTTTAGCAGTCGGCCAGCCCTTGGCCCTGTGGCCCGAGTCCTACTCGCCTGGGTTTGCCCTTGGCTTGACATTACTCCCCCCTTGGAGAAGCGTTTTCGTCCTCGAAAACACAAGTGGTGGTATCTTCGTAAGAACACTGATGTTTTCCACCGTGGCATCCCTCATGGATCCAACGGTTTGTTGGATCGGAACCCAGTTCAGTAGGAGGTTCAATGAAATCAAGAATAACATCTGGATTTTCTACATTGTTGTCCCTGTGCAACCCTCTTGGTTAACCGACCCATAATCAAAAGAGCGTGAAGACTCCATTTAGAACTCACTTGAGAATGTTATCACAACTAAGAGGTGTCTAAATGCATACCCAGGTTTCAGACTTTCTAAAGGTACTGGAATGTGCCATACAACCTTGGCTCATCTTTCCATGAAAGTACTATGTTGACATAATGACTAGCATCAACCAAGTCCTTGACTTTCTGTTGTTTCTTGCCAGTAGCCAACCTCATCAACCTCATCAAAACTGATGATTAAGGTTGATAACTTGAGAATAATAGGCAGAGACTAAAACTAGCCGTAACATGCCTTTCATCATATGAAGCAAACTCCAAACCAGAAAGGTAACCGATCCAGTTGTTTCGCTTCTTGCTAACGTATGCACTTAGCATATCCTTTAGCATGGTTTACTAACGTATGCACTTAGCATATCCTTTAGCATGGTTTACTAACGTATGCATATCCTTTAGCACTAAATAGAATTCTTGTAAGCTGCCCATCCTACACGGGATGAATAACAACAGTAAGGGTGAGGTACTTCCCCCAACCACCTACAGACAGTCTTCCACGACTGACGATAAACCATGACTCAAACATTGAGTAGCCAGCCATATACTCGATATGGAATGGAGACAACCAACTAGGTTGAAAGTTGATTGGAGTTTCAAGCATCCAATCACAAACACCCATACTTAGCCATCACCTTGTATGGTAGGGTGTAAACTCATACTAAATCTGCAAGAGAAATTGTGCCAACAGTGCAAAAAATTGCAGAAACAATAAAGTCCATGAATTTGCATGCCACTTCGAATAAATTTGTGTTAAACACTAGGGCCCATAACACCTAGTGTGCATGCATTTAACACAAACATATCTGAACCGCAATTCCATGACGAGACTTTCCATTATACTTACGTGAAAATCTTGCAACAAAAGTTGGACCATAATAGAATGTGACAACCCGGTCACACCTAGGAACCAACCATGAGACCTTCTCATGAACGTAGCATACTTTGCAGCAAAAATTGGACCATAATGGAATGTGACAACCCGGTCACATCTAGGTACCAACCATGAGACATTCTCATGAACGTAGCAGACTTTGCTATATGTAGAAACAACCCTCCGTTAAGGTGGTTTCACAGCACTTGTAATCACAACAAGTCTGTACTTAGTACCCGACAATTTCTGAACACCTAGGGACTTCGTTGCGACACATCATTAAGAATTGGGCGCCAGTGTCAGTCCCAGAGACTCATATTCTCCACATGTGGAATATGTCTCAAGTAAGGATGTCAGGAAAAGTGACATCCATCAAGTACGAGCTGTACTTGTGTGTGGAGGTAGCTGATAACACTCTGCGACAAGAGTGAGGGACCCTCGTTATCATGCTCCACACTGGCTAAAGCGAACTCCTTGAGTTCCTAGACCATGTTGTATCCCATGTGACAACATGTGCCAAATCGAACCCGTTCGTAACATCATAAGGCAGAAAGGTAGATTGAACACTTGGTCCAAAATACTTTGTGCCGACATGCCCTTGGCATGGCTCTGTAACATTCGAGCTTGCTTATACGTCATGAAAAAAAACCAAGCAAAGCATACAAAAAATGGAATAACACCAAATCAATAGATGCATACGTGGAGATTTGAACGTAATGTTCACTTACTTGTATGCAAACAAAGAGGAACACATCTCCTACCTAAACAAACAAACAGTATTGCACTGGGAACCATGGGTGTTGCCTTCGCAATCCAACCCCTTTGGTTAAAATCTACGTAGTCAAACCCCTTGGTAAGACCCTTTGTAGAAACTGCTCAAGTAGCAGTTAAAGGTAACCAACATAGTTAACCGTGTACATACTGATTGGAATCAACTTGAAAAGTTGAGTTTGTCTGCTACCGCGTGGTAGATTGCAGAATTCTTTCCTTGAAAGTCTAACTGGGAGAGATCAAACTGTGATCCTCAAGGCAGATCAACTATGATCCTAAATGCCTATGGGATGATGTAGCAGTCACCCGCCGGGTCGTACCCCAAAACACTATGTCCATAGACACTCCATAGTGCTATAGAGAGAGCAAGAAAAACACACAAGTGAACTGCCTAGCTCTTGTGGACAGCCATACTGTCTCAATTGATTGCTGCATCTATACTTCCTTGTAGAGATCAGCTACTGTGAGTTGAAGATTTTCAGAAACTCAACTTGAGTGTCACACTGAGAACAAGTAGTGCAAAAATTACACCCTAAACATCCGTAATGACAAGACTCTTGCTTGTCCGTTAACGTCGAGATGTACTCCCCTGGGTAGATCTGTTCGATCTTGAGAACAATCACCCAAAGAATGCCAATAGTTGGGTCCTACCCTTGGCTTAACAATGGATCTTAGCCTGCATGGCTCATAGCCCTTATGCAAATTAGTGTTCAATGGACGATCCGATGAAGACTAATTTGAGTAGCATCTTATCCACGTGCTAGTTGAGAGTTAGAGCACCTTGACTAAGACTGATTCTCCAGCAAAACACGTATCAAAAGATTCTTAAAAGATGTTCATTATTCCCTTAAAGAGAGAGAGAGAGAGAGAGAGAGAGAGAGAGAGAGAGAGAGAGAGAGAGAGAGAGAGAGAGAGAGAGAGAGAGAAGAAGAAGAGCATGCTAGGTTGAGGAACTTTCCTTAAGTTTTTAGAGTGTACCAAAGCTGTGTGCTCTGACGCATCGTATGCCTGACTTGCAACTTATCTTATAAGCATTCCACAGTTTTGAGGTATGATTCTCTCATCGAGAGAGGTAACATCCAAACACAAACACATCTTGACCTACCTTCCTTGTAGGGGTCGTATTTGTATGAAAATGACTTAGGCATTGGCACTTTGCCTGTAAATTAAGTCCAAATTTTAGGTTCCTTTTAGTGTTGGTGTGTGGTGACAGTAACCAACAATCAGGTGAAACAATCCATCACGTATTCTGTCCTTGACAGAGTCACGAGTGTGATAGCGGAAGAGTAATGCATGAAGCGGTAGAATCGAATCTATCTCGCTAGCATACCTTGCCGAGAGTGATGGCCTCAAACGTGAGAACCAAAACCATAAGTGACTTGCACATTGTAAACTGGTAGGGATTGTGTGAGCTAATATTCCCTATTTTGCAAGTTCCTCAAACTTGTGTGCCAATGCCCTTGACTCCAAGTCATTGGGCAGTACTTGGGCACAATGGAGAAGCCTTGCTTCATGTAAAATTTCCAAAGCACTTTGCTTTGCACAATGACAATATGGCCAAGTAAAGTGTAAACATGGAAAAAACAAGAAAAACTTAAACTTGGCTAACTTGGTCGTTGCTGGAACCAGTTGTCTCGAGGTTGCTGGAACCAGTTGTCTCGAGATTTTGTGGAAGGAAACTCACTTAACAATGGCTCTTAGCCATATCGGCTGCACGGGTGGGAGCTGTCATATGTACATATATGTCCCTTGTATCATATACCCCCTCTGGCACATAATGAAGCTAGCCTGGAAGCATATTGGCAAAGCCTTCCCAAGTTTGTATGCTCATAGCATATGCCAAACGTGAGCATTCGCAATGCCAAATGCCCAAATTGAAGCCTTGCTTCACAAAAGTACGTTAGTTTTGATAGCCAACAGATGCTGGTACCGACGTACAAGATCATGGCAAACAAATAGTGACCTTGTCAAGCAATTTCAAATGAAATTGACTAGTGTTGTGTGGCGAGCATCTTTGCCGACTTCTGGAAGCAGTGACAAAAGTCGGCCATGCCGAGATTTGTGCACCCTTCATGAAGTCGAGCAATACATGATGCCGATCATATCCTTGAGATGCCATTTACATCAAAAGTAAACTGGTAATGAGCTGTGCTCTACCAGGGTATGCATTAGAAGCCATGCTTCTGATCGTGACTATGGATAATCAAGCCGTGCTTGTTGTGGGTTTGCAACAAATCAGTGGCCCTTCCCAGCCATGTATACAAGCCGTGCTTGTTCTCGGGGTGCTGAAAGTGCACGCACCGTTGTTGCCTGATAAAAATATGCAGCATGAGCCAAACAAACTAAAATAAACTATGCACACCTTATGAAGCACCTGCTGTGCTAGCGTGCTCGTGCATGATGCAGGAGCATGCATGCCAAGTTTTCCATATCGTTGCCGATGTCCTCTGTTGACTCTCGAGTCATGCTCGAGGATGGAAGAGTTAGTTGCACTTGTAAGCACCAATCAATGGGGAGTTGCTAGCGACCTGGTTTGCATCGTATGCAATACACCAGATTAACTGGAAACTTGTCGACCAATTTCACAGCGGACGAGAAGTGTGAACACCTGAGGCAATTTTCATCTGTCGTCGACGTGGTTGGCAGCGTATGGAAGCGCCAAAGCGGTTGAAACGTTGTGATGAATTGGCAGCTTTTAAGAACTGCAAAAACTGGTTTGCAGCAGGATGAGACTGCTGAAGTGGCACGAATCACAGCAAGTAGTGCTGGTTGACGGTCATGGAGTCGAGGAAGAAAGCAAGAGAAGGTATAGAAAACGTGTCGGTAAATACTGCGTGGGCACCACTGTGTAGCAAGGCCACTAGGGTTGGCCAAGTTCAAGGGAAAAAAAAAATTTAACGAAAATTCTGAGACCTGAATGTCGCCGACAGCGCGTGGAGAAGAAGAGGCTGCAACTCGCGATGGCGAGGTCCTTTGAGGCCATCCCAAGCACGGGATCCTGCTATTTCTCCACAGCGCTCCCAGCGAGCCCACTTTCAGCCAATTCCGTGCAGGTCGGAATTTCCTCCCTTCCCGACTTAGAGTTCCTGCACGCGCTGACCTAGGCCTTCATCTTCCCCAAACTTGTCTGCTTGCATGCAACATGCATGACAAGCAAAAACGTGCCCTTAGTTCTATTCTTAGCATGAGGCTCTGATACCAATCTAAGACCCAGGAGCTATGTTATGAGGATTCTCCGCCCAACCCCCCGTTTATATAGCCTTTGGCCACTGTAACAGAATCCCCCTATCCGCCTTTAGCAACCGGCCGAACCTTGGCCCTGTGGCCCGAGTCCTACTCGCCTGGGTTTGCCCTTGGCCTGACATAGCCCCCCTAACACCTCTTTCACCTCTTGAAACACTTCTGTACACTTGTCATCCCATTGCAATGGGTCATGCTTTGCCACTTGTTGTAATGGATAAAGGAGCTGTGAAGACAATGGAATAAACCACGCCATGTACTTCACTTTGTGTATAAAGGTTGCCAATTGCTTTGTACTCGTAGGTGATGGAAGAAGAATAATAGAATTAACCTTGTCTGGGTCAGCCTCACTACCATTTTCTGACACCATATGGCCCAATAACTTCACCCTTGGCTATGCTAGATGACATTTCTTTGGATTTAGTTGTCCTCCACATTCATCATATCGAGCCAATACCATTTGTAGCTTCTCATGGTGCTCACCCCTACTACTGTAGACACAGAAGTCGTCCATAAAAGCTTTAAACCAACTACCAACGAATGGTTCCAATAGCCAATTTTCTCTCTCTTGATAGAAAAATGGTCCATTTGACAACCCAAATGGCAATACAGTGTAGCAATAACAGCCCCATGCGTAATGGAAGTTATCTTTGTTCGGTCTTTAAGAGCAATCTTCAATTGAAAATAGCCTAAACAAACATCACACACACATTGTACCTCTCATAACTTGCCACTGAATCCAAGATCTGATCAATGAATGGGAGAGGATATGGGTTTTTCTTAGTGACTGCATTTAAGGGTTTAATATCTACACAAATACTCCACATCCCATCCTTCTTTGGATTGACTACTACTGGACTCACCCATTCTGTGGTCTCCACTGTGACTATGAACCCTACCTCCAATAACTTGTCCACCTCTTCCCGCAAGGCTTCCATCTTCTCTTGACTCATCCTTCTTAGCCTTTTTTGCACTAGCTTAACACCTTCTTTCAGCTCTATATGCATCTCTTCTCCTTTGAACCCTCTAATCTCTTCATATGAAGTAATGAAAAAATCAAGAAAACTAGCCAGCATGTGAAAATATATCTCCTTCTCCATAGCTGAGAGGTCTCCACTGATCATTTGTATCATCAATTCCTGCTTCTTTGACAATTCAACCTTGGTTTGCATCAGCCCTTCAATCACTTCATAAGGCCCTTTACTTTCATCTTCAATCTCATTTGCAAATGCAAGTAAACCAGACTCATGGAATTCTTTGTCCATCAGAAGAAATGTTGGTAGTACTATCACTATCCTCATCAAACACTGTGGAATAGTCTTCATCACTAGACTCATCCGCATCTTCATAAAGTTCCTCCAATCATTTCCTTGTGTCCATCTTCTATAGCTTCTTGCCACCTGTCTTTCCATAGAGGCTAATCATACCACATCTCCAATCTTGAACAACTCCCACTGCAGGTAACCATGGTTTGCCCAGTATAATAGGATATCACATGAAAATCAACCACCACCTTTGCATCATATGCCTCCACTTCTAAGCTCTTTACAACACCCAAACACTTTACTTTCTGATGGTTTGCCAATCTGATTCGAAAGCCTGACACCCTAGTCATTGTAAGACCCATCTTCTCAACGCAAGAGTGTGTTATGACACATTTGGGATCCACCATCAACATAACCTTGTCCCAGATATTTTTTTTGTGCCACACATCTACTTTTGGGCAAATGTCTAGTAGCTCATCCATTGCGAACACATTCACTGAACCTCTCTCTGATTCTTTCTCCATTGGGTTAACCATCCTCTTCCACTTTCACTTTAGCTTAGGCACCATCTCTATAAGCTGCCCAAAAGTAACATCTACTTTTCTGCTTGTCAAATCCTCCTTCAAATCATAGCTTAATTGCCTATCCCTAGTGGAAAATCTGAAACATGAAACTTGCGACGAGCCCTTCTTTTCCTCTTGGCCTTGACATCCTCACCTTCATGGCTCTTTCCCTTCTTATTATTAGGACCTGGGGCATTTCTTCCTTCCTTATCCTGTGTGGTCCTCTTCCCAATAGGCATCACTAATGTATCCTCCAGCTTCGCTGCCTTCTCCAAGGTGACCACACTTATCACTTTTGTCTTTCCCTTTTCCTCCTGGGTTAATCCATTGGTTCCTTCTTCTCCCTTAATTTCAATGCCATAATCATTTGATCTAGTTAGCACCGGTCTTGGCAATGGATACATGTCTCCCCCCATCCTTGGTGGCTTATCACATTGTGGGTTGATGTGGCCCAGCTCTCCACAATTATAACACGTGAGCGTCTACCTCCAAAATCTACCATTGCTTTGTCCAACACCATTCTTGGGTCTTTCTTTACCTCTTGGCTGATTTGCAAACCTCCCCCAACCTCGATTATTTCCCACCTTACCTAGCATGTTTAGGTTGAGATTCTTCATTAAATCTACCACTTGCCTCATGTCTTGCCTTAGCCCATCATCTTGCACTACTATAGTGACCACTGCTGGCATAACCTAAGGAGTAACAAAAACCACTAGCTCATGATGAACCCCCTTGGCATGCGACCTTGCAAAGAATCCATAGGCTAAAACTCAGACCTCTTGGGCAAAGACTCTACTCCTAGCTGACTCATTCTTCTCAGCTTCCACTCTTTGTTCTTCGCTACCTATAGTGCATCTTCATATGTCCTAGGATTCTTTAGCTCCAGTCTCCAATGTATATTCTCCCAAAGACCAGCCAAAAACCTGTCCTTCTTCATCATGTCAAGTGGGGGTACCTGTGGTGCTAAGGCCTTGCACATCCTCTCCCATGCCATTGAAAACTTACGTATGTATGCATCTACTGGCTCACCTTCCCTTTGCACAAAACCTTGTACTTCTTGCCACACTTTGTCAGGATCTTCTATCTTCACAAACTCCACTTTCAATCCATGCCTTAAATTGTCCCAAATTAATCTCATAGGTGGATCAGATGTACACAACTCCTCTTCAAATGCTTTGGATCAAACTCGTGCATCACTCTTCAAAGAAATTTGGAGAAGACGTAACATCTGCGCAGGATCGTGAATCTGATTGCTAATGCAGACAATCTCCATCTTTTTCAAAAAGTCTTCCACATCTTCATCACTTCTTCCATGAACTTCTGGATAAGAGAAAGCCATGGCTACTCATGTTTTTAATGCGTTTAGAACCCCTTCTAACACAAGTGCAAGAACCCAAAACGTTTTACTGACTCAATCCCCAGAAACTTCAATGGAGCTCGTCTTTAGATAAGGACAAACACATGCACATCAAATGAGTTTTCATAGTTAATCATCGGAATTACAACAGGAAAAGGGCATTCCAGTATCTCTCTTAATCTTCTTGGCCCGAACATAAAGACTATGCGCTGTTGGGAAAAAATCTTCCTGGACACATTATCATTTATCTGGATTCTTTGTGTTAAATAAAAAGGAGTGAATTGAGGTCTGTTTTGATCATCCATTAAAACCAACCATGCAGCTCCCAAGAAGGCACACCGGACTTATCCTCTGATTTTTCCACAATTTCAGCAGCATAACAATATAAATGGCTCAAAAGACCAAAAAACCAGCCATCACAACTTGGAAATGTTTTGACAGAGTTTCCCAAGAAGTAGAGCAGTAAGAACCCAAAATATAGACTGTATATGTATGCATAACCTGCCAACAATAGAACTCGAGCATCTAGTAGGAATCACTAGTATATAGCCTATGGTGAGGTCACAAAAAGGGTGCTCCAGCCACCTGTATCACCAAAAGGATCTCACATTTGAGAATCCCCCAACTCAATAAAACCTCACGCTATCGACCCTCTCACAAAAGCTTATGCAAATCTCGTATAGTCAAGTCTCAGAAATGACTATCTTCTAGACCAAGTCTCAGAAATGGCTGGGATTGCCAAATAAAACCAAGTATGGCTCCACAAAGGTGTACTATGGCACTATCCACAAGTAGCGTTGTCGTGCCATGGCACGTACATAGTGTGAAACAAAAAAATTCACCTCACTCTTGACACTTCTCGATGTATGCAAATAAAAGCAATCATGTATATATTGTGATATATGTTAAGGCGTCTACTGCGGTCATTATCATCTACATACCTATCCGGGGAGTCGTGGCCCTGGATGTGGTGCATTTGCATGCTTTTCCACTTGACAAGATGCTTAATTGGTTTTACAATGTATAGATTCCAATTGTTTCATGGTGGCACACTCATCTCGCCTATAAAGATTGATGCGGGCAAAAATTGCCAAAAATAGCAGCTAACAGGCACCGTTGCAGAATTGCATGGAAAGTGAAACAAAATGGTATATTGATGGAAAATGATGCTTATCTATGCTTTTTATGCTTATGCGAGTGATCCCACAAATTTAGGGATTTTTCTGACTCCGTTTGGCATTTTTTGCATCAAAAATGGCATTTTTTGGGTAAAAAATGAGATGAAAATTACCTAGTTTTGGTCCAAAGTGGCAAAATGGCCCAAAAATTGACACATCAGCTGCAAATATTGTGGGTAAGAGAGAGAGAGGGCTGCTTTCCACAGAAAAGACCAGCAATTTTTCTCTACTGTTCAATAGCTTCCATGGTTGCCCAATCTATGTGTGCTGCAATCCCGCCTCTTCGTAATCTTGTATCTGAGCTTGTGAGGGAGTGAATTAGGGTTTCCCCTTATCAAAATGGTGTTTGATCTTCACTTTAGAAGCTCATAAATCTCTGCAAAATCAGAAAATGGTCTTCGTGAAGGTGGAAGCTCGAGCATTCCTTTCAACCGTTTGATGTTACAGCTATGTAATTGGGGGTGAGGCTACATGATACCATGAACGAGGTTCGGGTTTTGATTGAGAATTGTGCTTGTATGAGCATTGAGGTTTCATGGTTGAAACTTTAGTGTTTTTTAAATGATATTGTAAATTAAAATTGAATGTGATTTGGTGATCCTCTCATCATAATCTCGATTACAAAAAGAAGCTGACTCCAAGCACGATAGAAAAGAGGGTTTGTGACTTTGCTGTCACGAACGCTCTTAGATTTTTATCACCCTTAGAAAGAGGGTTGGTGATTCTCTACAAACGTTTTTTCACAAAGTGTTTGTGACTCTCATCACGAACTCTCACAGCTAGAGGTTTTGAACCTTCCCAGCTAGACTGCACACTTTCCGACATTTCTGGTGAACCCGATGCGAAGCAATTGGGGTGGGGATTCAAATACTTGTTTTGAAAGGTTTAATTACAAATAATTAAAGCTATGGATCAACAAGAGCAACAATGCATGCGTTTTGATCAAGGAACAATGCAAATGTTTCAAGCATTCGGAACTCTTTTGTAAAACTCTTTTTATTAGTCTACAATACACTTTAGATTCATTTATTTGTGTTGCAGCTTCGTTTATTTGTTATTTGTATTGATTAAGCGTTTCTTCTGTAAACTAACTTATTTTGTGGGTGTTATTTGTGTATGATTAGCCATGGCTGATGACGATGAGCCGTACTCTCCTAGTTTTAGTTTTCCTGTCACTCTGGCCGGCATGTCAGCCGAGCAGATGGGCTCATTTTTGTCTCAGTTCACACCAGAGAGATCGTGATGGCACATCACCCTTGGGCAGCAGGTCCCTCTAAACCTACTACGGCCAATCCTATGCACAGGACTAGTGTGGTCCCTACACCGAGCGGCCCCACACCTCAGTCAAGTGTATCCCCTATGCCTAGGACTCGTGTGCCCCCTACACCGATGGGTGGTTCATCCTCGAGACGAGGTAGGCATCATTCTGGAGGTGGTGGTTGTTGTGGTAGCGGTTCTATCGATATGTCCACACCACCGAGAGAGCGTCCACCACTCTCTTCAGTAGATAGTTCACCGATTGGCACACTACGTACACCTTGGGAATCACACGAGCATGATCCTAGCAAGGTGTACAAGAGTAGGGATGGGGCTATTGTGGCAGATAGGGTCAGAAAGTCCATGCGACGTAGGATTCGGCAACTCTATACAATTCAATTTGGTCATCTATGATGGAGGTTTGGGATAATCTCGATCTTGAAAGAAAGAACTACATCGTCAAGGCCATTCATGAAGAGTACAGGCCGGCAGAGGGGTACGATCCAGTCTCGAGAATCCCTGGATTTTGAGTGTGGCAAAGGCCACAATGTCACACCATCGGTCAGAGGGGAGAGACAGGTACAATGCCGGCAGTCCAAAGCCGTCATGGTTGGACACAGAGGAGTGGGTGGGGATTGCACGAGAGACACAAGACAATCCTGAGAGATTTCAGCAGCAGAGAGATGTAGCCAGAGCACGTTTGGAGTCTGATGGAGCGTCACATCTTGGGAGTGGAGGCTACGATACGCTTCGACATGAGTTTGTAATTATTATACGTATGCTTTAAATTATTGAAAATATATGTGCTATTTGAAGATTTATCTAATGATTAAACCATAATTTTACAGGAAGTTTCCGTGAAGCGCCCTCCGACACGCCGAGAGGAGAAGTATGGGGTACAAGCATGGACTTGTGGTCCTTTTGACCCAACTGCAGGAGGAGGGAGAGGACGTCGATTGGGAGGCATTACCGTGAGGGTCTTCTTGATACACTTTTATCCAGTCTTCTTGGTACAGTCTTTTTTATAGTTGTGGTCTTCTTGATACAGTTTGGGTACAAGCATGGACTTGTGGCCCTTTTGACCCAGCTGCAGGAGGAGGGAGAGGACGTCGACTGGGAGGCATTACCATGAGGGTCTTCTTGATACAGTTTTACCCAGTCATCTTTATACAGTCTTCTTGGTACATTCTTTTTTATAGGTGTGGTCTTCTTGATACAGTTTCACTCAGTGAATGTTTGCATGTGTACAGTTTTGTAGTGCTTATGTTTATGGTTTATGGTTATGCTTATGGTATGGCACAGATGTTATGGTTAAGGTTTGGCAGTCAAGTTAAGGTTATGGTTTTCCTATGATGGTATGAAAATCATGTGATGGTTATGGTTATGGTTATGGTTGTGCAATGATGGTATGGCTGTTATGGTTATGGTATGCCAAGCAAGTTATGGTATGGCAAACGGGTTATGTTTATGGTTTTGCAGTTTTCGACTCATGTATTAATTATGGTTATAAAATCTTTATGCCGTTATGCCATGATCACGTTTTTTATTTTGTGGTTGCCATACTTGTGTTGTAGTGTATTTTGTACTTTGATAGTATGATTATCCACAATTTGTTTTTAATGAAAGTAGGCTATGAGGAAAGTTGTTCAAAAAGTTATCCATTTCTTTTAGAATATAGTAAATCAATCAAGGATGACTCGTCTAATATAAATGTGGAAAATTGTATGATGTAAGTAGAAAATGAGTAAAGTATGGGTTATCTAATTTAAATGTAGCACATATGTCATGGCTCCTCCTAACTTCAAGCATTTACTTAATTGTGCAATAGTTAGATGACCTAGATATGGAGAGCTTTCTGTTTGTTGTTGACCCTCATGTTATAGGTAAAGAGAGGTGGACATGATTCATAGTTTTGAGCTTGCTGTGGTCCCGGAGATTAGAGACCATGTAAGGGGAATCAGGGAGGAGCATGGAGAAGGTTGGGATCAATTCAAATTAGCCGTAATGGAGGAGTACTTCATGGAGGACTCTGAAAGGGTTACAAAAAGGACCTTCTTGGAATGGGTTGCAAAGCCAAAAGAAGGACTTTCCATCACCGAACTGTTGAGAGAGTTTGAGCGACGCTATGCTCAACTGTCAGGAATAGAGCGGGCTACTTTGGATAGTGAAAAGAACGAATTGTTCGTTCAATCTACAGGTCATGAGCTCCAAGAAAAGCTAGAGCTACTCCTTGAAGACAAGAATATAGAACAGGGTCTAAAGGCTGAGTGGAAAGAGGTTGCAGACGCAGTCTCATTGCTTGCTAAGAGGCAACGTCGTAGGGACAAGATGATGGTGAATGGTACTACCTCTCCTCCTAGCACGTCAGAGATTCCACCAAAGCCTACTTTTGTGAGTCCAAAAGGTGATAATTCAATGCTTGATGAGCTTGTTAAGGGCATGCGAGAAATGAAGTTAAAGCTAACAAGGCTTGAAGAGAAAGGACAACCTGCTTGGCAGGACAAAAATCCCAAAGCAAAGAAGGATTTGTGCACAGATGCATATGGTGTGATGGCACGTACCATGGCAGAAGGGATTGTGATAGCTTTAGTGATGCCTTAAAAAGAGATCTTGTGTTTTTTAAGAATGGCAAGATCCATCTGCGAGAGACAGGTATGCCATTAGGAACTAACTTTGGAAAAGGAGGTATGCGGAAGTTAGTGGAGGATATGGCAACTAGTCATGCTATTTCTGCAGTGGAGGCTACTACCTATGGGGCAAAGATAGAGCTAGTTCCAAAGAAAGTGTTAAAGTATACTCCATATGATTTTGAGGAGGTTGATAGCTTGTGGCCATATGTAGTAGTCTCAGTCGAAAAAGGGAAGGTAACTAAACAGGTATTACATAAAGCTGGTGATTGCATACGCCATACACCAGGTTGGGATGACCCTGTGGACTCTTTATCAGTGCATGACTATCTTGCAAAATGCTATAACAATGAAGCAATTGTGGAAGAGAAGCGCAGATGTGAGAATGGAGATGCACGTCCTTCTACTTCAAAGAGGGTTACAAGAGTTGGTGGAAGAAAGGATCCAGGACCTTCTTATGAGGCTCCACCACATGTGCCTCCTCCTGAGATTCCTATGGAGGAGGCATCTACAGGGAAGAAGAAAGAGCAAGGAAAAGCTAAAGCAAAAGGCCCTGCATACAAACTACAATTTGACATTGAAGCTGCCACAAACTTAAAGCAAGTATTGGAGGAAAGGATTTTGATAGCAAAGTTGAGTTTACCTTGGGTGAGGTTCTTGGCATTGCTAAACGCGAGTTTCATGAAGAAATTATAGATATCATAAGAAGAAAGAGGCAAACTCTCACTGAGTCTATTCCTCCACAGTGTGAGGGTGAAGGGGAGTCACTTAAGGCACATAGAATACATGTCCAAGAGAGTGATTGTGATGAAAATGTAGTAGGATGCTACCACTCTTCTCGAAGAGATGCACATGCTCGATTTGTAGATGATGATGAAGCCTCCTATAAAGCCACTACTCCAAAAGTCATTGGGCAAGAGCTACAATAGAAACCTTAGTCAAGGTGGGTGATCTTGAGGAGCCATATGTTGCATTGATAGATCATGGCTCTGAGATCAATCTTATGTCCAAGAGTCTTTACATGAAGGTTAAGTGGCCGATAGAGACAGACCATGGGTGGATGATTAGAGCTGCAAATAACTCATCAGGAGAGCTGTATGGGGCTTGTCCAAATGTGAAAGTGACAATTGGTAATGTGAAGGATGAGCAAAATTTCTTTGTGCAGGAGATGTCTACCTATCCTCTTATCCTTGGGCAGCCATACATCACAACCGTTCGCATGGAAAGAAAGGTCTTGGATGATGGTTCTGCTTATGCTAGGGTAAAGAGCAGAGATGGGAAGCGAGTTGTGCAATTTTTTACTGTGTGTGTGAATCACGAGAGGAACCACAATAGTCTTCGTGAGTATCCTCTACCAAAAGCGAACAAAGAGTTCAAAGAGTACAAGGAGACAAGGGGTTTTGGCCATGTACCATTGTGAAGCGGGATTGCAATGGTACAATAAGAAAAAGATTCTCGCCTGACCCAAAGTGAGAAGAAGCTTTTTCTACAGATTTCAAGGGATTAACAGAGCATGGATCAGTATGTTTTATGAAGCTTGAGGATATGAAAAGGAGTGCACGACAATATGTATATAGTGTACAGAAATACATGAAAGAAAATGGTTTCATAGAGGATAGTGAATACATTTGAGGTTTCTTTGAAAAAGTTTCTCATGTAGATACTATGCTTGAGCTTGAAGCTATAATGGGTTCTAGCATGCAAGATGGAACCCACATTGTGGAAGTATGCTCTATGGAAATGTATGATGTGATTGAAGCTTTTGAAGATAGAAAAGATTTCAATGCTAATGAAGGACCGGAAGTGCGTGTGGAGACCAAGTACAAAACGGTGGCAAAGAAAGTGAGACTAGTGGCCTTACCTTTACCGTCATATTGTAGGAAAAATCTAGAGCAAGCTTCTTTGCAGCCAAGTCTCAGGGATCCAAAAAGAACTGGAGACAAGTTCACAATGGAATCCCTAAAAGAGATAAAAGTTGGCTGTGAAAAGTTTTTAACAGAAGAAGAGAAGAAGAGTTTTAAATAAATTATTTCAAGACATGGTAAGGATTTTGCTTTCCATCCACATGAGATAGGGTGTGTTAATCCTAATGTTGTTGCACCTATGGTGATCTTCACTATCCCTCATGTACCTTGGAATATATGCCCAATTCCAGTTCCGAAAGAACATTTGACAAAGTTAATAGAACTACTCAATGAAAAGATTAGCATGGGTATCTTGGAGCCTTCTTGTGCACCATATTCAAACAGGTGGTTCACTGTGCCTAAGAAGAATAGAGCTTTGAGGTTCATACAAAATATGCAACCTGTAAACAAGGTTACCATCAGGAATGTGGTACAGGACCTATAGTGGATGAATTTACAGAGGCGTTTGCAAGAAGGTCAATTTACTCAATGGGAGATCTCTATTCAGGGTACGATCAATTTCAGCTAGATATTGAGAGTAGAGATCTTGCAACTATGAAAACACCCTTGGGATTGGTAAGGATGTATACCTTACCTCAAGGAGCAACAAACTCAGTTGCACACATGATGAATGGGATGAACATGGTTCTACGTGACTTCATACCTCAAATCACAATGCCATTTCTTGATGACGTGCCCATCAAAGGATGTGAAGACAAAGATAAAAATGAAGCTATGGATTCAAGGGGGTGCCGTAAGTTTGTTGTAGACCATCTTGAATATTGTGAGAAAATTTTGACAAAGCTGGAAGTTAATCTTACCTTGTCAGGGCAAAAATCTGTATTTGGTGTCAATGAAGTTTTGATTGTGGGGCATATGTGTGGTCCTTATGGTAGAAAGCCTTGTCCAAAAAGAAGGATGCAATCAAAAACATGAAAGAAACATGTACAACTATAACTGAAGTTCGAAGATTTCTTGGTGCTTGCGTCTTCTATCTTATTTGGATACCACATTATGCACATGTAGCAGATCCCTTTTATAAGTTATTGAGAAAGACTCAGAAGTTTCGATGGGATGAAGAGCACACAAAATCCATGAGAAAGCTAAAGAAGCTACTTCTTTCATCGCCAACCTTGAGAAAGGTAGACTATGTATGTGAGAGACCTGTCATTGTGACAGTGGACACGAGTCCTACAGGGATAGGATGGGTAGTAGGGCAAGATGACAATGAAGGAAAAAGGTACGTGGTGAGATTTGGAGCCAAGATTCTGAGTTCTTGCCAAAGAGATTATGCACAAGTAAAAAGGGAACTATGGGGGGTGGTTACAACATTGAGGTGTGACAAGGAGTACTTGATAGGGGCATCAGTGGTTGTGGAAACTGATTGTTTGCCTCTTCTTGGAATGATCACAAACTGTTCGACTCCTAATATTGAAATGCTGCGATGGATAGCCTACATAAAGTCCTTGAATCTTGAGTTCAAGCATATTGTAGGAAAAGACAATCCAATGGCAGATATGCTATCTAGGGCAAGGTATGAAGATGAACAGGACATGATTATTGAGGGAGATGATGTAGGTACAAAGTTTTACACCATTGATCATGCAAAGAGTAGTCATGCATGTTTTGTGTCTTCACTTGAGTCCTTTTCAGAGGAACTATATGAGGATGAATGGCTCTTGATAGGTCGCTACTTAAGTACTTTGCAGAAGCAGGATGATTGGATTGAGCAGGAATTTAAGAGGATAAGAACAAAAGCATATGGATACTTCTTGAGGGATGGCTACTTATGGAAGCATCCTAAACGAAGAGTTGGAACACCATTGCGGGTAGTATGCGATAAGGTTACTCAACAACAGATTATCAAGGAGTTCCATGAAAGTTTATGGGCAAGACATCGAGGTGTATGGGCATCATTTGCCAAGGTAAAAGAAAGGTATTGGTGGAAAGGAATGTATAAGGATGTGGCTGAGTTTGTGGAGTCTTGTGTGACATGCCAAATGTATTCAAATGTAAGGCATCGTGATGCACTACATTCTACTTATCCATTATCCATGCATTACAAATGGGTTGTGGACTTGGTTACAATGCCTTTGGGACTCTGTAAAATGAGGTATTTGGTGCTTGCAAGAGAAGATTTGTATAATCAAGTTAAAGTGCTTGCATTGAGGACAAAGAGTACACAAGCTGTATATAAATTTCTTCTTGAAGATGTGATCTATCGCTATAGGTGTGTGGGAAAGATAACTGCCGATAGAGGAGAATTGGATGCTGATGAAGCAAGGGAATTCTTCTCTAGAATGGGCATAAAACTAGCTTTAACTTGTGCTTATAACCCAGAGGGAAATGGCAAAAGTGAAAGAGGACATCCTCCAATAATCAAAGCTTTAGCTAAGGCTTGTGAAGGTAAGCTTGGAGAGTGGCCAAGGTTACTGCCATTTGCATTGTGGGCTGACCGTACAACACATAATTCAGTCACTGGCTATATGCCTGTTGAATTGATGTATGGTCAAAAACCTGTGATTCCAATTGAAGATGTAGTTCTTACATGGAATGTATTGCCATGGGAAGATGGAATGAGTAGAGAAGACCTTCTTGCATTGCGGATATGGCAATTAGAAAGAAGGCCTGAAGACATTGAGCTTGCAAAAGCTCGACTAAAGAATGCAAGGTTGAAAAACAAAGACAGATTTGACAAGATGCATAGGCTCAGACCAAAAGACATTGAAGAAGGTGATTGGGTGTTGGTGTATGATAGTAGCCTTGAAAACTAGCACTCTATAATAAGGAAGCTTGCAAAGAGATGGTTTGGTCCTTATGTTGTCAAACATGTGCATGGAAATGCAACTTACACCTTGCATGAACTGGATGGGACAAAACTGAAAATTCCCATTGCAAGAAAAAAATTAAATTATTCGAAAGAAGAGGGAATGGTGATCCATTTGATGTACAACCAAGTGAAGAGGATGATGAAGCCAACTATATGCAAACTGAGGATGAAAGTGAGAATATGGTGTTTGACCATGAGTTTTAATGCTCTACAAATGTTGTTGTGGCACATACCGAAGGATGTGCAGGTTCAGAGGGGGTGGATGTCATGCTATAGCACGTACATAGTGGGAAATAAAAACATTCACCTCACTCTTGACACTTCTCGATGTATGCAAATAAAAGCAATCATGTACATATTGTGATATATGTTGAAGCGTCTACTGCGATCATTATCATGTACATGCCTCTATCCGGGGAGTCATGGCCCTGGATGTGGCGCATTTGCGTGATTTTCCACTTGACAAGGTGCTTAATTTGGTTTTACAAATGTATATATTCCAAGTGTTTCATGGTGGCACACTCATCTCACCTATAAAGATTGATGCGTGCAAAAATTACCAAAAATAGCAGCTAACAGGCGCCGTTGCAGAATTGCATGAAAAGTGACCCAAAATGGTATATTGATGGAAAATGATGCTTATCTATTCTTTTTAAGCTTATGCGATAGTGATCCCACAATTTTAGGGATTTTTTTGACTCCGTTTGGGATTTTTTGCATCAAAAATGGCATTTTTTGGGTAAAAAATGAGTTGAAAATGACCTAGTTTTGGTCCAATGTGGCAAAATGGCCCAAAAATTGACACATTTACTGAAAATGCCGTGGGTAAGAGAGAGAGGGCTGCTTTTCATAGAAAAGACCAGCAATTTTTCTCTACCGTTCAATAGCTTCCATGGTTTCCCAATCTATGTGTGCTACAGTCCCGCCTCTTCGCAATCTTGTATCTGAGCTTGTGAGGGAGTGAATTAGGGTTTCTCCTTATCAAAATGGTGTTTGGGATTCACTTTAGAAGCTCATAAATCTCTGCAAAATCAGAAAATGGTCGTCGTGAAGGTGGAAGCTTGAGCATTCCTTTCAACCGTTCGATGTTACGACTATGTAATTGGGGGTGAGGCTACATGATACCATGAAAGAGGTTTGGGTTTTGATTGAGAATTGTGCTTGTATGAGCATTGAGATTTCATGGCTGAAACTTTAGTGTTTTTTAAATGGTCTTTTAAAGTAAAATTGAATGTGATTTGGTGATCCTCTCATCATAATCTCGACTACAAAAACAAGCAGACTCCAAGCACGATAGAAAAGAGGGTTTGTGACTTTGCTATCACGAACGCTCTTAGATTTTCTATCACCCTTAGAAAGAGGGTTGGCGATTCTCTGCAAATGATTTTTCACAAAGTGTTTGTGACTCTCATCACGAACTCTCACAGCCAGAGGTTTTGCACCTTCCCAGCTAGACCGCACACTTTTCGACAGCGTACAATACAAGACAATGCGCTCAAACAGGCGCCAAATGATACATACCCATGACAACTACAAGTGACTTCCACTTACCAGTATATCACTCTACATCAACTACCTGTACCTATGTGAATCACCTGTACCTGTACCTGTACCTGTAACGTGTAACCTGTAATCCCGAATCCCGAAGCTAAAGGTACTCGAAGAAGATCCTCAGTGGGGGCACCAAAAGAATGTGAGCGAGATGAAAACACATACAATGGCTCTATAATCACCCAACACACACTCTTGGGATGAGACACACACACACTATGGGACACCACTCGACTGACACAATCCACTTGGCCGAGACAGGGAACACACTGATGGAGTGAGAGGAGAGAGACTATCCATTTGTCCACTCAACACAGAGACACACACACCCATACACATAAAAGAATGTGAGCGGGATAGAAACACACACAACACCTCTATAATCACCTGACACACACCATTCAGATGACACACACACACACACACACACACACACACACACACACACACACACACACACACACACACACACACACACACACACACACACACACACACACACACACACACACACACACACACACACACACACACACTATGGGGCACCAGTCGGCCTTCACAACCCACCTGGCCGAGACAGGGAACACACCGATGGAGTGAGAGGAGAGAGACTATTCATTTGCCCACTCAACACAGAGACACACACACACACACCCCCAAAAAACTCATCTCAAAAGAGGAAGATTTTTTATTATTAGATACATTTGAGCTTGGGCCAACACCAATGGGAAAATAGCTCACACAATATGGTTGAAATATGCTAGATATAATCACAAATTGGAGCAGAGGCTTTGCTCACACAGGAGAAACTTACACAGCCAAAAAAAAAAAACGGCGAGGAATTTGGCAAAATGGATAGCACCATTGTGTGTGGAACGGCTTAAAACCCCAGACTACAATATCAAAGTGCTCAAATCCGACCTCGGATGAGCAATTTATGGCCAAAACAGGCTCCAAAAACACCAAAAACTCAGTTTGAGCTGTTCCTCCTCTTCTCTCCATGTTTTGCTGGTTTTTTTCTTAGGGTTTTCATTGTCCACACTTCACTTTATCCCTTGGTCACCTTTGGCCTTTTAGTTGACCTCAAACGGACCCTGAACAGGCCAAAAACTGGCCACACAATTCATTTTTGTCACCCTTCTACATCCACCCACACACCTGGCACTCAACTTTTTCCAATAATGCATCCCCCAACCAAGTGAAGTGGCCCCCAAATATAGTACTCATAATAACCTTTCTGCATAATCATCACAAGAAAACACCCACCTTGTGTCCTCACTTACCCAAGTGCAAGTATTGACCCCATTAGACCTCCTTACGCCACTAGATGCGATATGACGCACCTGCTTACCTCATGCCGTTGGCCCGCGGATAGCTTCCTCAAGAATTTAATAGATGGCTCTTTCTGCAAAAGCCTCTACAAAATCATCAATCATTGGAACTGTCCCCACATTTCTGATAGTTACCTTGTTTACCGGCTGCATATCCTGTATGAATCTCAATGTACCATTCTTCTTGGGAACCGTAAACCACCTGTTTTAGAGTAAGGAGCACAAGAGGGCTCCAAATTGCCCATCTTAATCTTCTCATTCAGCAAATCAACCAACTTAGGAAGATGAGCCTTTGGAATAGGAATAGGCCGTAAATTCCAAGGCAAGTGCGGAACAGTAAATATCACCATGGGAGCTACAACACTAGGATCAACACAACCAATCTCACCTGATTGGAAAGAAAAAGCCTTTCCATGCTTCTTTAACATTTCTCGAAAACATTCTATCTCTTCTCAATTCAAAAAATCTGCATCACCAATCTTTAACTCCTATAGAGTTTGTTTAGTAAATGAGTGCCCAATTTTACATGGATCTCAGAGAATAGGTTGCTGAGATGCTTTTTCCAACTGTATCACTCTCTTTTGGCAATAGAATGTCCATTGGTCTAACCTTCTTTGCCACTGTTTTGTATTTTGTATTCGCTTATACCTCTTTTGCATCCAACTCTTCTTTGAATTGCAAAATAAAATCATACATGTTAAGAGAGTTTACATTAATTATATTCATCCTAGCTTGATCATTAGATCGTATGACTATATCCAATTCTCCCATCATATCCACAAACGCATATTCTTCAAAAATACCTAAAATTTGGGTCCAGTATTTCACATCCTTGAAGTATGCCTTGGACATTGCAAACATGTTTCCTCTCCCATTTGCAGAAATCATCGAATTTTTTGTAGCATACCAAACCTTCTGAAGCCAATCCTAGAAACCCTAAAGAAAAACTCTCTCTATAAACATCCGCTGTTAGCGAAAACTTTTCCTCCAAAGAACCATTGTAGTCCCGCTTTACAATGGCACTTAAAAAAATTCCTGAAAACCCCTGTTCTCTTTGTAACTCTTTCGTCAACTTTGGTAATGGATGATCTCTTAAGTATCCCTGTTCCTAGCATGATTCACCAAAACAATTAGAAATTGAACTGCTTTCTTACCATCACGACTTTTGATTCTAGTATATGCGGATCCATCATCCAAAACCTTGTTTCCATCCTCATCGCTGTAATGTGTGGCTGCCCTAGGATGACTGGATATGTAGAGTGATCCTGTATGAAAAAAATTTGTTCATCACTTACATCCCCTATGTTCTTTTTAACATTAGGGCATGCACCATATAAATCCCCTATTTGTGCATTGGCAGCTCGGATACGCCACCCATGTTCCACATTAACATGCCACTTTCCTTTCAAGAACAAACTCTTTGACATAAGGTTTACTTATGATCCATGATCTATCAATTCTATAACCGGCTCATCCAAATCACCTACCTTTAAAAAAGTTTTAGTAGTAGCCCTGGCCCAATGATCTCCTATAAAATGGTTGCGAGGTGCATCTTCTCCATACTCGTCCTCATGAAATTTGACATGCTTTACTCATCTTCGAAGCTCATTGTTGTCCACTATGCTTCCCCATTCATCCTCACCTAGTTCTTCTTCATTAACACTACCCATAATAGCTTCAATTTTTTCATAAATTCTCTGCACCCCTTGTGTCCTGGTTGGGTCATTTTTAGGCCCATACAATATTTGGCGCTTCCTCTTCATGAGATCAATAATATTGTCATGAAATTCTCGCTTTGCAATACCTAGGATCTCATTTAGGGTAAACTCCACCCTACTATTCAGAATGCATTCCTCAAGTACTTTTCTCACATCAGTAGCCTGTTCAATACTTTATCTATCCAGAGACATTGACGAAGGAAATTTGGAATGGTGGCCTCTACACCAAAACAAACTCCATTGCGCCACAAGGGAAATGAGATAAGGGCACCACCTAGTCTTGGAAGCGTGGGCTAGGACCGCTACACAAAGAGAGAGAGAGAGAGAGAGAGAGAGAGAGAGAGAGAGAGAGAGAGAGAGAGAGAGAGAGAGAGAGAGAGAGAGAGAGAGAGAGATCACTATGGATGAAGCATTAACCTTAGTGTGTGTACAAGGAATGGATGACTTCAAACACTCCCAACACAAATAGCATGTAGATTACCAAACAACCACTCAAGGATTAGCCAAGATCACATCAAGCACTCTCACACATATATAAAAGATTTCTCTTAATTAACATAAGTAAGAGAAGGAGAGGTTACTAGCATGAAACAATTTGCACTCTAGAATGTGCAAGAATAGAGTGAATGAATGAGCTTATGGGCTCATGGTGAGTGATACAAAGACTCAATGGGGCTGAGGGAGGCTTGAAATTACAAAGGGGAAGGCCTCTTTATATAGGAAAGAGAGTGATTAGGAGTGAGGTTAAGATCCAAGTGTAATTTGTACAAATGAAGCTTGATCAGGGACATTCAACCAATGAAGAAGCTCCTTCCAAGTGATTTGTTGACCAATTAGCTCCATCATCACTTGTGTTGTCTTCACTCCTTCCTCCATAGCTTGAGTCCAAGAGCTTCCTTATTTTAAAATGTAAAGAATCTACATAAAATCAATACATATCTAGTAATAATAGAAAGGGGTTGAATGAGAACTTATGAATTACAACAAGATTAAGCATGACTTGAGAGGTGATTAGAAGAGGAATTTTGATGGGTTTTTGAGCTTGAGAGAGAGGAGGAAGGAGAGGAGGGTGAGAAGACTAATGGCTGATTTTTAGAGAAGGTTTCAATGTGGAAAAGGAAGGGTGTGTGTGTGTAAAGGTAGAGGGGGTGGTCTCCACCACAGTTGAAAAAACTGGCGTCCGCCATTTTGGCCATATCTCCTAGACCGTAGATGCAAAAATTATAAAAAATATGGCCAGAATCTCCAGCTCATCAGCTACAACTTTGATGAAGACAACTTTTCTTGGATCGGAGTGGAAGTATTTTTTAAAAATTCAGCAAAATCATGTGTCTGGTTCCTTCCTTTACCAAGTCTTCCACTTGGGTCCCATTTGTTTGAATCATCATATGGCTCCAAAGCCATGATGATATGAGCCACTCATGACCCTTGAATCATGGGTGCATGGCTCCACAACCACATCATATCTTTTCTTTTCACATTTACATATTTTCCCTTCCCTTTACCACTAGGTTCTCCCTCTACCTTTCACCTTCGGTGAACTAGTCAAGAAAAAATTCCTATCAAATCATTTTTTTTAAAATTTTTCAAGAGGTTGTTCTCACACTTTCTTTTATTGTAAACCTCTAGAAGCAAGGGAAACCAACAAAATATAATAAACAGAAATTTGTGATAGGCTCGGATCATAGCCCCCCCAAACCTGGCTAGGGGTATTTATGCCTCTAGCCTACTTTCTTTGATCTTGAGCTGACCTTATCCTGATGTGATAAGGTTTTAGATGCCATCCATTTGTCCTGGTCTTGTGCACTTTACCATCAATGTCTTGAAGTCTGTAAGAGCCATTTTTGAACTTTTTGGTGACCAAGAACGGGCCTTCCCATTGGAAAAGAAACTTTCCATCCTTACGAGTGTCGAAGCGATTGTCATATCGAAGCACCAGAGATCCCTTTTTGATGTCTTTGGATGCTAGCTTTTTGTTGAACTTTTCTGTGCGCTTCTCTGCTTCTTGAGAATAGTGGTTGATGGCTTCTTCACAATCCAATTGCAGCCTCTCTAGATCCATGATCCTTTGATGTACTTTCTCCTTTTGAGAGCCTACCTGGCTACCCAATATTCGAAGACTTGTTAACTTCACTTCAATGGGAAAAAGTGCCTCCTTTCCATAAACCAAATGAAAGGGTGTGTACCCTAATGTGGTTTTGAAGGAGGTTCTTTAGGCCCATAGAGCTCCATTCAGGTGTTTGTCCCAATCTTGGCGCCTGGCATGTACCTGTTTGGTGAGAATTTTGCAAATGATTCCATTTACCTTTTCCACCAAACCATTGCACTGAGGGTAGTAAGGAGTAGAGTGTTGATGCTGAATATTTAGCTTCTTCATGAGTTCTCCTACCAAGTCTACTCTAAACCCTGGTCCTCTATCAGATAGTATTTCAAGAGGGATGCCAAACCGGCAACAGATGTGGTCAAAGATGATCTGACTCACATCCTTAGCAGTAATTCTATTGGTCGGCATAGCCTCAGCCCATCTAGTCATGTAGTCTACTCCCATGATGATGTACTCTTTACCTGACTGAGTGCGTGGTAGAGGCCCTATGGCATCAATTCCCCATTTCTCAAAGGGCCCATATACCTTTATTGGGTTCTGAGGTTCAGCTATGAGCCGTCGTGGTCCTGCTTTCTGACATTCATCACATGTTTGACACCAGTATTTGACATCACGATGAAGACTTGGCCAAGTAAACCCAGCTTGTAGAACCTTTCTACTAGTGACGTCATGTGCAAAGTGTCCTCCGCACATATCATCGTGACAAGCTTTTAAAATCTCTTCAATTTCACTCTTCAAAGGCACTCTCCTAAGCACACCATCCTTACCAAGACAATACAAGTCATCATTTACTATGCGATACCTGGTAGCCTTCCTAGCTAACCATCGCCTTTCCCCTGCATTCAAGTGTTTAGGAGCCTCTCCTTGCTCCAGAATGTGCATAATATCTTCCAAGTCCTCCTTGCCTTGCTGAAGTGGAAGTTTGATGGCCACTGCTCCCACTATTGACTCATTTAACTTTGATGATGCTAGGTGGTCTGCATCCTTGTTCTGGTCTCTTGGCACATGATGTACTTGTGCCTCCCTAAATCTCCTCATAAGAGCTTTGGCTTCTCTCATTTTAGTAGAGAGACGGGCATTTTTGCAAGCCCATGTACCTTGCATTTGCCTTACCAAAAGCATGGAGTCACCAAAAGCGTTTAATATCTTAATTGAATTATCGAGGCACCAACAAAGGCCATGAATTAGAGCATGATATTCTGCTTCATTGTTGGAGTGGACATCTTCTAGAGTGATCCCTTCACCATGGATCCTCTCTCCCAATGGAGATAAGACCACGATGCCTGCAGCTGCCTTATCCTTGGTTCTCTTGTATGCTCCATCAAAGTAGAGGCTATAAGCATTGACCAAAGCCTCTGGAGCTGGAGGTGGTGGAAGTTCCTTTCTCTTCAAATGGAAAACTTTTTCATAGCACTTGTTTGTTAAAATGTCGGCTAAGCATGCTCGAGTTGTTCTTTCAACCTGTATTGTATAATCAAACTCTTGAAGTCGCACCACCCACTTTGCTATTTTGTCAGAGATTTCCATATGTTGTAGTGCATAGGGAAACATATCCTCCACAGTGATAATTACAAACCTCTTCGGCAGCAAGTATGGCCGAAATTTGGTTACCGCAAACATGAGAGCTAACACTAGCTGTTCCATCAGGGTGTAGGCCTTCTCTGTGTTTTCCATGAGGCGGCTAGCAAAATACACAGGCCTCATAAAGGATGTTTTTGGATCTTTTTGTAGGAGGGCAGCACCAATGGCCTCTTCTCCCACACTAGGGTTTACAAAGAATGTTTCTTCCCAACAAGGTTGGAGGATTACAGGGAGTGACCCTAACATTTTTTTAATCTCTCTAAAATACCCGTCACTTTCTTCACTCCAAACAAGCGTCTCTTGACGAGTCAGCTGTTGTAGAGGAAATATCACTTGGGAGAGTAAGTGTATGAATCTACTCAAATATCTTAGCTTTTGCAAGAAAGAGATTAATTGTTTGATGGAAGTTGGGGAAGGTAGATTTAGCAATGTTTCTATCTTTTCAGGATCTACCTCGATTCCATCAATGGACACTACATGCCCTAATAGTGTAACCTTGCTTTCCCCAATGTGACACTTGTCCTTGTTTAGTTGTCCACCCAACTTAGCTAAACGAGTAAATCCTTCATCAATCTTGCCGAGATGCATACTTTTGGAGCTGTAAATACAAAAGTCATCTATGAAAACCCTTATGGACTTACCAAAGTAAGGTTGGAAGACCACGTTCATGAATCGTTGAAAGGTGGCTGGAGCGTTGGTGAGACCAAAAGGCATGACTCGAAATGCAAAACATCCCCATGGTGTGATGAAAGTAGTTTTTTTCTTGTCCTCCTCTGCAATGCGCATTTGAAAGTAGCCAGAGTAGCCATCACACACTGTGTATCTCTCATGGCCTGCTACTTCATTTAGAATCTCATCTTGAAATGGGAGAGGGAAGTGGTCCCTCTTTGTTGCAGCATTTAGTGGCTTGTAATCCACGCACACTCGCCATTTACCATTCTTCTTTGGCCTCACCACTACTGGGGAGACCCATTCTGAATCTTCTACTGGGTATATGAATCCTGCTTCTAAGAGTCTCTTCACCTCAGACAACAGTGCATTTTGTTGCACAACTCCTAATCTTCTTAGTTTTTGTACTACTGGCTTGCTCCCTTCTTTTAGATGGATATGATGCTTCACTACAGTGACACCTGTAATGTGAGTGTAATCAGAAATAAACAATGATGCATGCTTCTTGAGAACATTTACATAACCCTCCTTTTCTTCTTCCTTTATATCCTTGGATAACATCTCCTCTAGGCTGGCATCCCACACATTCTCCATTTGGATCCTTGGGTTGTCTTCTGATGAGGTAGTTTCCTTTATGGTGACACCCATGACTTCGAGAGTGTTATCACTCTCTTCACTTGAACTCTCTTCCTCGTCCATAGATGAGAAGCATCCACTTGAGCTCCACTCATCAGCTGACGTCTCTAGTTCAAGGTTCTCTTGTCGCCCATTCTTTAGGTTATAAACCACCTTCCGACTATGGCCACCCATGCGAGGCCTCAACTCCAAGTCTCCTGTTGCCCAATCTTGCCTAGCTCCTATACCCATGAGCCAAGGCCATCCTAAAATAAGGGGGTATCCTTCTCCCTTTACTGGCATCACATAAGCATCAACCTCAGTAGTGATTCCAAAAACAGAAACTCTCAAAGCTTTCACTACACCCACACAAGTGACAGAGACATTATTGGCCATTTTTGCCCTAAAGTTTGATGATTCCATTACCTCTAAACCCAATTGATGCATTAGCTTTTCTATCATGACACAAACCTCTGCTCCACTGTCAATGTAAGTTTTTGGAATCCGTTGTCCCTTGATTTGAGCCTCCACCAAAGGCACTATATCCTTGAGACCATATGCTTTGATTACACTTACTAGCTTACTTCGCTTTGCCCTCGTGCTCACCATTTTTGACCATTGTCGTCGAAGCTTTGGGGAGATATGAAGTAGTTGTGGCCAAGTAATCTTTGGTCCTTGAGAACTCACATCAGTTGTCAAGTCATAAGGTTGTGTCCGAGATCCCATAGGGAAATCAGAGATGTCAATTTGAGACCTAGTACGGGTCTTTCTCTTCTTGGCTTCATCTTTAGTTGCCCGAGATGTACTTGCTTCATTGCTTGCATCCTTGCTTGTTTCTTTACCTACTTCATCTTGGACACGCACACGTTTGATAGGCATTGTAGCCACTTCATCTATCTTCATCTTCCTTTTAGCTATTTCTTCCTGGTTGCTTCTGCCCTTGAGGACCTCCTCCATCCTTATGATGCTCACATTTGGTTGAGTAGCAGGGGCTTGAGATTGAGCACGAGGTGGCTGCAAAATTTGAGGTTGCGGTTGCTCTTGTGCTTGAGCTCTAGCACGGGGAGGACTTACTTGTTGTCGAGGACCTCTGACAGGGTAGTCATATCTTCTGGGATGAGGGCAATTATACATGCCGTGGCCATTTTCCCCACAATTGTAACACAACATTTCCCTTGCTTGACGTCGCATTGGTGTCCGATTCCCACCATTTCCCTCAATAGGCCTTCTTGCACCCTGCACAAGATTTACTCTCAACCCCTCTAGCTGGTTTGTGAGATTGTTTATTTGTTGGAGCATATCTTCTTGTTGACCTCTATTGAGGTCTGGTGCATTAGGCACATTTGGAGGTATGTGAGAAGCTTCCATAGTTGTGATATTGCCTCCCAAAGCTAGCTGGCCAGCTTGGGCTTGATAGAGAATCTTTCTATTCTTTTCCCTAGCAATTCTTCAGGCATCTTCAAAAACATTTGGAAATTTGCTCTTTACCTTCTCCCTTAGCAAGGGGTACAAACCTGAGATAAATCGATCCTTTTGGAGGCAATTGGGAGCTCGCTCACCAGGGTTTAGTGAGTCTGACCATTGCCCCCAAAGTTTCAGAAAACCTTCCTCATAGGTTGCATAACCATGAGGGTCAACTTGATGAAGGGCCAGAAGCTGTTGCCATAATTCTTCTGCCGAATTGGCTCGTTGAAATCTTCGTAGGAAAGCCGCCTTCAATCCCTCCCAATCAATTCTTTGGGTTGGATCTAGAGCCTGGAACCATACCCTAGCTTCTTCTTTGAGCACCAAAGGAAAAGCTCTCAATTTCAATGCTTCGTCATCCCTCCCAGAGACAAGGAAAGCCATCTCCAAGTTATCCAAAAAATCCCCAGCATTTTCCCCACTACGCCCAAAAAATTTTGGGAAAGCCATCATAAAAATGGGTTGCCTTCCTCTCAATACAGCACAAAGATGAAAATGTCTAGGCCCAAATCATATCTTATTAAGGGTAGAATAAATGGATTGATAGATGCATTAATCTCAGCTAGGCGACGAGGGCCTAGTAAGTTCCTTATGATGTTTTGGAACCTAAGCTTTGTGCTAGCTATTATATGCACAGTTTGTCTAGCAAGAGGTTGGAAAGGTCCATATAAATCCCTATGATTCATGGAGTATGCTTAAAGCAAGATGAAGATGTGAACATCAAAAGATACATTATACTCCAAAATAGGAAATATTATAGGGTCAGGGGACAACAATATCTCTCTCAACCTCTCAGCTCCAAAATAGAAGACCAATCTTTGTTGGAAAAAAATCTTTCTATCAATGCGCACATTCACCCTAACATTCTGAACTGATTGAAAGTTGTAGAAAATGGGATTATTCATTGGTGCATTAAATACAACCTTCCATGAAGCACTTCATTGAAGTTGAGCTCTCTTGGATCCCACCATTTGAGAGATGTGAAGAATTTGCTCACCAGTGATTAGCCTAGCTTTGGTGTGACCATCTTCAGCTTTGTAGAGTTCATAGGGTTCGATGGCTACCCTCTCAACCACCTTGAGCCTTCTTGCTAGCAGTAGTTGGAGTGCATCACCATATGTAGCCTCTTGCCAATACCGCACCCCATTGATGTGTAGCTCCCCCTCCAAAAACTTGTTAATACCCGAGTGTGAGAGTGCTTTCACCACCTGAAGTCGAGGCTTCAAAGGAAGTGTCTTCACACTAGCCACAAAGCACTCAACACAATTTTTTGACCTAGGGACTTGATGACTACAAGATTTTCCTTGAAGCAAAGAAGGGTGTGTGTAGTTAACTCTGTTTACCCGCATACGTGCCGTTTGTCGATAAAGACGCTTCTTTTCTCGAGCTTCTTGGGGAGACAATAGTGGAAGTCTCGGAGAATTTGATGGATCTTCCTTCATAGGATTGACAGAGTCCTGCTTGAGAACTCCTCCGTGGGGGCACCAATTTATGACGAAGGAAATTTGGAATGGCGGCCTCTACACCAAAACAAACTCCATTGCGCCACAAGGGAAATGCGATAAGGGCACCACCTAGTCTTGGAAGCGTGGGCTAGGACCGCTACACACACACACACACAGAGAGAGAGAGAGAGAGAGAGAGAGAGAGAGAGAGAGAGAGAGAGAGAGAGAGAGAGAGAGAGAGAGAGAGAGAGAGAGAGAGAGAGAGAGAGAGAGATCACTATGGATGAAGCATTAACCTTAGTGTGTGTACAAGGAATGGATGACTTCAAACACTCCCAACACAAATAGCATGTAGATTACCAAACAACCACTCAAGGATTAGCCAAGATCACATCAAGAACTCTCACACATATATAAAAGATTTCTCTTAATTAACATAAGTAAGAGAAGGAGAGGTTACTAGCATGAAACAATTTGCACTCTAGAATGTGCAAGAATAGAGTGAATGAATGAGCTTATGGGCTCATGGTGAGTGATACAAAGACTCAATGGGGCTGAGGGAGGCTTGAAATTACAAAGGGGAAGGCCTCTTTATATAGGAAAGAGAGTGATTAGGAGTGAGGTTAAGATCCAAGTGTAATTTGTACAAATGAAGCTTGATCAGGGACATTCAACCAATGAAGAAGCTCCTTCCAAGTGATTTGTTGACCAATTAGCTCCATCATCACTTGTGTTGTCTTCACTCCTTCCTCCATAGCTTGAGTCCAAGAGCTTCCTTATTTTAAAATGTAAAGAATCTACATAAAATCAATACATATCTAGTAATAATAGAAAGGGGTTGAATGAGAACTTATGAATTACAACAAGATTAAGCATGAATTGAGAGGTGATTAGAAGAGGAATTTTGATGGGTTTTTGAGCTTGAGAGAGAGGAGGAAGGAGAGGAGGGTGAGAAGACTAATGGCTGATTTTTAGAGAAGGTCTCAATGTGGAAAAGGAAGGGTGTGTGTGTGTAAAGGTAGAGGGGGTGGTCTCCACCACAGTTGAAAAAACTGGCGTCCGCCATTTTGGCCATATCTCCTAGACCGTAGATGCAAAAATTATAAAAAATATGGCCAGAATCTCCAGCTCATCAGCTACAACTTTGATGAAGACAACTTTTCTTGGATCGGAGTGGAAGTATTTTTTAAAAATTCAGCAAAATCATGTGTCTGGTTCCTTCCTTTACCAAGTCTTCCACTTGGGTCCCATTTGTTTGAATCATCATATGGCTCCAAAGCCATGATGATATGAGCCACTCATGACCCTTGAATCATGGGTGCATGGCTCCACAACCACATCATATCTTTTCTTTTCACATTTACATATTTTCCCTTCCCTTTACCACTAGGTTCTCCCTCTACCTTTCACCTCCGGTGAACTAGTCAAGAAAAAATTCCTATCAAATCATTTTTTTTAAATTTTTCCAAGAGGTTGTTCTCACTCTTTCTTTTATTGTAAACCTCTAGAAGCAAGGGAAACCAACAAAATATAATAAACAGAAATTTGTGATAGGCTCGGATCAACATCAAATTTGACTTTTGAACTTATACAGTGATAGACCAACATAATATAAATCTACAGGGCAATTTTGGGTTCAATCAGACCAAAATTGATACATGTACACTCAATTTACAAATTGTAGATTAGACCTTTGATTTTTTGCTAAAGTAAAATTTGAAAGTCAAATTTTGACTCTCATAGCTCGATTTGAAGTGATACACAGAGACCAATCACGAGAATAGAAAAAACTCTATTGTCTTTATAGAAGAATAGTTAACTTGATCAAGTTTGTACAGGAATCAGGTTGCAGACGAGGAATCCGTGGCTTGACAGAAAGTTGCAATTGAATCAAGGAGAAATTGACGACAAGTCAATCCAAAGGTGAGTACTCTATCCAGGGATTCATAAGTCTACATGAACCTTAGATCTCGTCGTGTACTAGGAAATCATGGCATACTCGGAGAAACCTCCAGTAGAGTATCCACCGAAGAAAGCGTGAATCAAGGCAATTCCTTGCACACAATTCCTAAAGAAGTCTCAGACACTTTTTTAGATTCATCATCCGAAATGTATTCTTACTCGACTCACTTGGAAACCGGAACGACAATGCACTATAAGCATATACTATCTTTTTACAAGACTAGCCGTCATGGAACCCATGTTTACTTGGACCCTAACGAGGAGTATGCTATTCGCATTGATGACGATGGTATTGAGTTCAAAGAAGAGATTAGGGCAAACAAACAAGGAAAAATGTACATGGATTGAAACGGAACTCAATATTTACAAGTCAAAAACCCTGACGTGATAGACAAATGGGGGTTAGCAGTAAACACCATAATCCCAGATATGTCAGCAAAAGAAGGACCACCAACTTTAGAATTTGAGGGATACGATCAAGTAGACCTAAAGCCTTTGAAACGGCTTAGTACGGATAATCCTAGGATCGGAGTCTATTGTTGGGAAGATAGAAACATAAAAGATCTTCTGTGGACTTCTCATGCGAAACCAGGACAATTAATGGCCATGAAGATCATCTATATCCTCAAGATCAAAGATAAGGGATCAACAGACCTACCAACCTACCTGTTTAGGGTTTGTTATAACAAAAACATTGTTATGATGACTCATGAGGAGGTAGAACAAACCAAATACCAAGGGTATTCCATCCGGGATTGGATATTGGGACAAGGACCATAAACAATTCCAAGGGATGAACACCGTGAGAGATCATCTGAGAGTGATGTGAAGAAACCAGAAACCACCTCATAAGGTAGAAAACCGGGTGACACTAAGGCCAGTCTAGGGCTACATGAGTCACTATTTCCAACAGACTGGTTTGAAGGACTCAAAACATGACCAAATCCTAGAAGACCTGGAGTTGAACCAAACAGACGCATCAGACCAGTTGATTTTTAGAAATGGGTCAAAAAATACAGTGGATCAGGGGATCCATACGACCACTTATCAAGCTTTAAGCAAGTGCTAAGAGCAGAGTGTATATTCGATTTGCATACTCAATTCGAGGGGTTTGGAATGACATTAGAAGGAAAAGCATTGACATGGTTTCAAAACATTCCACCAAGGTCAATCATGGACTTGAACACATTAGCTCAAGGATTTGTAGCTTCTTGTTCCAAAACGGGGATCAAACATAATACGGTAGCTCAAATCTGCAACTTTAAATAGAAACATGGTGAGTCTATTAGGGATTGTGCAACTCGAATGAAACAATACATTTCCAGATGCCCAAAGATGGAGATACGTGCAGAAGAACGACTTGTATCTTTGTTTGTGGAGGGACTACTAAACAAAGAACTTCATGCTATACTCTATAGTAAAAAGCATACAACCCTAGAAGAGTGTGTGTCTGATGCTATTGACCTGGGAGACAATTGGGAGATCTTCGATGAAGAAGATTCCCCTAAGGATAACCAAAGCAAGAAGAAAACGTCCACAAAACCAGCACCATTGGGAACTACTGCTGTGGCACCACTCTTAGCCATAGAAGATATGCTAAAAAGGATGAATGACATGATGAACAATATGCAAAAAGCACCTATGAGAGGACCAGGACAAGGGATACCTCCACAGGGACAACCAATTAGGCCACAAAAATGGTGTGCAATCGAGGGTAAATGGACCAACCATGAGAACCACGAGTGCTACTTCAGACCAAAGTATGATGGGAATGTTCAGTACGTGCCCATGAGGCCACAAGGACAACCCATGTACACATATCAGCCTAATATGGCCCAAGCTTAAAAGCCCACCAATGGGTATGGAAAGACCTCAACCTGTGCTGGGACAACAAACTCCATATCCAACACATAATGCAGTGCCTGTAAAGTACATGCACTTTGAAGGAGTCATAGATAAACAAGCATTAGTGACTGTTACACCCTATGCAGAGCCTAGTCCATCTACAATAATGGTAGAAGGAGATTGGTATAATCCACATCCACCACCAATGGAAGAAGCCATGACTTATGCTCCACCAGAGCTCACAGGATGTATTATGTAGCTAATCAAGGTGTCACACCTCCCATGGGAAGACCCATGATGAAGCTTAGAACAAGAAACTGTCATAATTGTGGTGCTGATGACCATTGGAAAAACGAATGTCCAGAGCCTGACAAAAACCTCAAACCAATTGAAGCCTATTGCATACAATGTTTCAAAAAGGGAGGACACTTTTTGGAAGATTGTCCTAAGAATCCTTTGAACAAGGGTAAAACCGTATTAAACGTAGTCCAAGTGATGCCTAGTAGCTCTTCAGAGAGTGAACCGACTGTTCCAATCAAGGTAATCACTAGAGCCCAGGCAAAGAAAAAGAAACAAAACTCCTCTGATGATTCGAAGAGCATGAAAGTTTCTTCCCAAAGAATCAAAAGGAGTAGAAGCAAAAGATATGAGATGAGAAAACAAAAACAACGGGTTGAAATCGAAGAGAAAGCAAAGAAGCTAGCCCATGACAAGTTGAAAGAAACTAGCAGTGAATTCAAGGAAACAACCGTGAAATCTGGAGGATCCATTCTGGTTGATAAATTTTTGAGCCTATTAATGCCGCTTTGGAAGCCTACCAAGCAGGACTTAAAGCAAGCCAAAACATGGAAAACAAGTGAAAAAACTATCTATCTCTAGACATGGAAGCAGCTAAGCTGGAAGCTTATCAAAATTTGGTAAGAATCACACAAGAAATGCTAGAAAAACAAAAACCCAAGCTTGAAAGTATTGCAAAACCTGAAGAGCTTGCGGTAGAAAAAACAAAAGCAAAATCTGATGTGGTGGCAGAACCCCACCTTGAAACAAACAAACCAGAGCTTATAGTGCCTGACAGCGAAGATGATTTAGATGGAATTCCATTCATGGAGGAAGACTCCAGGACACTTATGGGAAAAAGTAAGAGAGATCAATGATGTGATCCTAACTTTAAAGTCAACTCCTATAGAGGAAGTCTGGTTGGATAACCTACCTTCTGATATGAATATGGATGTACAATCCTTGTACGAGGATTGCACATCGGAAGCTTCAGGAATGTCAAAACCATTGACATTAAAAACATTACCTTCTTACTTGGGAGATAACGAAGATGAATCCATCGTGTGCAAGACCACTCAAGTAAAAAGAGCTGAGCAGACCCTAGAAGTAGACAACATTCATTCAATTATGTCTACACCCATCCAATGTACTCTTACTTTGGAGAACTGTTAAAACTCAGACCATACTTGTGGAATGATTTACAGAAAATCCTAGAGAAGGTGAGGATAACGGGGTTAATCGCAAAGAATTTGGAAAAATTAAAAAATGAAATGAAAAACAAAGAGATTTGATCAGTTCCCATGAACAAAGTTGGAGAATATTATGAAGGGGAAGAAGGAAACACCACCCTCCTAGTGCAATATAATGACATTGAAACCATGGCAATACTGGATAGTGGAGCTGGCATAGCCATAGCCATTAAAGCAGTATGGGAATCCTGGGGACAGCCAGCCATGAGACAAACTTGAATGAAATTGCAGTTGGCTGATGAACACATTGAGAGACCTTTAGGGCTGCTTGAAAAAGTGATAGTCAATTCCTGTGGAATCGAATATCAACACACTTTTTCCATAGTAGACTTTGGGAAAAAAATCAACTATGAAATCGTATTGGGAAGACCTTTCATGCAACAGGTACATCTTATCCAAGATTGGGGAAACAACTATCTGTACTTGAAGAAAGTGGGATCTATAACAAGAGTAAATCTAAAAGATCACACTTATAGAGATGTCTTGAAAATACCCATCCAAGAGTTTGATTCAATCTCTATGGCTGAAACTAAACTCCCATCCTGGTTAAACAAAGACACTCCTATTTGGATGTGTGGAGCTTCAGAAACGAAAGCTTAAGACGAGAAGAGTGTATCCTAGAAAGCGACTGCACAGACGAAGCCTACGTACCTGAACCCTTTCTAGAGCATTTATTTGAGCCATTTGAATGGACTCAAATTTTAGCGACCATGGATGTATGTGTGAATACGTCTGTGCCTACTCAATTTTGCAATGAGGATGGCTAAGACATAATTCCCATCTAAATGATGTCAATCCTCAACTTTGAAAACGAAGATGAGGAACCCAAGGACTTAATGAAAGCTCAACAAGTCTTTTTAGACCTCTATTACGATGCAACTGATGAGTTAAATGAACACTCAGCTACCTCAGAAGATTCGGGGTAAGAAAAAGAGCATAGGAGAGCTAAGTTACTCTTGAAAGGAGGGGCAAAAAAGTTTTTTGACTTTCCAAACCAGAAATCAAGAAGACAAAAATGGTATAGACGAAAGAGAGACACCAAAATTGTGAAAACACGACCTATGCCACCAGTCTCCAGTAAAACACAATTCCTGATGCAGATAGATGCTAATGATTTTATCAAGGAAAAAATAACTAGCAGATATCCTTCAAACAGAAACTAAGAAATGTCTCAAACATCGAGAAAAACAAGGAATGGTACTCAAGAAAAATCACAAGATAATAAACCACTCATGACCAGAGTCAGGCGGAAAAAGAAATATCAAGAGTTGAAAAAAGCTCTAAAGGAGATATACACAACCGAAATGGAAACCACGGAAGAGGACGGTAATGATGTAATGCATGTTCCATCCCATTACAAAATGTATACTTTCCAAGATCGGAAAATCATAATTGAACAACCTGTTAGGGAACTGTGGAAACAGGGCGAGTCTTACGAAGGGCCTGAAAACGCTAAAAGGATAGAATTGGTTGAACCAGGAGAAGAGCCTAGACCTCCTTACATTGCGAATGACCTAATAGAAGAAGAAGAAAAGATTTTTCTGAGCTTGTTAAAGGAATACCGAGATATCTTCACTTGGTCTTACAAGGATCTCAAGGGTGTTGATCCAGAAATCTGTCAACATACCATACCCATGAGAGATGACGCGAAACCAAGTAGACAGAGACCATACACGTATAATGAAACATCTGCTAGGAAGATCAAAGAAGAGATTGAAAAACTAAAGGAAGCCAAATTCATTTATGAAATTGAACACAAAGATTGGGTGTCTCCAATTGTGGTAGTACCCAAGCAGAATGGGAAATTACGAGTGTGTGTTAATCTCAAAAAGGTGAATGCTTCTACCATCTGAGACAACTTTCCTCTTCCAATAGTTGAGCATGTTTTAGAACGAGTTGCAAGAAAAGAAGCTTACAGCTTCTTAGACGGCTTTTCGGGATACTATCAACTTTTGGTTGACCCAAAAGATCGGCACAAAACTGCTTTTGCAACAGAATGGGGTATATTTGCCTATTGGGTTATGCCGTTTGGGTTAACTAATGCTCCAGCCATGTTTCAAAGGTTGATGAGCCATGCTTTCAAAGAATATCTTAGGAAATTCTTAGAAGTATATATGGATGATCTATGCGTACATTCATCAATCCCGGATGATCATTTTGAACACCTCAAAAAGGCATTCAAAAAATGTAGACTTTATAGGATTTGCTTAAATCCTGAAAAGTGCACATTCATGGGAAGACAAGGAAAAATTCTTGGACATATAGTGTGTAAAAATGGCATAGCTAATATTGAGAAGATTCATGTCATTGCTGATTTGCCTATACCAACAACCGTCAAGGGGGTACAAGCCTTCATGGGACATTGTGGATATTTCCGACGGTTCATCTACATGTATGCTATAATTGCAAAACCCATGGATAGCTTGATTACACACTTTGAATGGACTGAAGCATGTGAACAATCCTTCATGAAGCTTAAGCAAGCTCTCACCTCACATCCAATATTGAAAGCACCAGATTGGGATAAGGTATTCCACGTACATGTAGATGCTTCTAATTTTTCTATCGATTGTATACTAGCTCAACCAGGAGATGGGAAAATTGACTTTCCTATTTCTTATGCTAGCCAACAATTGAACATGACAGAAAATAATTACACCACCACCGAAAGAGAAGGACTAGGAATGATCTATGCCGTTAAAAAGTATAGACATTACCTATTAGCTAACAAGTTTGTGTTCTTTGTGGACCACCAAGCTTTGCTGTATTTGGTCAACAAGCCATGCAGCACAGGGAGAATAGTGAGATGGTTCATCATTCTTCTCGAATTTGATTTCACTATGGTTGTAAAAAAAGGCACTACACATCAACGAGCAGATCATTTGTCAAGGATTGTTTCAGGGGAATCACCTAAAGGGGTAGACGATGATCTACCAGATGCCTATTTGTTCTCCGTAGAAATGATACCTAGATGGTCGGAAAACATTGTGTCATTAATGACAATAGCTCAAGTGGATTCACAAATACCACTTCCTATCACAATCGGATTAATTGAGCAATCGGCTATGTATCCATTATTAGATGGAAGGCTATACAAAAGAAATCGGGACGGGATATTGCTCTTATGCATTAACCCTAAAGAAAAAGAACAGTACCTAAGTCAAGCACATGTTACCATAGTAGGACTTCACTTTATGGAAGACCAAACTATGCAACGAATCTTGAGACTTGGAGTATTTTGGCCGACTATGAGGAGAGATGTTAGATATTTTGTAAAGGATTGCCCTCAATGTCAAAAACAGACACCCATACCTCATGTAACATTGTTTTGAATGTCACCTGTTCCTAAGTGGAGTAATTATCTGGTTACTTACTTATCAAGCCGAACATTTCTTGAGGATATGAGTAAACACCGTCAAAGAGCAATTGAAATTGAAGCAAGAGACTATGCTCTTATATGGAACCAATTGTATCGGAGAGGTAAAGATCAACATTTGCGTCTTTGTGAAAATGAAAACGAGTATATTCCAATTATAGAACAAGCACATGCTGGATTAGCTGGAGGTCACTTTTCTAGTGAGACCACCACTTGATGGCAGGCATATGGTGGCCAACACTTTTTGCAAATGCTAAAGAATATGTTCGAAGATGTGATACTTGTCAACGAGAAAAAATGCCAACACGAGTAGATAGCATTCCCTTAAGACCAATGATGGGGGCTAGAGCTTTCGCAAAATGGGGTATAGATTTTATTGGACCAATACAGCCACCTGCTTATAGAACCCAAGCTCAATATATCATTGTAGCTATGGACTATTTGACCAAGTGGGCCGAGGCTAAAGCAACTCAAAATAATGATGCCAGAACCACTGCTACATTCTTATATGAGTATGTATTCACGAGATATGGACTACCAATATAGATTGTTAGTGATCCGGGAACTCATTTCCTCAATGAGGTAATAGAGTATTTGCTTAATAAATTTATAGTCATCCATAACAAATCAGCTCCCTATCACCCACAAGCAAACAGACAAGCTGAGCATACGAATAAAATTCTTAGCTCGGTGCCGACTAAAGTGGTTAGTTCAGGAACGGACTGGGAAATGAATCTCCATGCTGCTCTATGGGCTTATCGAGTTTCATTCAAAACACCTCTAAATGCTACACCCTTTAACCTTGTTTATGGTCTTGATGCCATACTGCCAAAAGAATTTCTATTGCCGACATTAAGGGTAGCACATAATTTTGAGTGGACTCGACATGAATTGTCAGAAGACTTGAAGATTTGGAAAAGCTAGATGAGCAAAGGCTAACTGCTATAGCTCATATCTATGCACAAAAGCGAAAACAAAAATAGTTTTTTGATTCCCAATTAATTACAAAGATCTTCAAGAAAGGGGACTTAATTCTAGTCTATTCCCTTAAGAAACACATTCTCAAGTTTAAGAAACAGGGAAATGGACCATTTATCATTGAAGATGTATCTCCAAGTGGAGCAATAGAATTGTCCACCCTAGATGGTGAACCAATGGCTAACTGGATTAGTGGATGTCGTTTAAAGAAATACAATTTGCCACTAACCAATGAATTGCTAGAGATAATGCATGCAACCAAACAAAGAAAGATCAAACGACAGTAGGTTATTAATGAAGCCCAAGAGGAAGCTAGGCTTCGAGTACTCAAGCGGAAAGCTTCTCTCAAGAATCAACAGATACTGATTCCCATCAACACTTTGGAAATAAATGATCGACAATGGGAATTACCTAAAGACTCAGTTTCAACAGATGATGACTGGTTAGATGGAATGGACCTGCGCATCAAAGTATAGCTCAACAATCATAGCACCAATGCTTTGGTTGACACATGAGCTAGAGTAAATGCAATCAGTTATTCCACATACAAGAAGGCAACAAGTCGAGCATTGATGGCAGAAATAGCGACAATCAAAGAATGCAACAAGAAACCAACTCCAACATTGGGAGTAGTCAACTTGAACATGATAGTACATGGATGTTCATGTCCTCATCAGTTTGTATGCTTACCAGATGAACACATGAATGAGACGATGATTCTTGGAATTCCCTGGATGCGTATATACAAAGCAGTACCAAATTGGGATATGAATCAGCTAAATCTATCACCTAAAGGAGGACAACTCATTGTTCCAATTGCACCAAGCAAGGAGGAATGGAAAATAAGCAATCAGCAGACCAAACCACAAAGTAGTCGATTTTCTCCATCTCCTTGACAATCAAATGCTATATGTAGCATGCAAGGAGTCAGGCAAATTTGGATACCAAAAGCACAGCTTAGGGATAAGCCGATTAAAATCTGGGTGCCTAAAACTTCATTGACAAAACACAAGAGGGTTCCAAGGGTTAAAACCCAGAGACGAGAATCTCTGAGCAAGAAACCTAACATGAAAATGGTTTGGAAGAAAAAGGAGCACTTATCTTCTCCACAACCCGCAAAACCAATCAAGCAATGGCGAGTTAAGTCTCAACAGACTCCACCACACCATGCAACACCACGCCGACCAAATTACCAATGGCGAGAAAAAGCTCGACAACAATCAAACGTGCTACCAACACCTCAAGCAATCAGTGTGCTAAAGCATCCTGAGGATACAATAAAACATAGAGCACACAAACTACAAGATTTGCTCTTTGGAAGACATCAGCAACAAACCTCGACATCGAAAACCCTTGAGTTAATTACTCAAGACCCAGCTCTTGCACAGCATATTGGTTTGAATTGCATTGATCTTCATATCATGGTAGAGCCAACCATGGGTATGCATAGACACGGTTGTTCAACCCATGCACACAGTCATCCCGGAGTACGCCATCTAGGAGGGGTGGAAGGGCACTAAGAACTAAGTACTAAGTACTAAGTAATTAAGGGCAATGTTTGAAGAGGGAGGAAAAAGTTCTATGTTAACGTGTGATTTTTTTACAAAATTACCTAATAATAACCTTATAATTCATCATCAAGGAAAAATTCACTGATAATATCTTTCGGATGAGTGTAAATAGTGTATATACTATTAGAAATCATAAAAAATATTCATTTTTGAGTATTTTTCATCATTTTTGTTGATAATGAGGCTTAAAAATAGAGAAATCCAGCAAAAAACAATAAAGCTGTGCTTTTGAATATATTTTCTTAATTATTGCATTTTTACTTTAATTTTTTAGAGCACTTTGCTATTTTCTTTGATTTTTTCAAATAAACATGTTAAAAATTAATAATAAATAGCAGGGAAGCTCAAATGGAAAAATGAAAGACACGATGGTGATCAGAAAGACAAGGCGGACAAGCACAAAAAATTTCAATGAAATCAGAAGATGGAAGTGGGAAGCCTAAATTAGGCGGCCAAGCCTACTTTTGCAAAATTCTTGCAGAATGAGCTACAGGAATCCGCTAAGGAAAATTTTTGAGTCTAGCATAGATTTCACGGCCTAGTAGGACTAACGGGGGGATCTGGAAAATTTGGTTCAGGAAGTCCGGGTATAGATATCCATGGTAGGCTAAAACCACCTCATTTCCACTTGGAGCCTTTGCAGAGAGAGATTTCGGCCTCTGTTCGCGCGACTTTTTCGGAGCCCACAATTGACCATTTTCAGCGCCATCTGACATGAGACATGAGGGGTAAGTTCTTTACTTGACAATGATCCATTTTGTATGGCCGATAGCTAGTCTAAATCCCTATAAAAAACCCTAGAAATCGAGCAGTGCACGAAGACCTACGACCTAAAACTGACCATAGCGGCATGCCAGCTTGACCAAATTGGATGGGATTTTAATCATAGCATGCCCTAACATAATAGAACCTTTCTATACCATCAGATGACCATTCCGCTGGGGTCAAGGGGGTCCCCATTAGAAAACTTAGGTTTTTGGCAAATGCCAGAATTCTGACCTAACTCCACAGATGGCTTGCTAATGAGGTCCATATACAATGTATATAATTGGTTTGGTGAAATCCATCAAGAAAAGCTCTCAAAAAGCAAAAAATTGCTCAAAGGTTACAAAGCGTCAAATTTGACATACGAGGTCAAACTGACTCCAAATGAGCTAGAATTGGACAAGTTGCTTCACAACTATGTTACGGACAAGTCCAAAGCATCAAAGTTGACCAACCAACCCAACAGACAGAGTAGTCACAAAAAACGGAGATTTTAGAGTCGACAGAGCACAAAGTGATGCTGGCATGACCAAATGTGACCAAATTCAATTTAGGACTTGTATTAGGTGTATGAAACATGTCTAGGTCAAAATTTGTAGGTTTTGCAAGTTTTTGTCACTGTTGTAAATAATCGTGATTATTTACTTTTGCATCAGTTTTTCTTGGAAATTGTCAAATCACCTCACCTATCATGTGTACACACCTATTACATGCCAAAAATCAAGTATGAGCCAAAATGACCACCCATTACTTGTAAAATTGCCAAGAAACGCAAAGAAGTCTTTGCAAGCCAAAATTTGGGTTATGGACCACATTTCTTCATCCAAATCACTTCATACCTCATATCCAAGGTCCATACAATGCTTAAAACCAATTTGTACCAAAAAATGACAATTTTGGAAGAAAAGTTAATAATCACGATTATTACTTTCTGGTCAAAATTGGGGAATTTGGATATTTTGTCATCATACATCCAAAGTACATGATGTCATAAGCCCACTAGCTAATTTTGAATCAATTTGGAGTTCAAAATCTCAAATTTCCTTTATATCTATTGTCTCACAGACCTAAAGCCAAAATCTGGTACCATTTTGACCCTATGCATCCAAATGAGCCCATATTTCACTCAGAGCATGTATTTGGTATATACTTCAAGCCTATAAAGCCAAGTTTGCAAAAAGTTGGAAATTTTCCTCAGCTGTAAATAATCGTGATTATTTACTTTGGTTGCAAATTTTTGTTTTGACCATACAGTTTTGTTCCTTGCATGTTTTTATGCATCTTTGCTTGTTCAAAAATTGATTTGAAGCAAATTGGACCAAATTGTCAGCATTTTAGTGTAAAAGGACATTTTAGAGAAAATTCCGACAAATCTACTAACTTTGCACTCTATTCACTGAATGGGAGCAATGCAAGTAGCGGAGAGGGCCAAGAAGAAGCTAAACCAAAAAGAGAAACTACAAGAACTACCCGCGTATCAACTAGACCCGAGTCAGTCAAAGCAACAAAGGCATCCTACCTTTCCAGAGAACAGTTAGAAGAGCACCACACTATGGTCTTCACTGGCAAGTTAAAGAGTGAAGAGGGGCATCAGGTGGAGTTGCAACTCCTTTCCAAAGAAGTCTATGATGTAGCTGCCAAGCCAGAGACAAAAGAGGCTAACCGTAGGCTGGGGCTCAGGCATTTCTATGAACAAGAGCCTTGTGGAGTGGATTTTCAGAAAGCTTATGAGCTTCTATCCACCATCAAAGAAGACGGAACCGCATAGATATCAGACACCCAAGGGAACAAGGTCGAAGTAGTGATCACAAAAGAGATAGTGGCAGAGGCACTCAGACTGCCCACTGAAGGGATGACCATGCGGGCAAGAGACACGAAAACCGCAGGCACATTTACCAAAGAGATAGCCGCGGCTACATTCGTTAATCTTATCCACAAACAGGTGGAAGAGCCAGCCCGTTTGTACCACCAGCACTTTCATTTTCTGGAAAAAGTCCACCAAGGTACACTACACCAAATCATGCCGTGGCCACCACATTCACTTAGGCTAAGTCGACAACAAGACAGCCCGTGGACCATGCGCAATATGTCTTGACAACCTTGAAGGGCACCAAGAAGGAAGGCAAAATCACGTACTTGGGTGTGCCAGAGGTCCTGACTCAAATAGCATATCATGCCATCGGCATGGCCGACAACCTACCACCTGCCCTTGATCAAAATACATGGATATTGGTAGCACAACACTCTCCAAGAGCTACAAGGTCAGGTAAAAGATCATATAAATCTGATGATGAGTCAGCTGATAGCTCGCCGGAATGGCATAGCAACGAGAGCTCTAACAACAAAGAAAAGAGAGCTTGAAGAGAAGAGATGAAAAGGAAAGCTGTGGCCACACACCAAGAAGAGACAGCTAAAAAACAAGCACGCTTTGAAAGACAGAAACAGGCGTACCAACGCAGTAGGCAAGCACAAGGAAAGGACCCAGAAAAATGGGTATCTGCAGGACTGAAAGGCCCTCGAACAAAGCATCATACAAGAAAAGAGGCGGATGATCCAACAGAGCATTTAGAAATAATGTACCAAGAGGATGAAGCTCTAAGGCTAAAGGAGGCAGAAAAAGCTGCAAAGAAAGCCAAGGAAGCAGAAGAGCAAAGGCAAGCCAAGGAAACGGCTAGCCAAGAGCAAAGTCATGGATCTCCCCAACCCATCTCACCGCATACAGAACAACAAGACCATCCCATGCCTAGTCCACCACCATCACCTGTAGGCAAAGACACCAATGAAGAAGCAGAGCCTGTGAAAGAGAAAGATTCTGAGTCCACCCAACAAACAGAATCTGCACAAGAGGCTGAACACCCCGACGGACAAAAAGAAAAAGAAGCTGAGCCAGAACCGGAGAAGGAAACAAAAGATACTCTAAAGCCAAAATAGGAAAAGGAAAGTAGATCTGAACAAGAGACATATAAAGAATCAGATGTGGAAAAAGAGTCTACCCCTGCACATGAGACAGAACCTGAGCCAGAGAAAGAAGAAAGGCCGACACCTGAAGAGATAGCAAGGGTTGAGACAACACCCTCTACTTCTACTCAGCCAGAAACTGCCGAGGCATCAAAGCCTCCGGATACCCAAGAAGAAGACCGACCATCTACCTCTACACAAGAACCACCAGCAGTAATGACGAAACAAGAAGCCACACACGAGGCTGCAGGCACATCCTAGCTGGGAAGACAGGAGGAGTGGCAGTCAAACGACGAAGTAATAGTACATGTCAATGAATATGCACAGGAGATGTAGGAAATGACAGAGAGACTCCGCTCAGCAGCACTAAACCGTAGCACCAAGGCCAAATAACTTGAGATGGTGATTGATGCTCTCCAAGGAGAATTAGAAGACAGGATGACTGTCATCACTGATCTTCAAAGGCAGGTGCAAGAGCTGAAGGCAGAAGAGGAACAACATCAGTTAGCCAAAGATAGGCAACAAAAAGAAATGGAGGAGTTAGGTGATCTACTCACCAAATTATCTGATGTCTGCAAAGCAAAAGACGAGCAGCTGACAGAAGTTACAAATGAACTTCTTACGAACTCTCTATCAGCTCAAAAAATTCAGGTACAACTAGATGTTGCCAATTCTTCTGTACAGTATTCAGAACAAAGGATCAGTGATCAAGCCATTTTCTTATGGAAAATCAAAGAAAACCTAGTCGTGGCCTCGATCAAAGGAACTGATGAAGTGTAAAAGGCACTTGAAAAGAAAAAAAAAGACTTAGAATTGGAATTAAAACTAGAACAATCATAGCGCAGGGACTTGGCACTGATGCGGGTTCAAAGAGAGGAGGAGATCCTAAACAAGATAGCAAAACTCAAGCAGATTAATCAACTCCTCAGAGATGAAAAACCAGACACGCAGGAAGAGGTAGGCACTTTAGATCCGCCACAGATAGACATACCCTTGGTCTCTTTTGCTGAGTTTGAGACACATTCAACAACAGAGCCGAGTGGTAATGGAGATTTTCAGATTAATATCACAGATGAAGACACAGTGCCAATGGTCCAACTGTCAAAAGCTGAAGAAGACGCACTGAAGGAGAAGATCACCATAGAGGTGGATGAGTAGTGGAAAGCCGCTATGGATTAGGAGTTGAGAGTTTTACACTCTATCAACATCACTCAACTCACTCCCAATGAGATCAATGCTCAATGGCACCAACAATCCCTGCCGTACCCACTCATCAAGGTAGAACTATTACATGTGAAAGAAAGGCTGTACAAGGATATGCAAGAAGATGGCGTAGATAAAGACCACCCAAAGTGGGGGTTAAGCTGGTTGAACAAGAATACAAGATACCTGATTCTGTTCACAAGAGCACCTGCAGCCCTTCAAAGAGATCCAACATTCTGTCCTGTACCCAGAGTAAGGACATGGCAAGCGCATGAAGCACTACAAAAGAAGACGCCAACTTGGCTCAACTTCCCCAGGTTACCAGCTCCAGAGAGAGTCCAAGCAACAGAAGAATACATGTTGAAAACCCTAACGGGCGCCATGTCTTTCTTCAAGAGTCTGCCAGATCTCTCCTATGCCACTGTATGTAAGATCTGCAGACTGCTGCTCACATGTATACAAGTTTTTAATGAGCCTCATCAAACAGGAGCCCCATGGCTATCATTCTTGGAAGGAAACAAAGGCTTATGCTACGATCTGAGTGGGCAACCTTCAGAAGAGGTCCTTTACGGATTCTATGCCAAATGCATGTTCTCACCATCGAATAATATGATGGCCTTTGAAGAAGCTTTCTACACTGGATTCTTCACCTGGTGAACGAAGATATTTGCATCGGTGATCAACAACCTAACATCCAGGTTTGTAGGCTACTCAACGGTGGAGCTGAAGAATCAAGTAACAATGCAATTTCTACAAGTGCCCGACAAAGAACAAAGAATCAGATACCAGAAGGCACTGGACGTGCTTAAAGACCGCCTCACCCGCCGTCAACCAGAAGACTATTTCAGCCCATAAAGTTGTGTCAAGGGACGACACAGGCGAGGAGGGGGGGAATGTTAGCAGCAAGCTAACACGGACACCATTTTTTGGAGTTCTCTTTGTAAAACATTTATTATTTTGATAAATCAAGAATATTATAACTTCTATTTTTTCGGATAAACTCTGTAATTAATGAGCCGGGGCTACAAGCTTCTAGATTGTATTAGCCAATCATCACCCAGCTTTGGTAGAACTCCAGATTATTAGTTTTGACCACCCAAAAACCTTGGCTAAGATATAAAAGACATTTTTTGTAATTTTTTTATAAGTTTTTGGATAAGAAATACACAGCGTGAGCTAACGGCACTCACTTCTCTCCTTCTCGCGCTTCCTACTCTCTCTCCGGTTGTCACATTGTGATTGTGTTTGTTGCATTGCAACCGCAAGTAAGAGGTCTACGCATTGATGTAAGCCATTCACAGTATTTCGTAGCTTTTGGCGTCGTCGATCCGTGGCCTAATTTCAACATAACTAGAAATTTACACTTTTAAATCGTAAACTAAGCATAGGTGGGGTATTGGGGCATCATTGCTAAGCATTTAGATGCATTCTGGGTCGAAAACGACTAGGTCAGAAATCCATTGTTGTTAATAATAGCGATTTTGGAACTTGACCTAAAGTGGGGTTTGAGACCATAGGCATGTGTGCTTAGGTCTTATAAACTTGTCCTAGAAGTTTCGTTACGTTTGGATGTCATTTGATGCTGTAACGGATGTGATTTGATTGCCGACGAGCGATTGGCTTTTGGTGATTTCAGTCACTTGAGTGTAGCTTGAGTTAGATGCGAGTTGTTAGTTGTTTTCCGAGAGATTGACAACCTCTTGTAGCCTCTATGCACTAGTTGAGTCAGCTTCGTCCCATGGTTTGACAAATTAATCGTGGTTCTCGCTAATACTGCAATAAGATAGTATGGTGAGGTTAGACATGCGTCCCACATACTCTATCTCCTCAAAAAAAAAATCTCCTCCTTTTCTCTTTGTCGCCCCCAAACTATATATCCGTTGCCGCCTAAAAACTATCCTTTAAGATGCGTCCCCTCTCCTATTTTTAGGCTCCCTGTCTTTACTTAGCTTTTTCATAGCGTGTGTAATTCTCCCTTTTTCCTATTCTTTGGACCCTAGATGCTATTATTAGCTTTCCTTAAGCTCCATCGCTCAACACTTAAGAGTCAATATTGGTTTCAAATTTTCATTATTATACTGGCACTGGTATAACTGGTATTGTTATGAATGGCCTCGCCATACTAAACTTCAACTTTTAACTTGGAATCCAAACCTCCTCGGTCCAATACTTGTATAGTGATACTTGTAATACTGGAGCTAGTATTACTTGGACTGGTATTACTTGCTCTCGAGATCTCTAACACTGGACACTCACTCTTGAGATAGAGGCTCCCGAGATACTTTAAAACTAGAGACAGTGACTGTCTCTCCGCTCGAGACACTCTGGCACTAGAGACATTGATGCTTGAGACAACCTGACACTCGTGTTGTACACTATAACTGGTAATACTTGGACTGGTATTAATGTCTCTCAAGACTGGCTCTCGAGGCTCTTTGACGTTGGACACTGGCTCTCGAGACACGCGCTCCCGAGACATTGAAACTGGAGACACTGGCTCTCAAGACTGGCTCTTGAGATACTTTGATGCTGGACACTGGAACTGACAGTACTGGGACTGCTATTACTGGCTCTCAAAGACTGGCTCTCAAGACTCTCTGACACTGAACACTGGAACTGGAAGTCTCTCGAGATACAGACTCTTGAGACACTGGAAGTGGAGACACTGGCTTATGAGACTCTCTGACACAAAAGACACTAATTGGCAGTACTGGGATTGGCATTACTTCCCATAAGTTTGTCAAAACCTCAAATTTGTATGCAGATTTGCATCTTTCACCCCGTGCCTGCCAAGCGGCCCGAAAACGCATCCACTCCAAGGGATCATTCTTAACTGCTTGGTGCAATGGATACAACAATTGTGATGCCAAAGGTATGAAACAAGACAGATATTTAACCTTTCGTATGAAAGTGGCCAGCTATCTGGTGTCTTTTGGAGATGATAGAAATAACAAAGCTTCCACTTTCTCTGTATCTGCTTCAATTCCATCTTTTGAGATACATATCCAAGAAGCTACACTCTTGGCTGTGCCAAGTGACAATTCTTAGGGTTCAACTGACCCCCGCATTCATCATACCTTGCAAAATTCATTTCAAGATTCTCAACATGCTCTTTCCTTGAACTGCATACACAAAAATCATCTATGAAGCCGACAAACTTCCCAAGGAACGGGGTAAGAACCCAATCCACTTTTCTTTCAAAAGCTCCAAGCCCATTTGTCAACCCAAATGGAAGGCATCAAAAGAAAAAACAACCCCATGGCGTGATGAAAGTAGTCTTTTTACGGTCTTCAAGGGGCAAGAATAAGCTGAAAATATCCGGAATAACCATCATAGACACTGTATATTTCAAAGCTAACCACTACATCTACAAAGTTGATCAATGAACGGTAAAGGGCAAGGATCTTTCTTGGTCACTGCATTTAATGGCTTGTAAACAACACAAACTCTCCAACACTCATCTTTCTTTGGAGTGACCACTATAGGGCTCACCCATTCAGCATTATCAACTGGCACAATGAACCCTACATCCAATTTTTATCCACTTCTTCTTTTAAAGCATGCATTTGTTCCTTACCCATCCTTCTTAGTTGGGACCAGACCTGCTCTACCTTTGCCTGCACAAAGTCTGACAACACCTGATGTGTCTCACTAGAGCAGTGCTGCTCTATTTCTATCTCTACAGAGTCTACTAGCACGTCCTGTACAGCTAAATGCTCCATTTCCTGAGCATGATGGAGATCACTGGCAAAAAAGACACGTCTCATCTCTCGCTCAAAGCATGCTAGCAACAAAATCAAGACTACGCCGTCTCGAACCTCAGACACATGCATAGGATATACCAGGCCGCTGCGGGCTCCTCTGGCGATCACTAGTGAGCTGCAATGCAACTGGAAAGACTGCTCTCTAGGTAGTACTTGACAACCAAAAGCTGCCAACTCTCTCACTGAGATCAAGCTCTATCTCAGCTGAGGAACATAACGCACATGTTGTAGCATGTATGACGCACCACTCGGCAAAGACAAACAAACATCTCGTGCACCATCTATGTCAAACGCCGAACCATCAGCGAAGTGCACACAGCCAACCAAGCCTCCACTAGAAAATATGCTAAACCACTCATGACATGGTGTGACGTGGAAAACTGCATTGCTATCTTGTAACCATTGTGGAGAAAGTGTGCTAACCATAGACAAATCTGCAAGAGGTACATTGGAGGTAAGCGTGACATCACCGTCACTGGCATAGACTGCCACTGGAATTGGCTCTCTAACATCTGTCAAAGCTGTATCTGCATCTCGCATACAACTCTGCTGCTGTCTCATACGTCTAAAACAACGACGTCTAATGTGTCCTATGTGATCGCAATGCCAACAACGCATGTATCGGCAAGAACAAGACTGTCGTCTCTCAATGTCACACATGTTTGCTGCCATAACTGAACGCCAAAATGGCAACAAAGTGGGAGGTAATCAAGCATAAACCAACCAATAGCTCAATAGTGAAAACTTGTAGCCTGCATGCTGTAGTCTCACGCTTGAAATATGCGTCGATGTGAGAATATGAGGCAAAATCAAAGGAAACCTGTAACCACTACAAGCATACTATAAATGAATGGCTAAGAACCAAAGTATGGAGAGAAATCTAGGAAAAATCTGACAAAATCTTCCCTGTAAACTGAGCAAAACCTTAAGTACAATCTCAACCATAAACCATGCAAAACAGAAAACAAAGTGGGAGGTAACGCGACCACTACACAATGCTCAAAAGCATGATCAATCGCATCAAAACTGACGCTCACATATGCCTAAATGAAACTTCACAATCTGCAAACGTTGCAAGCATAACTTGTGACAAACTTCTCAACGGAGTGTAAAGCGCATAACCATATACACAAGTAGAGAACAAGCTAGCTCAAAATGCATCCCACGAGAGACTGCTTGCAAAATATCTCAAAAAACCTGTGAAACAGGTGACTTCTATCTGTAGCCACACTAACATACACAATCACTATCCTCACTCCTATGAGAGTGGGTACAAGAACATCAAATTGTGTCCCAACTGGCAAAACCTGTCAAAATCTGTCAAAGTGAGAGTAAGAACTTGATCACTGTCAACGTGGGAATATGTCGACCATTGTAGAAGATGGCATAACACTGCAAACTTTTATGGTGAGAAAACGGGGAAAAACGAACAAAATTTTCTTTGCAAAATGAGTCAAAAATCAACACAAACCGCAAGCCAAAAAACTGTAGATAAATGCCAGAGTGGGAGTTAACTCGACCACTAAACCATCGGAGAGCAAACTGTGAATATGTGCAAACCATGGCGAGAATCTGGAAAAAAATATGGCAGAGTTTCCCCTAGAAACTGAGTAAGAACTCAAAAAATCTCAACAAATCGCATGAAAACTAGACACATAGTGTCTCAATAGACAAATCCACAAATGGTCTACATATGCTGCCAACAGCCTGGCAAACTAGCTCTCTCTCAATCGAGTGGCTCTATGGACGTATACCTGTCCAAAAACACATGTAAACCTATAAATCTGCTACCTGCAAGCTATCTTAACTCAAGTTGTATTTACATAAGCATACATAGCCAAAAACTGCACCAAACTGCTGGAAAAATGCTCTCTAGCTCTTCACACAAGCTGCTTGCAACCTGTAAGCAAAACCACTGAAGAATTGGCAACTACTACCTCATCAATCGGTAAACACGTTGAAAGCAAAAAATTGTTAAGAGTTGTGTGCGCTCAAGGGAGAAATCCTCTCTAGAATGGTCCATCATGTTAAGTATGGAGCTTGATTTACCCCTTGTAATTTTCTGTGTTAAAAACGCACATTTGTAAGGCCCCAAGTATGAGGAGAAGCCATCATGCGTGAAGAAAAATAACCTTGTCGGAAACCAAAATTTTAATGCCCAGTCACTCACCGGAATATTCCTTTTTGCCAAAATATTATGACCAAACGGCAGCCAGAAAGTGGTCGGAAAACGACCGATTGGTTGTCCGGTGGCCAAATTCAAAAGCAGACTTGTCTTCTCAAGAGCGGCCACACATGGGCAGATTGGAGGGTCCAATTTGGACTTATCTACACAAGGGCGGCTACACATGGATGCCTCTCATGAGAGAGGGAAGCCCTTTTGGCCTATAAAAGGAGGCCATTTCTACACACATTTCATAGTGCAAAGTTGATGCAACAAGGTGGGTGTGAGGTGGTGAGAGTGAAGCAAGGCGGGAGCTCCAAAAGGGTATAATCCCTTTGTAACCTACTTCTTGTTTTGAAGTACTAAATCCATTGAGTGGCTGCTTTCCCGTGGACGTAGCCCACATTGGGTGAACCACGTATATCGTGTGTACTCTCTCTCTCTCTCTCTCTCTCTCTCTCTCTCTACTCTATAATCTCTTGTGTGTGTAGATTATCTCTCTCCATTAAGTAATCTACTCAATTATCTACTTAGCTACGCCCTATTTCCTAACACATCAGAGTCGTATCTGTTGGTATGTGCCGTCGAAGCCAAAAGTGGAGATGACCGTCGAAGTCGTAAAGTTGGGGATGGCCATCGGAGCCGTCTTCCACCATCGGGAAAAAGTGCCAATGCTATAGCTACCTGTGCTTGAAGTCGAGAAAACGCTTGCTGTCGGCTTCCGCCACCGGGTGAAAGCGCTCTAGTCGAAAAGCCGCAAATCAGTGTCGAAATCGATGCGCCAAGCCAAGCCGTCGATGCTCGAGACCGTAGACGATGCTATAAGACCGAACTCGGACCAATGTCAGATAACACCGGGCTTACTCACCCGCATGTAGCCAATGTGTTCTCACACAGTTCGCTTTCTCTCAATCTCCTTTCACTCTCCAAGCTGTTGAACACCAAACTGTCTTGAAAAACACAGTCTCTCTGTTTTGGATTTTCGAGCCACCTGCACTCCAAATTAGAAAACAATTTCTTCTACAAAGTCGTAGATCCTGAAGAGATCTATGTTTTGATCAAAAAAGTTTTGAAATCGGAGCTTCCTAGCTCAAGTTATGGCCAAAATATTGAACAACTATCAAGCTGCCAAACCTGAACAACCTGCTTCATAGTGTCCCTAGCTCACAGAAAACATGATCTCTCTCTCCCCTTTTTCTTGCTGGAGTGTAAGCTCCTGTTACCTTGATCTCTGAGATCTTCTTTTTGAATCCGTATCAAACCGTCTCCGATCCGACGCCGCCAAGCACCGAACTCCGTCGCCACCGAGAGATCGCCGTCGTCACCTAGCCGTAGCTCTGATACCAATTGATGCATGTGTGCGTGTGTGCACGGTGCGGTGCGTGCAGGCAAGGGGGAAGAGCACAAGCCAGTGTGGGACGTGGAGCAGCCTCACAAGACTAAAGATGAGGAGCTCTTTATTCTCATATGTAATGAAGAATAAGGGTATGTACACACGTGACTGGGCGGCCGAACACTAGACGTCCGGGCGAGCAAAAGGCATAGCACCTTTACCCCAACACACCTTTATGCCAAGCGTTCACCACAGGACAAATGTTGGGTAACTCTTCCACGGCCAACACTATCACTTGTCCATGCTTTGCCTCTTTCTTTGGATTCACTAAATGACTTCCACTGCCTCTTGAGATTGGGCACCATATTCATCAATTGTTCGAAAGTACAATCTACTTTCTTCCCAGTCAAGTCTTCCTTTAAACTATAAGCTGTTTGGCCTTCTCCCAAAGGTAAATCTACTACTTCAAACCATCTACGAGGTCTTCTCTTCCTCTTAGATTTTGCATATTCACCCTCTTTCTCTTTCCTTTTCTTTTTTCTAGGACTTGGAGCGGCATAACCCTCCCTCTCTTTTTTGCCTATGGGCTTCTTTCTTTTCAACCCGCACAATAACCACATGACCACCAGAGGTTGAAGCCTGATTTTTTTGTTCAGTACCTTGATCTCCTGGTATATCCAATGCATAATCATTAGCCTTGTTAAGAATCTACTGGGGGAGTGGGAACATATCACCTCCCATCCTTGTTGGCTTTGAACAATAAGTGCTGACCAAGTTCACCACAACTATAACAGGCAGGGATGAACCTCCTCTGCAGCTCAAAGACACCTTGTCTACTACGACCTGCATTAGCATTAGGCTGAACTTCACATGCCTGGGCCATTCCTCTACCACGTCCACGACCACGATCACCTCCACCTCCACCTCCAAGAACACTGAGTCACAATTCCTGCAATATGGTCATCATATCTTGCATATTTTGCTATAATTGTTCAGTGTTAGCAACCTTTTGAGCAGGTTGGGCTCCAACCTCTGCTTGATTTCCCTCACTCTGGCCACCATTACTTTGCATAGGGACCGCTTTTCCATACTCATTGATTCTTTGAGCCTTCCATTCTTTCTCCCTGGTGATAGTGACTGCTTCCTCGAGGTAGCGGGCCTTTTCAGCTCAACTTTGAACTTTAGAATTTCTTCAAGCCACAAAATGGTCCTTCTTTACATAGATGGATGGACTTCATTTCCCAAAGCGTGGGCCCATTTATTCCATAAACGGGTGAATTGTATAACAAAATCATCAACACTTTGATTAACCTTTTGAGTGTACCCCAAAATTTCATGCCAAACTTCATCAGGTACTTCAATGGATCTGTACTGTGCAAAAAAATCTTGCTTCACATGATTGTAGTCAAAAACCACCCCTGGAGATTGTGCCTGCACCAGCTCTTCATGATTTTGTAACCAAACTTTTGCCTCATCCTATAAACTGTATGGTAGCAGCCGCAACAATATAGCTTGGTCTAGTATATTTTGCAATAAGCAATTGACTTCCAACTTTTCAATAAAAGTCTGTGCATTCTCATTAGGCAATCCATGAAACCGTGGAAACTTGTCCGCCATGTTTGATTGCCACAAAAACACTTACATGTGACGTCGAAAGCTTAAGGGATATCGATGGATTGCTCTAATACCTAATCCACCTCACACTGGGTAATGAGGCCCCTAATGCTTGGCTTCAAAATACCTCACGACCCTCCAAAGGCTGCAATCCAATTACACGACCGCCTCAAGTGATGTCCACAATTTGCACATACATAGGCGGTTGTCCATATGGACCCACATCCCCTTTACATTCTCTGCGTGCAGAATAGACATATTTCACAAGAATTGGAGCATAGGAGCACTTGCTCCTCAGTGGGGGCACCAAAATGATGTTAGCATGCAAGAAAAAAAGTGCCTCTATAGCCTTGCACAAATCACACCATCGGAAGGAAGAACTATTACACCACCAAAAACACCAGTTATAAACACCTGTAGAAATTTATAAAAAACCCTTTCAACATGAAACAAACTCAAAATTAGGGGAAACCAAGGATTCCATGACAAAACTCGTCTTGTGGAGATGTCCGTAGAGTATCCATAGGCAAAAAACAGATGAAAGATGAAAGAGTTATGGACGCTCAAAACCGAGGGTGTACTCTTTCTTGCTAGAAAATGAGCTCTCTGGTAGTTGTACAAGTGTTGCAACCATTAAAATGGGGTCTTTCTTATCTTTCATCCCAAAAATTTTCTCTCTTTTCTCAGTCGACAAGGCTCTCTTTGTAGGCGTCTTTTAATTGGCTCATTTTTTACATTTTTGGGACATAAAATGAGGTGTTGGTGACCCTTTGACCAAGGGAATGGGGTGGGGGCAAGTGTCCATTAGACCAAAAGTGGACAAAGCGGCTGGACATGTAGTGTGGAAAATTGGAAAAGGTACTCTCTCTCCCCAAGAGCCCAGGACCCCATCAAGCCAAGCTCTCCACAAGGTGATACACCTAATGGGTACTCCCCCTTTAGCCTATACACCCCCCATTCCCCCCTTTTCCCTTCTTGTAGAAGGCGAAGACAGTCTCAGTAGGCGGGAGCTGTCTCCTAGAAGCCGAACAGTGGATCAGTTAGTAATTACCAAGGTAGTTACCACAGTAACTTCTAGAAGGCTATAAATAGGATCCATTACATTGTAATCGGGCTGATTATTTCTTGCTTCTTACTTTGGAGTTCTTTTTGGCTTAACCTTTGAGCAATTTCCTAGTAGCAATCTATTCGCGTGTAATCTTGTAATCCTTACTATTGTAATCATTCGAGCTTCAAACCATTCCATCTTGTATTGATTATCCTGAATATGAATCTGAAACTGCAATGACTTTTCCAATTGTCCATTCTGTCTATCCTTTCAATTGGCTAATTCAGTTCAGATAACCATTTCAGTCTAGTTCTGGCCTCTATTCTAGTTTTACTAGTTGAACTGACGACTTACCATTAGCTTTAAATTCTAATACTGGAATTAGCTATCTGAAGAGATCAGCTCCAATTCCATTTTGGCGATCACGGTGGTTAGAGCTGTTGCTCGTTGACTAGAAAACTCTTCTCCCATTTAGGACTTTCAGCTGAAGAATGGCACCCAAAACCAGTCCACAGTAAAAATATTAGGGAAGAGGAAGTACTTTGCACCAAAAAAGAAATTCAATGTTTGGTGCAGCGCGCCTTGAAGCTGGAACAACAGGCAAAGAAAGAGAGGAGTCACAAGAAGAGGAGGTCCAGTAGTAGTAGTTCTTCCATTGAGAATTCTGATTCAAGTAAGACCTCCATGAAGGGGATCGGGGAGCACCACAGGCGGAGAGTGTGAGAGAGAGAAGGAGACACACACACGATGTGGGTGGGGAGACTCCAAAAGAGTGAGCAGCCCCCTATACACTTATGCTATGTATAAGGTATACAAGTCAGTGGGCGCCCAGACTCTGGGCGGCCGGGCAAGGCACATGCGCCTATACCCCAACAACCTCCCACTTAAAGGCGACTGTGCCTTTAAGCAAGGGAACCTAGTCTAAAGACTACAAAAGGCGAGAGAAAACCGCTCTCAACCGATGCCCACTGGCTGGCTGTGATCGTGTGCATCCGGCTGTCCTGCTCCCGTGTAAGTCCATACACCACCAGACGTACCGCACACGTACTGCAAGTATGTACGCAATACCTGCATATCTCCCTCGTGCACTATGCCATCATCAGTCAACAAACGACTGACAATCCCAACTACATATGCTCCCACTGCAGCTGCGATATCCGATCTCAAGATCAGCATCTCATACATGAGACCACCGAATGCCGATGCAATGCTAGCGGGCCCTGCTAGCTCTACGGAGCATGCATCAACATATATGTCCCTGGCAATAGGCATCTCTGACTGACAAGGCGTGTCAGCCACATGCATCTCCTGACTGTCCGCAAAAGACGCATCAACCTGTCGTGCAACCTCAGAGCAAACCAGCTGCTCTAGGTGTCTGCTGGAAGACATATCCTGCACAACTATATCCCCATGCACACTGTCGAGCATAGAAAGGAATGACTGCATAATCGCTGACATCTCAACCTCCTCTGCAATCATCCACTGCAAACATGACCACTCAATCTGCTGTGACTCACTAGAGCTCTCATGCTCTAACTCCGTATGCATAGACTCTTGCACAACGTCCTCCTGTTGTGACTCACTAGAGCAAGACCGCTCTACCTGTCTATCCTGCATAGAAGTATCTCGCACAACTGACTCTCTGTTTTGCTCAGTCACTAGCAAAGCATGCATGTCTGACTCTGTCACCTCTCTGTGTGACTGCTCAAGTCGTGCCCCAACTGTGTGCACAACGAGCTCACTACTCTGCACTCCATGCAAAGCATCCTGCAACCCACAAGCAAAAGAGACTCGCCTGCTCTCTCGCTGTCTACCTGGCTGCGTGATCACAGAGACAACACTGTCTCTCGCGTGATCCACATGCAATGGGTAACCTGTACCACTCCTGGCACCTCTCGCAATCACTAGCGAACCCAAATGCATATCTGGCACATAACGCACATGACGCAGGGTAAATCTCATACCACTGGGCAAGGACAAACATACGTCTCCTGTACCCTCAATGTCATACATAGCACCATCAGCCATGTGCACACAACCAAGTCTCCCACTAGAAAACGTGCTAAACCACTCACGATACGACGTGACATGGAAAGTAGCATCTGAATCTAGTAACCAATGTGAAGACAATGTGCAATCCGATATGCAATCCGTAGACATAAGATCGTCTGAAGACAAGCTAGATGTAAATGTGACATCGCCATCACAAGCATACTCAGTAACCACCGTACTGATCTCACTAGCATCTGTCATGCCCAAATCTGCATCACGCATCTGTCGCCTCCGTTGTCTCAAACGCCTGAAACATCGATGCCTAATGTGCCCTCTATGTCCACAATGCCAACATGTCAAGTCTCTATGCCGTCGAGACTTGCGTGTGGGACCAATCTCTCCCATGGACATAGAAGTGGGACTAGACTCCCCTGTAGACATGGATGTCGCGTACATAGCATGTAAACTTTGCCATAAAGCATGAGTTGTAGTCTCCCTCGAGACCTGCCAGTAAACAGACTCAACCAGATGCAAACAAATCGTAGACATGGCTAACTCATCAAGATCTTGCAAATCATCATCACGCATAGAATTGGGCTTCGCCGATAAACCACGCAAGGGTTTATCCTGCCCCAAATCCGCCAATGCAACAAGCATATGCTCCTTCCAAGCAACAAAATCTGCACCATCAAACTGTGTCAGACCATAACGCTGAAGTCAAATGAAAAATCAGCCATAATGCTTGCAAAAGAGCAACCAACAATGAGTAGCAAATGTCAACCAAATCAGCCCTAAACTGGCTCGAATTGCATCAACAAAAGTTTGCAAATATGGCTGTAAGATATGGCTGCAAATCAGCCCAAAACAGCCCCAAAATTCAGCTCTTAAACAACTGCATAAACAAGTCACAAATGTGTCCCAAATCAGCCTACAACTGAGCCATGCATGGACACCTCCCATCTGCAGGTGGGAGATTTGTGCGTGTGTATGCATCGATACCGCACAGTGTGGGCTTGGTGATTAGCTCACAGATTGCAGTGTGATACCAGAGCAGTGACCTTGTTGTGCAGGTTGCGTCTACGGATGCACAGGTAGAGCGGGACAGCTCTAGTGAGTCAGTTGTTGGGGTATAGGCGCCTATACCCCAACAACCTCCCACTTAAAGGCGACTGTGCCTTTAAGTGCAGTCATTCCTTTCTATGCTCGACAGTGTGCATGGGGATATAGTTGTGCAGGATATGTCTTCCAACAGACACCTAGAGCAACTGGTTTGCTCTGAGGTTGCACGACAGGTTGATGCGTCTTTTGCGGACAGTCAGGAGATGCATGTGGCTGACACGCCTTGTCAGTCAGAGATGCCTATTGCCAGGGACATATATGTTGATGCATGCTCCGTAGAGCTAGCAGGGCCCGCTAGCATTGCATCGGCATTCGGTGGTCTCATGTATGAGATGCTGATCTTGAGACCGGATATCGCAGCTGCAGTGGGAGCATATGTAGTTGGGATTGTCAGTCGTTTGTTGACTGATGATGGCATAGTGCACGAGGGAGATATGCAGGTATTGCGTACATACTTGCAGTACGTGTGCGGTACGTCTGGTGGTGTATGGACTTACACGGGAGCAGGACAGCCGGATGCACACGATCACAGCCAGCCAGTGGGCATCGGTTGAGAGCGGTTTTCTCTCGCCTTTTGTAGTCTTTAGACTAGGTTCCCTTGCTTAAAGGCACATTCGCCTTTAAGTGGGAGGTTGTTGGGGTATAGGCGCCTATACCCCAACAACTGACTCACTAGAGCTGTCCCGCTCTACCTGTGCATCCGTAGACGCAACCTGCACAACAAGGTCACTGCTCTGGTATCACACTGCAATCTGTGAGCTAATCACCAAGCCCACACTGTGCGGTATCGATGCATACACACGCACAAATCTCCCACCTGCAGAGAACACCGCACACAAATGCTGAGTGCAACCCGCAATCTCTACCTAGATCGCATAAATGATGCGCATAAAACTCCTGGGAAAATTTCGCCAGAGTTTCGTCAGTAAAATGGCCACAAAACCAGTAACCAAACTGACTGCACGCTCAAAACCATGAGCAACCAAAGCGCATCAAACCGCACTCCAAATGCATGCACCAATCTCCACACTTTGCATACATCATTGCAAACACCTGCAAATCTAGTACACAAATATATGCTCTACCTGTGACTGCCAAAAAACATGCTCGAGGCATACATTGCCGAGCTCAAAATGAAATCACATTAGTCTCCCTGAGCATCAAACCACATAAGGCATACATCGTATCCTCCCACCTGTGAGGAAACTTGCAGGAAATATCACTCTCACATCTGAGAGCAAACCATGTGTGGAATCCTCGACACACAATAAACAACTACTGCTGCAAAAAATTCAGCATTCATAATTTTACAATTCTGATATGACGAGTGCGTCCGGAGCGTGCCAAAACCCCAAGGTAGACTCCTGGATCATATGTATCCGAGTCCGGGTGTGAAAGCTATGCCAAAAACAGTGTTTTTGGGATCCGAAAGTACACAAATAAACTTGCTGCTGTACCTGCTGTAATTCAAAGCATAATTTCAGCAAATAGACATCACCATCGCGTCCGGAGCGTGCCAAAACCCTGACTTAGACTCTTGGATCATGTAGATCTGACTCTGTATGACGGAGCTACGCAAAAAACTGCGTTTTAGAGCCCGAAAATGGCAAAAACGAGCTGCACACAGTCTTGAACTTGCTTCTGCTCCACTCTGCGTGATGCAATGTCCTCTCAATGCAAGCTCCAACACAAGAGCTCTGCCACAACAGCATCCAAGCACTCGAATGTCAAGCTCTCCTCCGCCGAGCACTTCTCTAACGAGCTCCACTGAGCTCAAAAGCTCCTCTCACCAAGGAAGCCGCAACCGCCTCCTCGACCAAGCTTGACCACACCAAGCTCCTAAGCTCCAAAGACAATGCTCCTCAAGCTAAAATCGCTCTCCGTGAAACTCCGCGATCGAACTCCACCGTCGAGAGCGAGCGAGCTATCGCCTCGAAGCTCTCAAAGCCGTCGTGCTCTCCGCGGTCACCATAGCTCTGATACCAATTGAAGGGGATCGGGGAGCACCACAGACGGAGAGTGTGAGAGAGAGAAGGAGACACACACACGATGTGGGTGGGGAGACTCCAAAAGAGTGAGCAGCCCCCTATACACTTATGCTATGTATAAGGTATACAAGTCAGTGGGCGCCCAGACTCTGGGCGGCCGGGCAAGGCACAGGCGCCTATACCCCAACACTCCAGTAGTTCTGAAAGCAGCTCAGATGAAAAGAGCAAGGACAAAGCCAAGAAGGGGTCTTGGTCCAGGAAGATTGATGAAATGGCCCGGTAGATTGCTAAAATCAGCCAGACCAGACAATCAGTTAGAAGAATGAAAACTTGGTGTTCAAAATGTAAATCTAAAGATCATGTTTCCAATGAATGTCCACAATGTACCTACTGCAAAGCATATGGCCATTTATGAAATAATTGTGGCATTCATATCCATCACTTCAAGAAGGGCAAAGATTTGTCTATCGTAGAGTTCAGCAATGCTGAAGCAGGCAGAGTGGAAATAACTAGTATACCCCAAGAAGAGAAACCAAGTACGAGTGGTATTGGTATTGAGCGAGGCAGGTACCAGGGAGGTACTGGCAGAGGTCAGGCATGGTAATTTCCAAAACCAAAGTCTGAATTGTTACACTTGTGGTAAGTATGGGCATTTTGTGGCTCAATATCTAGAAACACATACTACTGTGGCTACTGAGGCAAAGGCCCCAGAGCCAGTTCCTGTACGAGCAGTAACACACGGTGGTCATTAACGAAATTCTAGAGGAGCCGGCAAGACCAATAAGTTCTGAAAGTAGCAAATGGGCTCAGCAGAGAGAGGTGTAGAAGGGAAAGGGTAAAGAAAAAGTAGTTGATAAATGGCAGGAGCAGAGAAAACTGGCGGCTAAAACCATAGCAGATTTAGCCAAGAAGTTGCAAGAGCAGCCAGAAAGTTCTGATGCCCAGGTCATTCAGAAGATACCAACCCAGTCTTCAGCACAACTAGATTAGTCGGGGTCTGGGATTCCTGAGACCATGTTGGTTGCAGTTCAAGGACTAGGGAAGGATCAATCAGAAATAACAGCAACCAAAAACACTAAAGGAAGCGCTATAGGTACCAAAGCAGAGGAATGGCACTATGCAGATACTACTTATTCTTCAAGTTTAGACAATAACTCTGACCAAGAGAGAGAGGAAATACATGTCAAAATTTGTGATAGAATTCAAAAACTTACAATTGAACTAGAAGATATTAGAAAAACTTTACCTGAAGCGGCGAAGTTTATTAGACAACGAAGGAAGGCTGAAGCGGAGGCCATAGAAATTGGTTTAGCTGTTGTTTGAGATGATGAAGTGTCGGTGATCCAGGTGGACTATAAGGTTAGGAAACATTGGGAGCCACTATCTGGTGTCATACTGGATGGGGGAGCAAGATTAAATATCCTGGGGGCACATCTTCAGCAAAGAAAGGGTCTTACAAACCTAAAACCATCACCTTTTAAAGTGTAAATGGTGGATCATCGAGTTGTGTAGCAACTAGGATGCTAGAGGGTATGCAGATAAGAGTAGGCAAGAAAAAGTTCAATACCAGTTTCCTAGTACTGGATGTGCAAGGCGCATATGGGATGCTGTTGGGGCACCCATGGTTGCGAACGGCACAAGCTGTTCACAACTATGCCAATCACACTCTGACTATACAAGGTGTCAATAGCAGAATTCGGATTCAGATGAACAACACTAGGAGCTTGAGGAAGGAACTAGGACCAGAAGAGCTTTGCCAAAAGTATAAGGTGAAGAAAATTGAGAGGATGATGGCGGCAATAAATATTTTGTTGTTAGTTGAAATAGATCTCAATGTGGTATTATTGGACAAAGATCAGGCTGAAAAGCAAAAGAAGCAGTTTCTAGATCAATTCATTGAATTCTAGGGAATAACCAGTTCAGTTAGCTGGAAGGTCGAAAGAATTAGTGGATTCTTGTATGTCAGTAATTTGTGAAGAAGTTACGGAGAGTCAGAATAGAAATTCAGAGTCCAGAGGACTGTCTTGGAATTATGCTGAGGAATCAACCAAATGAAAGGGTGTTGGGCCTAATTGGTTGCTTCCAAATGATCAAGAAATAGAGGAATAGAATCTAGGTTCTGAGGAGAATCCTAGAGTGATCAAAGTCAACAAACATCTGAGTCCAATCATGAAAGAGAAAGCCCAACACATGTTCCAACAGTATAAAGATGTGTTCGCATGGGAACATACTAATCTCAAGGGAGTGGATCCAGAGGTATGTCAACATGGAATACCATTAAAACCAGATGCCAAACCTGTGAGGTTGCAAAGATACATAATGAATCCTAACTATGTAAGAAGATTAAGGAAGAGATCGATAACCTTCTGAAGGTTGCGTTCATTACTGAGGTGGACAGTAGTGACTGGTTGTTTCCTATTGTGGTGGTGCCCAAGAAGAATAAAAAGCTTTTACCATTTATAGACATGTTGCTTTGTTGACGAAATTGTAGGTTATGAGATGTATAGCTTTATGGATGGTTATAGTGGTTATAACCCATTACAAATTGCTCCTGCGAACCGGATGAAGACTGCTTTTATTATTGAATGGGGAGCATTCATGTATCTGGTTATTCCATTTGGTCTTTGTAATGCCCCAACGACTTTTCCAAGATGTATGATGGAAATATTCAGTGAATTTCTACACCAATTCTTTGTCATATTTATGGATGACTTCACTATATATTCAGCAGAGAATAAGCATTTACTTTTTTTGGAAATGGTTTTCCAACTCTGTTAGGAAAAGTGGATTTGTATAAATCCATTCACATCTATATTCTTGGTCTAGAAAGGATAGCTTCTGCATGTAGTGTCCAGAAATGGTATTGAAATGGCCAATGACAAGATTCAGTGTGTCGAACTGGCCAAGGCACCACGCAATGCATCAAAATTGAGTTCTTTCTTGGGATATATCAATTTTTATAGAAGGTTTGTGCATCAGCTTTCTTTTCAAGCATTATCTTTGTATGAGCTCACAAAGATGAATAGCAAGTTCATTTGGACTACTGAATGTGATGAGAGCTTTCAGAGTTTGAAGAATGCCATTATCGGTAAACTAGTACTTCGACAACCAAACTGGGATGTCATTTTTCATGTACATGTAGATGCCTCAGGACTGGCGATGGGGGCAATCTTAGCTCATCCTGATTATCTAGTCTATTTTGCCAGTCGAAGATTTAGTCAGGCCGAACAAGGATATACCACTACTGAAAGAGAAGCCTTGGGAATGGTTTTCAACGCTACTAAGTTTTGACACTATTTGCTGGGCAAGATATTTCATTTTTATGTAGATCATCAGACATTATTATTCCTAATTAACAAGGTCATTATTCAAAGGAGATTGATAAGATGGATGATGTTCCTAATGGAATTTGAGTTCCGTATTTTCCATAAGCCCGGTAGAACCCACTGTGGTGCTATCCAAAAGTATAGATGGCTACTCTGAGATATCTTTGAGAGATGAGCCAGTGGATGCAGAACTATTCCAGATGACAGCTGAGGAAATAACTGATCTAGAATTATATGATGTGTATCCGCTCCTTTCTAAAGGAGGATTCCCAGATAACTAAACTCAAAATCAGTAGAAGGCCCTAATCATTAAGAGTCTGAAGTTCACCATCATTGGTGGATCACTCTACAGACTGGGGGTGGATGGGGTTCTTCACAGATGTGTGCCTATGGAAGGCAGAATGCAAGTTATTTCAGAAGCACATGATGGGGATTCTGGAGGACATTTCTCCAATGATATTACTTATAAGAAGATTTTGCAAGCTGGTTTATGGTGGCAAACTTTAATAGTTGATGTCAGAATCTTTTGTAAAATGTGTGATATATGCTAGAGGATGGGTAGACCCACAGCAACAGATATGACTCCTCTAACTCTTGTCCAGCCACTTGGAGTGTTTATGAAATGGGGTCTGGATTTCATGGGTCCATTCAAGAAAATTACACCAAGGAAGAATAGGTATATATTGATGGCCACCTGTTATGTCACCAAATGGATGGAAGCTAAGGCTCTTCTCGACAACACAACAAAGTCTAGTGTTGTATTCCTATTTGAAAATATTATATGCCGTTATGGATGTCTTGTGGAGATTGTATCTGATCAGGGAACACACTTGATAAATGATACTATGGACATTCTAATGGAAATGCTCTCAGTAAAGCATCGAAAATCAACCCCATATTATCCCAGATGCAATGGGTAAGCACAGAGCAGTAACAAAACTGTGAAGACCATTCTCACCAAAATTGTGCAAAAGGAACCACACCCATGGGATCTGAAACTCCAGATTTCTCTTTGGGCATATAGGACATCCTATAAGGTCACCACTAGACTAACACCATTTAGAATGGTGTACGGCACTGAAGCTGTTGTGCCTATGGAATTTGTTATTCCCAGTCTCAGAATGGTAGTAGAATATGGATTGAATTTTAATCACAATCTTAAACAGAGATTGGAGGAATTAACGCAACTGGATGAGTTGAGACAGAGGGCTATGATGGAACAAGAAATTGTTCAGCAAAAAGAAGGAAACACTGGTACGACAGAAGAATCAAAATCAGGGAATTCCAAAAAGGAGATTTGGTTCTGCTCTATCAATCTAAACTAGCTCCTAAGAAACCAAACTTGAAAATAGCTTGGGTAGGTACATACGAGGTGGAATGGGTGTTTTCTAATGGCACAGTAAGACTGAAAGACTTATCTGGATTACTGTTGCTAGGGGTATATAATGGGGCCAAAATCAGGCTCTATTATTCAGAAGACAAAGAGACTTCAAGGGATAAGGGTACTAGTATGGGAACTAAAGACCAAGAAGATCCATAATCAGCTATTTTAAGCCTTTTTCATGTACCGCCAGTTCTAATGCCAGTCAAAAGGTAAAAAAAGTCTCAGTACATGTTAGTACGAGAATCAGTAAAGTGTCAGAACCAGTATCAATTTTTATGGGATAAAGGGTCAGTTGGACTATCTGTGATAATCATTTCAGAGAACATGGAGAGTATTAGCCAATGCATGTATGCCACATCATTAGCAGTGCACAGAACTCTAGGAACGGTAAGTAGTGGAGATTTTATGGTGCAAACGTGTATAACAATAAGGCAAGTAGGTATTTTTCCTCCTAAGTCTCCTGCACGATGTCTGCCTACTATTATCCATTTGCCATCGCCGAGCTCTGAAGTCTCATCACTGCAACCACAAACTTATTTGTTTGAGGAAACTGTTGATTGCCGTCTATCTTTACCAGCCACACCAGGATACGGGTTTCAAGATTCAAGTAAGTCCTCTTCTTCTTCTTCTACTGATTCATCATCTTCATGGTGTATGGGCAGGAAGAAAATGTTGGAAAAGATGCAGGAAACTATAGAGGAAACCCAAGCACTTATTGCTGCTGCAAAAGCCTCTCTTCCACTTATCCCTCACAATAAGGTACTACGGAATGTGTTTACTGAGCAAGCCGAGGCATTACTCCGACTATGGGATTTGCATGTGGTTGTGCAAGCCACAAGAATTGAGTTTGACACAGCTATTATTAGATAGGTTCTTGATTCCTTCAATGTTGATGAAGGAAGTGCTATGGTATATGGTAGGAAAGTGTTGATAACTTTGGAAAATATTGCTTTTTCACTCAAGATGCCAAATGAGCCAAAGACATCTGTGGCAACATTAGAAAATATTAGTGCAGATCTGAAGGAAGATGGTGCTGCCAAGAAGAAACACAAAGCTAGTGCGCAAGGGGTTCCAGTAGTAGCGGGTTTGGACGTCCCTGCTGCTTATCGCTTTGTGGCTGAGGCTGTGAGTCTCAAAAACAATCCAACTTATGTGTCAGAAAAACTGTTTGCTATGCTACTGGCAAAGAGATTAGATGCAACACTTTCAATTAATCTATGTCAAATTTTGTCACATAATGTGCTTCAACAGACTGCTAAGTTGAAGTCCCAGACTGTTTTCAAAGCGTGGTATGTTTGGCAGTTTCTTTACTGGGCAACTTCTCCGATAGCTCATGACCAGGTAAGGATGGCTTGGAGCCAGAAGCCCTTCCCAACAACTAACAATCTGGATTTATCATCAGATGAAGAAGCCCCATATAACCAGTTAGTTCTCATTGGATAGAAGAGGAAGTCCACGCAAGAGGAAGCCGGTAGTTCTAAGAGGCAGAAAACTACATTGGCCAAGAGCAATGCTTTCCTAAATCAGCTTGAAAGTCAAGTCAAAACTGTGTATGTTGAAAAATCTCCAGTAGACCAAGCTTCAGCTAGCCAGCCAGACCAGCCTCCAGTCTAGACCACTGGTGGAACCAGCCAGCAAGCAGGGCAAAGATCAGCGACCACCAGTGCAGAAAAAAACTAGCCAGACAGGACCAGTGCTGAGCAGCAGATGGTTTAGACTGATAAGGGAAAAGGACCAGCACCTTCTAGTCCAATTGGTAAAGTTTCCATACCTTACAGTGAATTGGCTTTGACTTTAACCAAGAAGGACCGGTTACAGTAGTTGCAGACTCATCCGCTCAGAGGACAATTAGTCCTGCATAAACTTGATTCTACCACATTACCATATACAGCTCCTATCACAGTTTATGATCCAGTTGCCTGTGACCCAGCAACGGTGAATGATGGTTGTTTAATACTTATTCAGTACTCCTGGAGCACAATTGTTAATGTTATAGGACAAATGTTGGATGCCTCAGCACCTAATGATGAATTGACCAAGTTAAAGGCCGAACTGAGAGATAATGAGCAACAAGTTGAGAAGTTGAAGCAGGATATAGGAGCACAATCCCTGCGATACAGTATCCTTGAAAATCAATCAACTAGGACAATTTAGACTTTAGAAAATAAGTTGTCAAAGATGGAGTCTGAGATGAGGGTGCTAAAAGAAGAAAAGGCTGAGGCTGAGAGAGTTGCTGACAGATTAGAAACCATGCTGCGAATGAAGAGAGTTGATTTTAACTCATTGCTGACCAGCCACACTGCATTGAAAGCCACTTTAACTGAAAGATATATCTATAATAATTTGGCTGATATACTGAATCCAGAGGGAAATGTTGTTTTCAATATAGATAATCTGAGGGCGCTCATGGAAACAATGTAGAGTGATTTGCAGGATAAACTTTTTGAATACAGCAGTGCTTTGGAAAATTAGGCCATCTTGGACTATATTAAACAGTAGAATAACCTCGATGAGGATGATGATAAAGCAGCAGAGGAGGAAGAGAAGGAGGATGAACTAGTAGAAAGGCATGATGATGACGACTCTCCTCTATCTCTGCCTTAAGGATCTGGTGTTGGTGGATCAACTGTAATAGGGGGCAATCAGCCCAATATAGACCAATATAGGGGTCAAAAGTTGGGAGATCAGTAGTCTAGAGATCAACAACCAAGCAACACTGGAGATTCACCAGTACACCAGTCATAGCACAGTTCGGATGTGAAGGGGAAAGGTAAAGCTCTGGCTAAGATTTTTAAAGGTGATGAGAAACATTCATTACAACTCATCACACTGAAAAAGATGCTAAGACATCAACAAGCTCCTATAACTAAGATGTATCTAGAGGATGATGTTCTTCTTTCTCATCTTGAACGATTTCAACCACTATATGTCGGCGCTAGAGAAATGATCCAGCATTGGAAATCAGCCGCTTTTCATGATTAGGAATTGTGCCAGTTACTTGAACATCCTATCAGAATTCAACTGCTAGAGAGAGTACCTGAATGGCACTAACTGCTGATGATAAACTGGCTAATCCACACTAGCAGTGGCAGTCTATTGCAGATTTTCATTCCCTAGCCATCGAATTAGAGTTTCTGCTAGGGAACACGCCAACATATAAATGTATGAAAGAGTTCGGAAGTCAATTGAAAGAAGTCTTACTGCAAATGAAAATTGCCAGGGGAGTTCTGGATCAAAGGGTACAAGCTATTATTGAAGATCAGACTTCCACCAATAAGGGACCTCAAACTCAAATGACAATAGGAGAACAGGCAACTGCTCTTTGAAGACTATTTTAGCTGGTTAGAGTTACCAAAAAGATGATGCAATGATTGATGAGGCTATAGAGATCAAGCGGGGTTAAAAGAAGTAGGTCCACAATAGCTTCCATCATAGAAATTATGTCAATAGGAGACTTGGAGTTGTGATTCCAATTGCTTGTTGTCAACTAGGAGCATGCTTGCTGATGAGTGCTCTACCCCCGCCATGTCAGCGTGCAATATGCAAAAATGCCAAGTTTAGCGGCTTCCTTACACACTTGAGCCTTTTTTTTTGGGGAAGAGACTCTACTACAGAGGCTGAATATGTTGCAACTTCAGAAGCTTGCAAGGAAGCTATATGGCTTGGTCGGCTAGTGGGAGACTTGGGAATCAATGTTGAGATGCCTGTGTTACATTGTGATAGCCAAAGTGCTATACAATTGGCAAAGAATCCAATGTTTCATGCAAAGACAAATCATGTGGATGTGAAGTATCACTTCATTCGTGAGGTGCTTGAGGACAAGCGATTGCATCTTGCCAAGATTCACACCACTGAAAACCCTGCCGATCTTCTAACAAAGGGCTTACCTTCAGAGCGGTTTGCACATTGTCACCGAGCACTCATGGGCATTGGGTAGATGATCATGGTCATTGTCTACCTGTATTGTATGTATATATATACATTGTCACCCTAGCTTAAAGGCACATTGTCCTTTAAGTGGGAGGTTGCTGGGGTGGTAAAGCCCAATGTGCCATGCCTAAGTGTTGGGCAGCCGGAGACTACCGAGAACTAACACTGACTATTCTTTCTACATAAAAAGAATAAGGACTCATAACCCTAACACTATTGTGTTTGGAGTCCACCCAAACCTGTGTCTCTTCTCTTCTCCATTGCTGCACACACACACACACTCTCACACGCGCTCTTCAGCTCTTAGCAAGAGAGATCAGCTTGGCTTATGTGCCAACGGAGGACAACCTTGTAGACCTTCTCACAAAGGCATTGTCTTGTGAGAACTTTGACACTTTGTGCAAAGCTTTGGGCTTACTCCCCTTTGTGGAGTGATCATGTCCTCAAAGGGCATGGCACTTCCCTATACTCTATGTGCCAGCTCTCATTCTCCACATCACTCCCAAGGGGATTTGTTACCATATATATATGTGGTAGTGACGTGTGTGAACACAATTAGGAATATCGGGGTATTTTTTCCCTCACTAGGAGGCTTTTCCCCCGTGCATTGTATATACGCCCATCACTCTAGAGCTATCTTATATTTCCATTGCACACTAAGTAATACACTCTCTGTTGTGTGCCTTAAGCTTCTTTCATCTTCTCCAAGCTGTGTATGTTTTCTTGCAACCCTAATTCCAACATGCTACTCATCATAGGAGACCACAAAGAGAAACATGAGGCTTGGTAATGTGATTCTTTTGAACCTGTATAGAAACCTCAATTGAATTTTTGTGTAAGAGCATACTCTCCACTCAAGACTTTTACTTGTATTATCATTGGAAGACAACATCTCCAGCATGCCCAACAACATGAATATAATAGCATCTGCATAACTATAATGTGCTCTCTAAGATTAAGTGTTTATTTCTATTCTACCTTGGATTTCAGACAAAATTCAAATTTTTTTGGTGACCCTCCTTATAGTAATCTAGTTAGAGAAGAGGCTTGGATGTGATAACCTGGTATGACCACATACAAAAAGAGAGATTCTCACGTCTTTGAATCATCCATTTTTGCCATCTTTTTATTTTACACTTGGATACAAAATTCTCTTGTTTGGTGATGGACTCTTCTCTCTCTCTCTCTCTCTCTCTCTCTCTCTCTATATATATATATATATATATATATATATATATATATATATATATACACACACATAACATGTCTTAAGAGGTCACATAGATCTATGGTGGGATCTCTTGGAAATTCCTACAACATAAAACCTCCTCCTTCTTCTTCCTCTCTCTCTCTCTCTCTCTCTCTCTCTCTCTCTCTCTCTCTCTCTCTCTCTCTCTCTCTCTCTCTCTCTCTCCCCCCCCCCCCCCCCCCCCCCCCCCCCCCCCCCAATTGCCCCTTCCCTTGGGTAGATCCTTAAGGTGTCCCCATAACTTTTAAAGGTGTCTTTTGGCACACCCAATAATATTACATAGCTCCAATGGATTTCACTCACATTTTTGAATTTTCAAGCTTATGTTAGCAACCCCATTGTTGAATTTCACTTTCAAATCTCTCTTTTGGCACACCCAATAATATTACATAGCTCCATGGATTTCACACCCACATTCTTGATTTTTCATCCTTGTTGTTAGCGGCCCAATACTACCTACAGCAAGTCCCCTCTCTTATATAAGAGAAGGCTAGAAAGAAGACTAGCTCAACCCATAATAAACATAACCAATACCCAATCTCTCATTCCTTATCACTCCTCTCAATTGATTAACTTCACTAAGTCTATTCTTGAAGTAAGTGTTGGAAGCTTATGCCATCCTAGTCACCATTGAAGGTGACTTTTTCCACACCCAAAATTTCATTTACTTCTCGAATTGATTTACACTCCTCAAAGTTTTATTTTACCTAAGACTAGATAGCGGAATTCAAGAAAATTAGCTTCCCTCATTGCCACAAACATCCTACTTTTTGGTCTATCAAATGCACACAGACACAAGCACATGCCATTCGATAACCAACCCTTCACCATCCTAAGCCACACTACACATCTTGTTCCGCTTTCCTGAAAGCACTCTCCTGTATTTGGAAACTCCTTCCCTAATGTAACCTCATGCAATTACAAACTCATTATAGTGGTAGGCCAACGTGAAGTGGAGCTTCACTTTTCACCTTGTTATTAAAATAGTAAGTTTCTATTATGGTTATAATAAAAGATTTGACTTTTGGGTGTTGTGAATCCAGGTAGCAAGGTCTCTCTCTCTCTCTCTCTCTCTCTCTCTCTCTCTCTCTCCGTGGCCTATGATGGGTGTCTCCCCCTCTGCTTTCTTGTTGCAGCATGCCACCACCTCAAGATTTATGCACGTCAGTGTAGTTTGCATGCGTCAATTCTCTTCCTTGTCATCAAGTTGCAGCCACACCCCCAACCCTTTGATATTGCCTCATCAATCACAATATTTAGACTATCATATTACAACTAGCACTATTGTTTGTCTGGGATCAGTTTTTAAAATTGAGCAAGTGTGTGACAATAGTTCAGCCAACGGCAACTCATTTGCACATATCATATATGGTTTCCTACATAAGTCCTATGTAAATTTCTAAAACTTTATTAATTTCCTATGGATATTCGAGGGAATCTACCAAATTTCAAAGAAAATGATTGTAGCCCTTATTCGTGCGTGCCCACCCTCTTTTGATCTCCACTCCACATCTCCTGCAAAGCTTGTGCGACCTCCATTATCTTGCCCCACCTGCTCCAACCTAGATTGTGACAGAGTGAGAGAGAACGCATCTTCTATGCTATCCGCATCAAAGTCTACATTAGCACTTTGTGCTCCCCGTTAGTGGTCATCTTGCCTCCTTCGGTGGCTTTGCCATAGTCATAGAGCTTTGCACAGCGCTCTCTATGTAGGGGTACTCCCACCATTGCCTTGTGTATCCCATCTTGTCTTGCTAGAGTCTTTATGTCTCTCGCTTTCAAGTCCCTCAGGGATGGCATAATTGGCAGAGAGAGGTTCACAAAAAAAGTTACGTGGAGAGTGCTCTCACACCAAAAGAAGAGTGTTACTTTAGCAAAATAGGCACCAAGACTTAGGCTACTTGAGCTTTGAGAGAGAAAACAACACACATGATAAAATATATATGTGGTACTAGAGAGGTAAGAATCACCCTCTGCTTGCAAAAGTCAACATCTACACATGCATCGTAACATGCACCTAGTCTACTGCATATTGGATGAACAAGAGTCCATTGAAGCCAAAACCAAAAGTTCCATCCTTCGATGGAAAAGAAATGACATAAAAGTACATCCTCTACTTCTAGGAAGAAATTAATTCTCCTCTATCATCCAAAATCCAAAACCTAGTACATAGTGCAAATAAATAATCAACTTGCTACCCCTCTCTGAAGGAGGGACAAGACTCAACATCTGCATGTGCAAGACAGGGCTAGAAATCCAAATTAGACTTCATAACATCCTCTATTATATAGCTTCATTGACAAATCCAAAAGAAATGTGTAGTTGCAAAAGGTAAAGCAAATCAACCAATCCATCTCCTAGAAGAAACATAGCCATAGGAACCCACACCACAAGTGTTGAAGAAGATCCAAACACCTCTCTTTAAAGAATAAATCCAAGAAAAAAATTATCCCCTTCTAGATCCAAAAGCCACAATCCTGCTCCGCTTTGTGAAAACCATGACCTTATTCCATATGGAAAAACTGAAGCAATCCAACAATGCTCCACATCTTGTATTCTCCATGGCGTACCCCTCG